>NW_012267234.1:12357714-12369758 GCF_000151885.1 Dipodomys ordii | reverse complement strand
AAAACCAGAAGTGGCGCTGTGGCTCAAGTGGTAGAGCGCTAGCCTTGAGCTGAAGAGCTGAGGGACAGCGCCCAGGCCCAGAGTTCAAGCCCCATGATGGACAAAAAAAAAAAGGTAGAGCACTTGAGCAAAAAAGCTCACAGACAGTGCCTAGGCCCTTACTTTAAGCCCCAGAATGGGTACAAAGTTAAAAAAAAAAAAAAAGAATTCCAAGAGTGCAGTCATGGCACCTCCCTATAAATTGTGAGGCCCTGTGTTCAGATCCCCATTATGTTTTTTGTCTTTTGTCTTTTTGGCTTTTTTCCCCCTCTCAGTCATGGGCCCCGCAATGTCCCTGAGCTCTTTTTTGCTCAAGGCTAGTACTCTACCACTTTGAGCCAAGGCTCCACTTCCCATTTTCTGGGAGTTAATTGGAGATAAGAATCTCAGGGGCTGGGAAGGTGGCTCAGTGATAGAATGCTTACCCTGCATGCATGAGCTCCTGGGTTCAATTCCTCAGCACCACATAAGCAGAAAAAGCCAGAAGTGGCGCTGTGGCTCAAGTGGCAGAGCGCTAGCCATGAGTTGAAGAGCTGAGGGACAGTGCCCAGGCCCAGAGTTCAGTCCCCATGACCAACAACAACAACAAAAAAAGACTCTCACAAACTCTCATGGATGGATGTTCATGCGGGGCTGGCTTTGAACCATGATTCTTAGATCTCAGCCTCCTTAGTAGCTAGGATTACAGGTGTGAGCCATTATCGTCTGGCATGGACTTGATTTTTTTTTTTTTTTGCCAGTCCTGGGGCTTGAACTCAGGGCCTGGGCGCTGTCCCTGAGCTTCTTTTTTCCTCAGGGCTAGCACTCTACCACTTGAGCCACTGTGGCTTTTTCTGTTTATGTGGTACTGAGTAATCGAACCCAGGGCTTCGTGCATGCTAGATAAGCACTCTACCACTAAACCACATTTCCAGCGTGGACTTAAATATTTCTAGTTAAAATCTTTCCAAAACTGGTGGAGGATATCTGAGTGAAAGCACAGGCTAAACACTGACTTAAGTAAAAAACAAACAAACAAAACCTATATGCAACTTACCAAAGTTCTTATTTCCTTAGTCTGACACTTGAAGGAAAAGGTAGCAATCCATTCCATAAAATAAATGTTGTATCTCAAAAGATATGCTTTTGATTGCTCAGGAATTTTTTGGGGGGAGGGGGGGTTCTGTCATGGGACTTGAACTTAGGGCCTCAGTATTGTCCTTGAGCTTTTTCAGTAAGGCTATGACAATACTTCGTTGAGCCACATTACCACTTCCTGTTTTCTGATGGTTAATCGGAGATAAGAGTCTCTAAACCTATATCCTCAGATCTCAGCCACTGGTGCCTGGCTTCAAGAAAGATATTTAAGTAACCTGTTTTCGTATTCCTCAATTTAGGTCATAGCAATAGCTTAAACTGTATAAACTTTTAACTTCTTTGGATGAAATTTAACTTTTCGGAAGGAAAGGTGGACTGGTAGAAAAAAAACAGCACCTAAAAGGTGTTTGCCAGTTTCTTCTAGTTATAATTCACTTCCTGTTCTAGACTACTTTTTGTTGTATATACTTGGTTTTTTTTTTTTTTTTCCTTTTTTTTGTCAGTGGTGTGGTTTTAACTCAGGGCCTGGGTGCTGTCCCTGAGCTCTTCTGCTTAGGGTGAGCCCTCTACCACTTGAGCCCAGCCCCACTTCTGGTTTTCTGGTGGTTAATTGAAGAGTCTCATGGACTTTCCTGCCCAGGCTGGCTTTGAACCTAGATTCTTAGTAGCTAAGATTACAGGCATGAGCCACCGGTGCCCAGCTGTATTTGGTTTAACTGGTGAGACGCTTAGAAACCTACAGGTGAAAAAGTCTTGTTTTTGTTTTTAAAGTATTTAAAAAAACAATACCATCCTTACTTTTCTCCCCCCCCCCCAATAATTTTCCTGGTACATTGAGATGGGCAGCACAACATCATTTACAGCCTTTGGTAATGACACCTTAAGGCTCCCTACACATAATCACACCTGTACACAAGTCAACCATTTGGTGCCCTCACCCACCTTTCTGTATGTGTGGTGTTGGGGAAAGAGCCCAGAGCTTTATGCATACTAGACAAAGCACCAATCAGTAAGCTACACCCCTTTCCCCAACTGGCACTTTAAAGCTATAATTTCTTTTATTTAAAACAAAAATAGAAGCCAGGCACTGATGGCTCATGTCTGTAATCCTAGTTATTCAGGAGGCTGAGATCTGGGAATCACAGTTCAAAGCCAGCCCAGATTGGAAAGTTCATGAGACTCTTCTCTCCAGTTAAACACCAGAAAGCCAAAAGTTTAGCTGTGACTCAAGTGGTAGAGCAGTAGTCATGAGAACAAAAACTCAGTGACAGCACCCAGGCCCTTAGTTCAAGCCCTAGAACCAGCATTAAAAAAAACAACAGCAGGGCGCCGGTGGCTCACGCCTGTAATCCTAGCTACTCAGGAGGCTGAGATCTGAGGATCGTGGTTCAAAGCCAGCCCGGGCAGGAGAGACCGTGAGACTCCTATTTCCAATAAACCACTAGAAAACCGGAAGTGGTGCTGTAGCTCAAGTGGTAGAGCGCTTGCCTTGAGCTGAAGAGCTGAGGGACAGCGCACAGGCCCAGAGTTCAAGCCCTACAACTCCCAAAAAACAAAAAATAAAAAAATAAAAAAACAACAACCAAAAACCTAACAAAACCCAAAAATAGAGCAGAAAGGATTGCATGATTCATTTCTGTAAGACCAAAAGCATTTCTCAGTTTCTCCTGTCATGGCCTGTTTAATTTATAACTGCTATATATTAGTATATCAGGAAATGGCAACAGAATGTATGACAGAAAAAGTTGGTGAATGCTTTTCTGCAATAATCTCCCACCCCAACATACATACTTCCTTCCATCAGAAACCTTACTACCTCAGTAGTTTTTTTTTTTTTTTGTCTGTTGTGGGACGAACTCTGGGCCTGGGCACTGTCTCTGAGCTCTTCCTCATTCTTTTTTTTTTGGTCGGTCGTGGGCCTTGAACTCTGGGCCTGAGCGCTGTCCCTCAACTCTTCAGCTCAAGGCGAGCGCTCTACCACTTGAGCTACAGTGCCGCTTCCAGTTTTATGGTGGTTTATTGGAGATAAGAGTTTCATGGACTTTCCTGCCCGGGCTGGCTTTGAACCGCGATCCTCAGATCTCAGCCTCCTGAGTAGCTAGGATTACAGGTGTGAGCCACCGGCACCCGGCTACTTCCTTATTCTTTTAGATTTTTTTTTTTTTTTGGATCCGGTCGTGGGGCCTGAACTCTGGGTCTGGGCGCTCTCCCTCAGCTCTTCAGCTCAAGTCTAGTGCTCTACCACTTGAGCCACAGCGCCACTTCTGGCTTTTTTTCTTTTTGCTTATGTGGTGCTGAGGAATCAAACCCAGGGCCTCATGCATTCAAGGCAAGCGCTCTACCACTGAGCCACCTTCCCAGCCCCTACTTTCTCATTCTTAAACCTGAGTATGCACCCATTCACCTTGAAACACTTATTGCTGGGCCTCACCTCCAGATTTTATTCAGTAGGTCGATGGTTGAGGTAGGGGTCCAAGAATTTATATTTCTGATAAGTGATGCTGTGATTGATACATTCTGAGAACCACTGCAGCTTGTGTAGATACTTTACATACTTGATTTGACCAGACCAAAAGTTTCTTTAGATGAATGTTAAATAATATTTTTACAGTTCACAGTAATCCGTGTTTATAGTCTTGTGGGGTATTGGAGAGAAGGAAAACAGGAATTTTCACTTGGAATTTTAGGTTCAAACTGGTCTTGTCTTAAAAATGTCATGCTTTATATAAAACCCATTTTGCTAGCCCAGGGAGAATGAAAAGCTGTTTTAATTTTTTTTTTTTTTGGGTCCGGTCATGGGCCCTGAACTCTGGGCCTGGCGCTGTCCCTCAGCTCTTCAGCTCAAGGCTAGCGCTCTACCACTTGAGCCACAGCACCACTTCCGGCTTTTTTCTTTCTGCTTATGTGGTGCTGAGGAATCGAGCCCAGGGCCTTAGGCATGCAAGGCAAGAGCTCTACCACTGAGCCACCTTCCCAGCCCCATGTTTTAATTTCTTATAAGCTAATTCAGGAGGAAGGATCAAGGAAAGATAGTGTTGAAGCAAGTGAGAAAGTTAAAAAAACTGCGCAGACCAGGAGCAATCAAGACTGCTTTTTAGAGAGGATAAATAGGCGTTTATTGCCAGTGACCCGAACCAGGCTAGTGCCAAAAAAAAGTTCGGATCCTGAGAGAAGGGAAACCCTGGGTTTTTTGTTTGTTTATTTGTTTTGCTGTTGGTTGTGGGGCTTGAATTCTGGGGCCTGGGCCCTGTCCTTGAGCTCTTTTTTTTTTTTTAATTTTTTTTTTGGGGGGGTCTGAACTCTGGGCCTGGGTGCTGTCCCTCAGCTCTTCAGCTCAAGGCTAGCGCTCTACCACTGGAGCCACAGCGCCACTTCTGGCTTTTTTCTTATGTGGAACTGAGGAATTGAACCCAGGGCCTCATGCATGCAAGACAAGTGCTCTACCACTGAGCCACCTTCCCAGCCCCTGTCCTTGAGCTCTTTAGCTCAATGCAAGCGCTCTACCACTTAAGCCACAGCACCACTTCCCGTTTTCTGGTGGTTAATTGGAGATAAGAGTCTCACGGACTTTCCTGCCCAAGCTAGCTTTGAACCGTGATCCTCATATCTCAGCCTCCGGAGTAGCTAGGATTACAGGCATGAGCCACCAGCACCTGGTGAAACCCTGGGTTTTATACAAGCTGGTTATTACACAAAATAGGCATGAATCAGACATATAAAAGGTCAGGTGGGCTTACATCAACTTTTGACCAGGAGGGCAATTCCTTTCTAGTTGTGCAGAAATCATGGCATCCTGATACTACCCCTTCTGTATTGTTATTTCAGAAATGGCCTGTGGGCTTCTCTATATCGATTCAGATAGTCTCATCTAGTCTGCCCCCACCCCACATTCTAGCAACTGCCCCATTGTGCAACTTTCCACAACTGAGTTGGTGCCACATTCTAGCAACTGGATGTTGGAAGGTCCCCTCACCAGGAAGGGGTAACTTTGTCTACTTCAGTATTACCAGCCCCAACTTAAAGCTGTTTTTAGAATTACAAACCTGGCTGCTCAAATCTAGGCTGAGTTTGTAGGGATTAAATAATATGCCTGCTGTATTCAGGACTGGTTTATTTGAGTGACTGGTAGATATGATTGAGCAAAACTGGAGACGTGGCTGCCTCTGTGTGTGCGCGCGCATGCCCACATATGCTGGCAGTAGGGTTTGAACTCAAGATCTGTCACCCTTGTATACCTTTTTTCTTTTAGCTGGTCCTGGGGCTTGAACTCTGGACCTGCACATTGTCCCTGAGCTTCTTTTGTTCAAGTCAAATCTAGTGCTCTACTGCTTGAGCCATAAACTCTACTTCTGGATTTTTCTGAGTAATTTATTGGAGATAAGAGTCCATGGACTTTTTTGCCCAGGCTGGCTTCAAACTTTGATCCTTAGATTCTTAGCCTCCTAAGCAGCTAGAATTACAGGCATGAGCCACTGGTACCTGGCTTTGTTTAGCTTTTTTGATCAAAGTTAATACTCTACTATTTGTACCACATCTTCACCTTGATGTTTTTGCTGCTTAATTGGAGATAAGAATGTTGGATTTGTGTACCTGTGTTGGTTTTGAACCACAGAAGAGGCAATTTAAGATGTTTTCACTGTACCCTGTGAATTAACAAAAAGTCCTTCGTTTTTGTATCTGTGCCCTTTCAACTGAGCTATTCTCTGCTGAAGTCAACTTTGAAATCACCAAGAAAGACCACATTCACAGATAAGCATCCTGAGTGGAAGGCCAACTACTCCTCTAACAAGCTACGCCTTCTTATCTTGTAAAGAAAGCCCAAAAGTCAGAGCTTGTTCCTGTTGGGTCCAGCAACAGTGATAACAACCCCCGCTAAGGAAAATATCTGAGCCACTGATCATCGAGGCCACACCTGTGACTTAAATCTGCTTACCTTTCTCATCCCAGTCTACCTTCCTTCCCCTGTTTAACCTGAAGCCAATGTCTATACCTTTGAAGGCAGCTGAAGATGTACTGAAATGCTATCTTCCCAGGGCTGCCTTGTAATAAATAAATCTAATTGTTTTGCCCTTCAGCATGTCTCTTTATTTGGCTTTTGGGGGCAAGTGGCTAGACCTAACTTAGAACTCCTGGACTTTGAATCTGGAGTCTTAAAAACTCAGGTTTACCATGCTTCTCAAATCGTAGCCTCCTGATTAGGTAGGATTACAAGTGTTGAGCCACTGGTGCCTGACACATCTACTGTCTTCGGTATTATTAAACAATAGTATTCCAAAAACTTTTATACATTTTAACTTTACAGATAAATAATGGCTTCATTTTAATTCTTCCATGTTTTTCTTCAGAAATTGTTGTCATGCTTATTTCCTGTCTCTTGACTTTTGTTTAAATCTTTGTCTTATGTCAAAGACTGAGAGCTGTCACCTAATTGAGCCTTAAATGACAAAAGTCTTAATTATTTTAGATCTTAATATTAAAAAGAAGGGCTTAGTGATACAGTGCTTACCTAGCATGCATGAAGCTCTGGGTTCGATTCCTCAGTACAATGTAAACATAAAAAGCAGGAAATGGTGCTGTGGCTCAATTGTAAAGTTCTAGCTTTGAGCAAAAGAGCTCAGGAACAGCACCCAGGCCCTGAGTTCAAGCCCCAGGACTGGCAAAAAAAAAAAAAGACTAAAGAGGTTCTTAAGTTATTTTAAATCATGTTTTAAATTTGGAATTTTATTACATTTCATGAGCCAGAATAACACATTGAGTTTTTGGCATTTTCTATCAACTGTCTCTGCCAACAGAAACCTCACCATATGGTAGGACTGCTGCTGTACTAGGAAACCTACACAGTGTGGAGACACTGCCTGGCATGAAGCAGAGTTGCTGGTCCCACCCATATGCTTATCTTGCTAAAGCTGACATATTGACCGGGTTGCATTAGGATTCCAGTACGTCACAGCATCCTATCAATTGAGTACTTCAGTTTTCTCCTACCAGCTTCATTTGGCTACATTATGAAAACTTACTCTAAATTTCATGAAATCTCTTACTCAACTGCAGAAAGAAGCTTTTGAAGGACTACTATATGGGAGAGTATGTCAGTAGGCATTATGGTACCCTGTAAGTGCTACTAGCACTCCTCCTACTACTATGCACTTTTTTGACAATTTCTTCCACTTACACATGCCTTTCAAACTTGGCAAAATATCTAGAAGGAAAAGAGGTTGCAAAACATGAATCCTGGATATTGGTGTAAATTGTGATTTAGTTTGCTTATTTTATTAGGGTTTTGACAGTTTCAGGAAGAATTTCAAGATGAGTACAGTTTAGAACCAAGTTTATTCCAGCAAATTTGTTTGTGCAGTTGTCAGAAAAACATGGCGACAATCTCTTTCTTACTGTTGTGTTATGGTGTAAGTGGCGCATGTTTTTAGAAGTGAAACAGCTAAAAGACTTGGCAGGTTTGCATTCAGAAACAGATAATGAATGGTGACTTTAAAACTTTGGATTTTTCTTTCTGAATTACTTTTCTGTTCTGAAAATGCAGGTTGAAGCTATCACCAGTGGGTTAAATGAATGTGTGATATAACAGAGTGTAGCTTTTGGAATTAGAGGCCATTGAAATTATTTCTGTATTAGAAGTAATGATTTTTTTCTTTTCGTGAACCGTTAGCTTGCTTTTTCCCATCAATTTGAAACTGTAATGAACAGTCTTATTAGCTCAAAGAAGATACAAACCCAAGGTGTCTGAGGCCATACTTGGCCAATTCTGTATTAATATTTAACTCTTCATATCAGTTAGGGCTCTGATTTCCCCAGGTTACCAAGTACAGCTGTACAGTCTGGTCACTGGGAACTGCTCAGGAAATGAGAACTGAAGTGCAGCTGTGTGTTATTTGCAAATAGCTGGGTACACCCACTGGGTTCCTAATTATCTTCACTGTACAGTGGGTCACTAAAAAGTTCACACCCAGTGTGCAGAACTATCTCGGTAAGGCAACATCACCTGAGGAAATGAGGAGCCTGCAGGGTCATGATTTAGAAGTCGTGCCTATTGTGGTTTCTGCTGACCATATCCAGCATCTTGTCTAATACCAGCCTCACATCCTCCGAGTCAGCCTAGCCACCCTCTGCCCTGTTCCAGATCTCACTCACAGGTGTAGTCATTGGTAAAGTAAAATTTGAAAGCTTAGGCTAAAGGCCATGAGGTCACCTGTAGTGGTTTTGTTCATGATTGTGAACATGCCCAGGAAGTTGTCCAACATCATGAGGCCATTGCCATTCACCCCACAGGACTTGGGCTGTCCTTGTCCAGGAGAAAGTCTCAGCCTTTCCCTCCAAGCTTCCTGGACAGCAAGCTGGTCCAGTCAGTTCACTGCCTGCCCGAGCTTGCAGTCTGGACTTAGAGGTAGAGACTTTTTTTTTTTAATTTATTTTTATTTTATTTTTTTGTCGGTTGTGGGCCTTGAACTCTGGGCTTGGGCGCTGTCCCTGTGCTCTTCCGCTCAAGGCGAGCATTCTACCGCTTGAGCCACAGCGCGACTTCTGGTTTTCTAGTGGTTTATTGGAGATAAGAGTCTCACAGTCTTTCCTGCCCGGGCTGGCTTTGAACTGCGATCCTCAGATCTCAGCCTCCTGAGTAGCTAGGATTACAGGTGTGTGCCACCGGTGCCCAGCTGAGACTTTTTTTGTTAACTGACTTATGTCATATGTGTTTAAAGTTGCTAATTATTCTGTCAGTATTGTCAGAGAGTTTCAGAAAGATACCGCTGTAATTTTTTTTTTTTTTTTGGTCGGTTGTGGGGCTTGAACTCTGGGCTTGGGCGCTGTCCCTGAGCTCTTCAGCTCAAGGCCAGCACTCTACCGCTTGAGCCACAGCACCACTTCCGTTTTCTAGTGGTTTATTGGAGATAAGTCTCACAGACTTTTGTGCCCAGGCTGGCTTTGAACCCTGATCCTCAGATCTCAGCCTCCTCAGTAGCTAGGATTACAGGAGTGAGCTACCAGCACCCAGCTTCTCAAATCTTTCTCCTATAAAAATTACAGCAGAGCCGGGCACCGGTGGCTCACACCAATAATCCTAGCTACTGAGGAGGCTAAGATCTGAGAATCACAGTTCAAAGCCAGCTGGGGAACGAAAGTCCATCAGACGCTTATCTCTTAACCACCAGAAAACCGGAAGTGGAGCTGTGGCTCAAGTGGTAGAGCACTAGCCTTGAGCTGAAGAGCTGAGGGACACCACCCAGGCCCAGAGTTCAGGCCCCACGATCGGACCCCCCAAAAAACCCAAAAAACAATAAAACAATTTCATAGTCTTGCCTGGTGGGTTACTTTGCTTGTTATCCCAAAAATGAAAAAGTTGAATATGAAAAATTGAGTTTGTTGTAAGTGTAAAATGTAGCTGTAAGCCAATACAGAGACAGATGTAAGATACTGTTGTGTCTGATCTATTTTGGTGGCAATTACTTATGCAAGCTAAATCTGTATAATCTTACATTCTAAAGCAAATGGATTAGTCATCTTTGAGAAAACAGTCTGCCCCATTTTCTTTTTTGTCAATACTGGGGTTTGAACTCAGAGCCTCACTCTCTCACTTTGATTTTTTGCTCAAAGTTGATGCTTTATCACTTGATCCATTCCTCCACTTTGTTTTCCTCAAGGCTAGTGCTCTGCCACTCTGAGCTATATCACCACTTCCGGTTTTCTGCTGGGTAATTGGAGACAAGGGCCTCATGGACTTTCCTGCCCAGGATAGGCTGGCTTTGAACCATGATCTTCAGATCTCAGCCTCTTGAGTAGCTAGGATTACAGGTGTAAGACACCAGTGTCTGGCTTCTTAAAACAATTTTAATAGTTTTCATTGTTCTAATTTAATATATACAAAGATACTACAGTTGACCATGTTCTTCCTCATTCACCCTCTTTGTTAGCCCTCATCCCTCTCCCAATGTTCATATTTTAGACACTGTCCAGCTCCTAAACATTTTTGTCTCAGAAATGAGGACTTCCAGATAAAGCTTATGAATTCTTTAATTTCTCTGACCAGACCTAACTCAGCCTGTTTGTTTGAGATCATAGCTTCAGACTCATACTTCCTGTAAAAACTATCCTCCTGGGGCTGGGAAGGTGGCTCAGTGGTAGAGCGCTTGCCTTATAAGCATGAGGCCCTGGGTTCGATTCCTCAGCATCACATAAGCAAAAAGAAAAAAGTTGGAAGTGGCACTGTGGCTCAAGTGGTAGAGTGCTAGCCTTGAGCTAAAGAACTGAGGGACAGTGCCCAGGCCCAGAGTTCAAGCCCCACGACTGGACCCCCCCAAAAAAAACCCCAAAACTGTCCTCCTAAATGGAATGGGACAGTTGGATTAATTGAGAACATTTACACTCAGATTTTTCAATGGTTTATTCTGAAACCCATTTGTTGTTACTTTGACAGAGTTAAGTAAAAGTGTCTTTCAGAATATATGAATTATCTGCCTTGTAAGAGCTTGAAATTCAATAAATATTTGTTTTTAAATTCCACATCTCAGATTTTATAAACTCATGGAAGAACCTCAGTCAGTATTCAACTATTAGGATTGTAGCAGCAGAAAAAAATACACTGATACACAAAAGTTTGTATCAATTTCAAGATAGTCTTAGCTCTTAAAGCCTATTCATGAATCCTGTGTGAAGAAATCTCTGTTTTAGTCCATAGCCTGTTTTTAGGAATGTGTAGAGGTTACATGATGAATAAGTCACATAGCTTCTGTAGCTGAGAAGTTGTCTCTTAGTCTATTTGGGGATGGGACAGGGGGAATAGGGCCTCCCTATGTTACCCTGGCTGTCCTGGAACTTATGATCCTCCTGCTTCAGCCTCTCAAGTGCTGCTAGGCAATATTCTTTTTTTCTGGCAATCTATCCCTTTCCTTACAATCAACCCTTGAATTTATAGAACTTAGTAGAAGGATTTAATCCTTAAAATCAGTGATTCCAGTTTTGATAGTACCAGACTAGGAAAGTAATAAAGTACAAAAATGTCTAAAATATTTGAGTCCTTAATTTAGAACAGCCAAGTAAACAGAGTCACATTAGTTAAGGGCTTGTCCACACCCCAAATTTATCCAATTATAATTTTCTTATCTGGACTGCTTCCATTAGGATCTATCTGGTAACTGTCAGCCGTATCAAGTTTCTCTGAAGTTGAATATCTTCATCTGTAAAATTGGACAGAAACCCATTTATCTTACTGTCTTGTAAGGAATAAATTTACTGTCTAGCTCAGTAAAATGGCAGTTTATCTATTACATCCATCTTATCCTTCATTGGGATCCGGCAAGTACTACTTTTACTACTTCCTTCATTCAACATTAACCAAGTTTCTTCTCTGTGTAGTCACTAATGCATCAGAGAATAGTTGTTTTCAATGAGTAAACACTTGAAGTAATGACCTTTTAACCAGATTCTTATCTCCAGAGTGATAAGCAGCTGCTGGTTACTTTGTGCGACTCAGATTAGACTGCAACCTACATTTTGCTCAGATTTGAGTAGAGCTGTTGAGTTAGGATTCCAAAACTGATTTTACCTCTTAATCCTCTGCCTTGATATTGATGTGTTATTATTAAAAAAATAGGCATATCCACAGTACATATATACTTATGTCAACATTACATCTGTTTAAAAATACATTAAAGTATAAAATTAAAGGGTCAGCTTTTTATGAGGCTGAGATATGAGGATCTTGGTTCAAAGCCAGCCTGGGCAGGAAAGTCCATGAGACTCTTATGTACAATAAATCAACAAAAAACTGGAAGTGGCACTGTGACTCAAGTGGTAGAGTGCTCACCTTGAGCTGAAGAGCTGAGGGATAGCACCCAGGCCTAGAGTTCTGTCTCTTCTAAGAGTAACTATCAGCTTGTCCTTAGAGATCATTCTTTGAAGTAAATCTTTTTTTTTTTTTT
>NW_012267234.1:12339318-12355511 GCF_000151885.1 Dipodomys ordii | reverse complement strand
GGAAGTGGCGCTGTGGCTCAAGTGGTAGAGTGCTAGCCTTGAGCTGAAGAGCTGAGGGACAGCGCCCAGGTCCAGACTTCAGGCCCCACGACCATTCCCCCCCCCAAAAAAAAAATTGTTCGTTAGTGAAAAGTATGTATGATTCTGCTTTAATTTTTGTCTGCATATATATTTTTTGTTTTATCTATCATTATGATAACATTTAATTTCTGTTATTGGGCATGTAAATATGCCTTATGCAACTTTAATAATTGGCTTTTGTCATTTATAGTAACCACTGATAATAAATTTCTTTTTCTAACTGGAAGCTTTTTGTTTCTGCTTTTCAAATTTATTTTGTTTTCTGCTTGAATCTAGCTGTTGTGGAATTACAAACTGAACCTGACTACTGATCCCAAATTTGAATCTGTGGCAAGAGAGGTTTGTAAGTCAACCATATCAGAGGTAGGTAATAAATGTATTTAGTTGTTTAGAAGAGAAAATTATATCTGCTGACCATCCCCCATATTAAGATAACATTTGTATCTGAGTCATTTGACTCAGTTACTTTTCTTAGAATTAGCATCTTCCTTGGTTGAGAGATAAGAAGGGGTGTAATTAGACTTTTTTTGTTAGCATCCACCTACACTTGAAATGGGATACTGTTGACTGATACAGTTGGAAATCAGGTCTTGTTGGTCCCTCAACATCAGTGCAGCTGTTGAGGTCTTGAGGGCTGCTTCATATCCTCTAACCTGCTGGGCCCGAGACAAAGTCCACATCATCACTACTAGGTTTATAAACCTTCCTAAACGTTTTAGCTCTGCAGTTGGAGTTACTGAACTACAGGGTACATGTATCAAATAATAGTAGTTAGTGCTAAAAGGGTTGACTTTTTTTATTATTTTAAATGTGAAGCTGAAAACAGTAAGTGAAAATGTACACCATTATTCAAATAATAATGGGGGAATTTTTTGAGTTATTTATCTTGTCATGGTAAACAAATGATTTTAGTGAAAATTGTGGTATTTGGCATTTCTTTTTTTGTTTTGATCTCAGCCTCCTGAGTAGCTAGGATTACAGCTGTGAGCAACCAGTGTTAGCATTGAGGATTTTTTTTTTAAACTAGTAATCAAAAACCCAGAAAGATGAATATTTTTACTCACCAAATATAAGCAGCACAGAAACAACAGTTGCTGTTTTTCCAACCCTAAGTTATAGTCACAGGTTTGCAATGTATTTATCTTTCTTCATGTTGGTGCTTGTTAATGACTTAAGTCAGGGCCAGTTTCTCTACATTTCTTAAGGAAGATCCTGATTTACAGGGAATCCTGACCACATATCTTTGGTCCCTTCTCCAAGCACCTCATCCTTCAAGAACTTCTGTGTGTTTGCCTATCTACTAGCTTCTCAACTCTGTAGGTTGTAGGCTTTTATGAAGATTTCATTCCTTATCTAATGCTAAACTGCATAGTGAAATACTGCATACTGCAAGGTCTATCTATCTGCATCAGCATTATTCCCATCAGGATATGGGAAGTGTCATATGACCTTCTATTAGAGAAGGGTAGGTCAGAGAATTCAATGGCCAGCTCCCGTATACAAAAACAGAGAGTACTCATTCCAGTTTCTTTGGCCTGCCCCAGGGAAGAGAAATTCGAGTTTCTATAGACTTGTGGAAAAAGTTAGAAGTCAGGAATCATGAATAAAATCCAGAATATATGTCTTCATCCTATTACCAGGTACCACTTTTTTTTAAGCCACCACTGGTGTTTGAACTCAGGGCTTGTGCTCCTTTAGCTTTTTTGTTCTGTTGGTGTTCTGTACTTGAGCCACACTTCCAGCAGCTGATTGCTGGTTATTTTGGAGATGTAGTCTCATGGACTTTTCTGCCTGAGCTGACTCCGAACTATGATCTTCCAGATTTCAATTTTTTTTTTTTTTGGTCGGTAGTGGGGCTTGAACTCTGGGCCTGGACCCTGTTCCTGAGCCTCTCTTTGCTCAAGGTTAGCACTCTAATACTTGAGCTACAGTGCCACCTCTAGCTTTTTCTGTTTATGTGGTGCTGAGGAATTGAACCCCAGGGCCTTATGCATGAGGGGCAAGCAGTCTGCCACTGAGCCACCTTCCCAGCCCCAGATCTCAATCTTTTGAGTTGTGAGGATTATAGATAGGAGCCACAAGCTCCTGGCTCTGGGTTTAAAATTTTTTTTCATGAATATAGTTCTAAATGTTTTCCATTTTGTCTCCCAGGCAAATACATAGGAAATCATAGAAAAATATCAAACAGTAGTTTAATATAAGCACAGAATATTTGTGTGTAAAGTAGTCACTTTCTTTTGAACAGATTAAAGAATGTGCTGATGAGCCAGTTGGAAAAGGTTACATGGTTTCCTGCTTGGTGGATCACCGGGGCAACATCACTGAGTATCAGTGCCATCAGTACATTACCAAGATGACAGCCATCATTTTCAGTGATTACCGTTTAATCTGTGGCTTCATGGATGACTGCAAAAATGACATAAACATTCTGAAATGTGGCAGCATTCGTCTTGGGGAAAAGGTACCTACTACATTGCCTTCACCAAAGGGGTTCTATAAACTTGGTAAATGAAAACCACTGTGTAATTAACATGGAATAATTTGGTAGTAGAGGTTACCTCAAAGTTGAGTAGTTAGGATTACAGACTTGAGCCACCGGTTTCTGGCTAATCTTGGGGCTTGAACTCAAGGCTTGGGTGCTGTCCCTGAATTTTTTGGCTCAAGGCTAGTGCTCTACCCCTTGAACCACACAACTCTACTTCTTACTTTTTTTTTTTTTTTAATTTTATTTTATTATTTTATTTTTTTTTGGGTCCAGTTGTGGGGCCTAAACTCTGGGCCTGGGCGCTGTCCCTCAGCTCTTCAGCTCAAGGCTAGCACTCTACCACTTGAGCCACAGCACCACTTCTGGCTTTTTTTCTTTTTGCTTATGTGGTGCTGAGGAATCGAACCCAGGGCCTCATGCATGCAAGGCAAGCGCTCTACCACTGAGCCACCTTCCCAGCCCTCTACTTCTTACTTTTGGATGGTTAATTAGAGATAAATCTCATGGACTTTCCTGCCTGTGCTGGCTTCAATCTGCAGTCCTCAGATCTCAGCCTTGTGAGTAGCTAGGATTACAAGTGCAAGCCACAGTGTACAATTCCAATTTGCAATTTGAGACAAAGTCTCACTGTATTGCTTAGGCTGACCTTGAACTCAAAATCTTTCTTTATGGGGTTCTTAAACCATGATACTATCTTTAAAGTATACAAGAAGCAAAACCATTAAGAAATATATAATAGCTCTAAATATTTAATCTTTGGTTATATCTTTAAAACAATTAAAAAGCCTAAACACACAGGGAAACAGCCATTTATTACTTAGAAATTATTTCCTTGCAGGGCTGGGAAAGTGGCTTAGTGGTAGAGTGCTTGCCTTGCATGCATGAGGCCCTTGGTTCGATTACTCAGCACCACATACGCAGAAAAAGCCGGAAGTGGTGCTGTGGCTCAAGTGGTAGAGCACTAGCCTTGAGCTAAAGAGCTGAGGGACAGAGTTCAGGCCCCACGACCGACCAAAAAAAAGAAAAGAGAGAAAGAAATTATTTCCTTGCTATACAATGCTAGGATTAAAGGCTAAACTTCGAGTTAACTAGAATGTATTTTTAACCTCCTTTTGATGCTTCATAACAAAGATACTCAGTATGATCCACAGGTCTTAGGATGAAAAGGTGAAAGTGCTTTTTTATTCTTTTAGGCAAAAATGTGATTCTGTAGACTTTATATATTTTTACATAAATCAATATTTGAATTTTTAAAAATGGAAGAAAGAAGGTGTAATTAAGTAACATCTAAGCAAGCTTTTATGAACTACTAAAATTCAGAATAGGGCATTGTTTTATAATATGATGTTTTACAATATGATCATAATGACCGCTTGCATACTATAAGTAGTAAGAAAACCGATAAAATTCTGTCCAAATCTTTACCAGTTTATTTCTTTTGGAGGAGGTAGAAATGGGTAAGCCCTACCTAGGCTCGTACTTACAAATTAGGAAAAAAAACATAAGCCTTATTCCACATTTCAAGTAGGTGTCTACTTCACTCTATCCTTTTTATCCCTCATCCTCAGAATTACTCTTTGAAGCTGTTTGTGGTGACTTATGCCTATAATCTTAGCACTCAGGAGCCTGAGACAAGAAGATTAATATCCTTGGCCAGGCTGGATTAAATAGTGAGGCTCTGTCCCACAAAAAAAAACAAAACTAACAAAAATCCCCAAACATAATGGTATTTCTAGGTTTCTATGCATGGGAAAGACAGCTAGTGAGAAAGGTGAAAGTTTAGGTAGAGACTAGGAAGGCTTGCTGGGCACAGTGGCTCTAAACCATAATCTCAATTACTTGGGTGGTAAAGATCAGGAGGATAGAAGTTGAAGGCTAGACAGGGCAAAAAAGCTAACAAGACCCCCTTCCTCCACAGTAAGTCTGGCTTGGTGGCTTGGGTAGGTGGCTTATTGTCTAAAAGTTGTAGAGCATTTGCCTAGCAAGTAGGAGGCCTTGAGTTTAAACCCCACTCTTGCAGAAGGCTGGGGGGAGGGGGGAAAGAATACAGAGTGCTTCTTAAATCAACTTGGTGGGGGGGTCTTCAAAACTTTAGGGAAAAAAAATACTAGGAAAACAGAACCCTCCTTAAAAATATATACAGAATCCACATGTAATTTTATAGGCTCCACTCACCTATTTATATTTACACAGGTCTAGAAAGATAAATGATGGGTCTGAGTGCCAGTGACTTATGCTTGTATCCTAGTTACTCAAAAGGCTGAGATCTGAGGATTGAGGTTAGAAACCAGCCTGACAGATAAAAAAAAACAACAACTGTTATCTCCAATTAACCATCAGTGTTAGATGTGTGTGTGTGTGGGGGGGGGTGTTGCTCAAGTGGTAGAACACCAACTTTGAGCCAAAAAGTTCTAGGCCCTGAATTCAAGCCCCCAGTGCAGATGAATGAATAAGTGAATCAATGTCCAATAACTACCTTATTATATCTTACAGCTCAGATGAATTATGTAACTCAGTTACAGTAGAAATCACAGTTCTCCCCTCTTCATAGATTTGTTAGGCAAGATTATGAGAATTTGCAGGAAGGAAATTAATGTTTGATAGAACAAATTATATTTCAGTAAAATAGACAAATATGTGTATGTTTTCTGTCATTGAAATTTTGCCTACCTACCTTGAGGGATCTTTTTTATTATTTTATTTTATTTATTTTATTTTTTTTTGTCGGCCGTGGGCTTGAACTCTGGGCCTGGGTTCTGTCCCTCAGCTCTTCAGCTCAAGGCGAGCCCTCTACAACTTGAGCTACAGCGCCACTTCCGGTTTTTTGGTGGTTTATTGGAGATAGGAGTCTCAAGGTCTCTCCTGCCCAGGCTGGCTTTGAACTGTGATCCTCAGATCTCAGCCTCCTGAGTAGCTAGGATTACAGGCGTGAGCCACCAGCGCCCGGCCACAGGATCTTTTCTATTATATACTGATGATTTCATAAATTTGTATTATACTGTAATCGTATTTATATGTCTATATAAGGAAGTATATGTATCAATATTATGTGTATCAATATATATGTAATGATTACATTTGTCTATTTAATTATTACATTCTTCATGGTATTTTATGAGCATAGATTAGGACTCCTGAATGGAAAATATTTAGGGTAAGTTTCTATTTTAAATGCATTACTGCTATGGTTACTGTGGTACTAATATTATTATTTGGGTAATGCCTAGCTTTTACAGGTAAATATTTAGCGATTTCTGTAGTTATTTTAATATTGACATGAACCATGATCAGAGCTGTAAACTAATGCCATTTCTTAAGAATATTCTGATATTTAAACTAAAAATTCAGAATCTATCTTTCTATTGCTAATTGACAGTAAAAACTCCCAGAATCTCTTTCCTCTTATCTTTGTTTCTCTTTCTCTCTTTCACTCTTTCTCTTTTTCTCTCCTTCCTTCCTTCCTTCCTTCCTTTTTTTCTTTCTTTCTTTCTTTCTTTCTCTGTCTCTCTTCTTTTCTTTCTCCCTCTCTCTCTCTCTGTCTCTCTTTCTTCCTTTCTTGTCGGTCATGGGGCTTGAACTCTGGGCCTGAAGGCTTTTCTTCAGCCCAAGGCTAGTGCTCTACCACTTGAGCCACTGTGCCACTTCCAGTTTTCTGAGTGGTTTACTAGAGATCAGAGTCTCACGGACTTTCCTGCTGGGGCTGGCTTTGAACTACCATCCTTAGATCTCAGCCCCCTGAGTAGCTAAGATTACAGACATGAGCCACTGGCGCCTGGCCGGTGTCTTTCTTAATAGAGTGTTAGTAAGGATGACTAGTAAGGATGACTGTCTCTGCAGCTTGTTACATTTTTTGTTTGTTTTTAACCAAATAGTGTTTATTTGAAGCTCGAGAGGTGGATGTTTTAAAATATTAATATCCTTGTTGTTTTAGGATGCACACTCACAAGGTGAGGTGGTATCATGCTTGGAGAAAGGCCTGGTGAAGGAAGCAGAAGAAAAAGAGCCCAAGACTCAAGTGTCTGAACTCTGCAAGAAAGCTATTCTTCGGGTGGCTGAGCTATCCTCAGATGACTTTCATTTAGACCGGCATTTATATTTTTCTTGCCGAGATGATCGGGAACGCTTTTGTGAAAATGTGAGTCAGCCAAGAAAATGTTTCTCTTTTCTTCCTTTTCTTTGGAAGTGTCTTTAATACTGTAAGCCAAAATTAACCATCATGAACCCTCACATATAGAAAAGCCACTCTAATGGAAAATAAATTCCGCCTCAAGATAATAGAAAATAGTGTTTGTTGCTCAGTCTTGAAGATTAACATCTAGTTAATAGTTGGACTGGAGACTTTTCGATGTTACTATTTGCAGCTTTGTCTCACTTCTGTGTTCCAGTTTTTGGAAGTCTGTTTTATCTATGAGGATCTTACTTTGCCAGGGTAAAATGAACAGTATACTACACCTGAGTACTGTGTGTTAGGCAAGCATTCCACCACTGAGCTACATCCACCACTGAGCTACACCCTCAACCTCCACAGACAGTTTTAGACAAGAAATAAAATAGTTTCCATTTTGAGAGGTCTGAAAGTTACTTGTGTGCACTTCCTGTGCTTGGTGTTTTTAATTTACACTGTCAGAACCATGGATTATAAGAGTTGATTCTAATGTTGATTCTAATAAAGCTGTAAGAAAGGAAGCTCACTAAATACTTCCCTTGGTTCTGTGACAGTATATTTAATAGAATGGGATGATGAGTTATGACCAGAGTATACTGTATACATGTATGAAAATGTCATAATGAAGCCCACTATTTTGTACAATTAATTCACATAAAATTAAATGCATAGCATAATTACTTAGCTAAGCTAACTGTAATAATAATAATAATCTGTGTTCTATCTTACAGACACAGGCTGGTGAAGGCAGAGTATATAAGTGCCTCTTTAACCATAAATTTGAAGAATCAATGAGTGAAAAGGTATTACTTTGAAACAATTGAATATGAGTTTGTTAAAGTTTCACAACTCATTTTTTATCTTGCATATGCATAATGACAAGAAAAACTTCTTCTTTTTTTTTTTTTTTGTCGGTCATGGGCTTGAACTCTGGGCTTGGGCACTGTCCCTGCGCTCTTCAGCTCAAGGCTAGCACTCTACCTCTTGAGCCACAGTGCCACTTCCGGTTTTCTAGTGGTTTATTGGAGATCAGAGTCTCACGGACTTTTCTGCCAGGGCTGGCTTTGAACCATGATCCTCAGATCTCAGCTTCCTGAGCAGCTAGGATTACAGGCGTGAACCACCGGTGCCCAGTTAAGAAAAACTTACATATTTAACATAGACAATTTTCTTTTCCTGATAGTCCCATTCTGAGAATATAGAGGGCTGACTATATAAAAATATAAATTACTAATTTTGGCCAGGCCTGGGGCTGGAACCCAGGGCCTGTGTGCTAACCCTGAGCTTCTGTTGCTCAAGAGTAGTACTTTACCACTTGAGCCACAGCACCACTTCTGTCTTTTTCTGCTTATATGGTACTGAGGAATTGAACCCAGGGTTTCATGCATGCTAGGCAAGCACTTTACCACTAAGCCACATTCCCAACCCTGCCATACCCTTTTAAAAGTACAGAATCAAAGCATATTTGGGTAGGGGTTATGCTGATACACACCTGTAATCATAGTACTTAGGAAGCTGAGGCAGAAGGATCTAAAATTTAAGGCTAACTTGGGCTAGGCTGTGAATAGCAAGACCACCTCAAAATAAACACCCACCCAAAGGCTTATACCAAGAAAATAAAGCATAGAGTCAGGCTCCAGTGGTTTGTGTCTATAATCCTAGCTACTCAGAGTCTGAGACCTGGGTAATTGCAGTTTAAAGCCAGCTAGGGCAGAAAAATCCATGAGATTCAATCTCCAATTAACCAGCAAATTGCTAGAATGGCTCAAGTGGTAGAGCACTAGCTATGAGCAATTTTGAAAGCTGGGTGAGAATGCAAAAGCCCTGTACCAGAAAATAACAAAAAAGAAATGAAGCTTTAGTTGTTAACTACACAGTGTTGGGGATTAAAATTGGAATTTTATTTCAGAATTGTACCGAAGCTAGAACTACATTTAGTTGCAGCTAACCAAACCAATGAGCCTCACAGATAGCCAACCAGCTGTTTTAATTTTTCAGTAGATGCCTTATTAAATATTCTCATTACTGTAGGTTCTTTCCCTGAATGAAAGCAAGAATTTTATCAGGCCAGGCACTGGTGGCTCCCACCTGTAATCCTAGCTTCTCAAGAGGCTGAGATCTGAGGATCGAGGTTCAAAGCCAGCCTGGGCAGGAAAGTCCGTGAGTCTTTTACCTCTAGTTAACCACCAGAAAACCAGAAGTGGCACTGTGGCTCAAGTGGTAGAGCACTAGCCTTGATCTGAAGAACTGAGGGACATCATCCAGGGCCAGAGTTCAGGCCCCACAAAAAAACAAAAACACAAAAAAACAAACTGTGGGCTGGGAAGGTGGCTCAGTGATAGAGTGCTTGCCTTGCATGCAGGAGGCCCTGGGTTTGGTTCCTCAGCACCACATAAGCAGAAAAAGCCAGAAGTGGCACTGTGGCTCAAGTGGTAGAGCTCTAGCCAGAGCTGAAGAGCTGAGGGCCAGCATCCAGGCCCAGAGTTCAGGCCCCACAACCGGCAAAAAACAAAAAAATCTGTAAGTGGCACTATGGCTCAAGTGGTAGAGCAATAGCTTTGAGCACAAAGAGGCTCAGGGCCTGAGTTCAAACCTCACAACCAACAACAACAACAACAAAAAATTAACAACAAAAAAAAAGAATACAGTATGGTGGGGGTTCTTTTGTTCTTTTTTTTTTTTTTTTTTTGGTCGGTCGTGGAGCATGAACTCTGGGCCTTGGCGTGCTGTCTCTCAGCTCTTCAGCTCACAAGGATTCTACCACTTGAGCCACAGTACCACATCAGAATACTTTTTTTTTTTGGTCGGTCGTGAGGCTTGAATCAGCTCTTCAGCTCAAGGTTCTACCACTTGAGCTACAGCGCCACTTCCGGTTTTCTGGTGGTTTATTGGAGATAGGAGTCTCACGGTCTCTCCTGCCTGGGCTGGCTTTGAACCGCGATCCTCAGATCTCAGCCTCCTGAGTAGCTAGGATTAAAGGCGTGAGCCACCAGCGCCTGGCACATCAGAATACTTTTAAGTCAACTTACCAAATGTTTAAAACAGCAGTTATATGGCAACAACTAACCATTCACTATGGAATTTCAGTGTTCTCTATTCACAACTTTTTGCCACACAAAGCTTACATACCATACTAATAGTGTGTGTGTGTCTGTGTGTGTGTATGCTGGTGAAGGGGCTTGAACTCAGGACCTTGTGCTCACTTGGCTTTTTTACCTCTTGAGCCTCACCTCCATTTCCAGCTTTTTACTGGTTAATTGGAGATAGGAGTCTCTCGGATTTGTCTACCCAGGCTGGCTTCTAACCACCACCTAAGATCTCAGCATCCTGAGTAAGTAGGATTACAGGTGTGAGCCACCAGAACCTGATTCTGTGCTAAATTTTAACTAGATTTAGAGAGTCATTTTGGTGATGACTGAAGTTAACAGCCTCTACTTCTCTCAGAGACCCATGTAAACTGCTGAGCCATCTGAGTATTCTTATTTTTGCATTCTGAGTATTCTTCTCTTTTTCCTCAGTGTCGAGAAGCACTAACAACCCGCCAAAAGCTCATTGCCCAGGATTATAAAGTCAGTTATTCATTGGCCAAATCCTGCAAGAGTGACCTGAAGAAATACCGGTGCAATGTGGAAAACCTTCCTCGCTCCCGGGAAGCGAGGCTCTCCTACCTTCTAATGTGCCTTGAGTCAGCAGTACACAGAGGTGAGAGTTCTTTCTGCTTCTACCTTTGCCTTTGCCTTTGCTTTTCTCTTTCCCTTTCTCTTCCTTTCTATTTCCTTTTCTGTTTGGATTCACACTCTGAAGTTTCTTGTACATGTCAATTTCCTTCTGTGTTTGCTCTTCTGAACATTTTTAATTTTTAATATTTTAATATTGCGCAACATTTATAGAGGAGTGAGGTAAATGATTTAGCATATGAACTTTTGGTGGCTTTATCACTGACTAGATGTTTATAACTTTATGTTTTTGTGTATTTGACTTTAGTTTTGTTACTGTTTTAATTCTTTAAAGTTTTCATTATTGGCACTTGCAACTGAATATGGGTGTGTTTGTGTGAATATTTGAGGAGTGTTTTTTATTTTTATTATTTTTTTGGGTCTGGTCATGGGGCCTGAACTCTGGGCCTGGGCACTGTCTCTCAGCTCTTCAGCTCAAGGCTAGCACTCTACCTCTTGAGCCACAGTGCCACTTCCGGTTTTCTAGTGGTTTATTGGAGATCAGAGTCTCACGGACTTTTCTGCCAGGGCTGGCTTTGAACCATGATCCTCAGATCTCAGCTTCCTGAGCAGCTAGGATTACAGGCGTGAACCACCGGTGCCCAGTTAAGAAAAACTTACATATTTAACATAGACAATTTTCTTTTCCTGATAGTCCCATTCTGAGAATATAGAGGGCTGACTATATAAAAATATAAATTACTAATTTTGGCCAGGCCTGGGGCTGGAACCCAGGGCCTGTGTGCTAACCCTGAGCTTCTGTTGCTCAAGAGTAGTACTTTACCACTTGAGCCACAGCACCACTTCTGTCTTTTTCTGCTTATATGGTACTGAGGAATTGAACCCAGGGTTTCATGCATGCTAGGCAAGCACTTTACCACTAAGCCACATTCCCAACCCTGCCATACCCTTTTAAAAGTACAGAATCAAAGCATATTTGGGTAGGGGTTATGCTGATACACACCTGTAATCATAGTACTTAGGAAGCTGAGGCAGAAGGATCTAAAATTTAAGGCTAACTTGGGCTAGGCTGTGAATAGCAAGACCACCTCAAAATAAACACCCACCCAAAGGCTTATACCAAGAAAATAAAGCATAGAGTCAGGCTCCAGTGGTTTGTGTCTATAATCCTAGCTACTCAGAGTCTGAGACCTGGGTAATTGCAGTTTAAAGCCAGCTAGGGCAGAAAAATCCATGAGATTCAATCTCCAATTAACCAGCAAATTGCTAGAATGGCTCAAGTGGTAGAGCACTAGCTATGAGCAATTTTGAAAGCTGGGTGAGAATGCAAAAGCCCTGTACCAGAAAATAACAAAAAAGAAATGAAGCTTTAGTTGTTAACTACACAGTGTTGGGGATTAAAATTGGAATTTTATTTCAGAATTGTACCGAAGCTAGAACTACATTTAGTTGCAGCTAACCAAACCAATGAGCCTCACAGATAGCCAACCAGCTGTTTTAATTTTTCAGTAGATGCCTTATTAAATATTCTCATTACTGTAGGTTCTTTCCCTGAATGAAAGCAAGAATTTTATCAGGCCAGGCACTGGTGGCTCCCACCTGTAATCCTAGCTTCTCAAGAGGCTGAGATCTGAGGATCGAGGTTCAAAGCCAGCCTGGGCAGGAAAGTCCGTGAGTCTTTTACCTCTAGTTAACCACCAGAAAACCAGAAGTGGCACTGTGGCTCAAGTGGTAGAGCACTAGCCTTGATCTGAAGAACTGAGGGACATCATCCAGGGCCAGAGTTCAGGCCCCACAAAAAAACAAAAACACAAAAAAACAAACTGTGGGCTGGGAAGGTGGCTCAGTGATAGAGTGCTTGCCTTGCATGCAGGAGGCCCTGGGTTTGGTTCCTCAGCACCACATAAGCAGAAAAAGCCAGAAGTGGCACTGTGGCTCAAGTGGTAGAGCTCTAGCCAGAGCTGAAGAGCTGAGGGCCAGCATCCAGGCCCAGAGTTCAGGCCCCACAACCGGCAAAAAACAAAAAAATCTGTAAGTGGCACTATGGCTCAAGTGGTAGAGCAATAGCTTTGAGCACAAAGAGGCTCAGGGCCTGAGTTCAAACCTCACAACCAACAACAACAACAACAAAAAATTAACAACAAAAAAAAAGAATACAGTATGGTGGGGGTTCTTTTGTTCTTTTTTTTTTTTTTTTTTTGGTCGGTCGTGGAGCATGAACTCTGGGCCTTGGCGTGCTGTCTCTCAGCTCTTCAGCTCACAAGGATTCTACCACTTGAGCCACAGCGCCACTTCCGGCTTTTTTCTTTTTGCTTATGTGGTGCTGAGGAATCGAACCCAGGGCCTCAGGCATGCAAGGCAAGCGCTCTACCATTGAGCCAACTTCCCAGCCCGAGGAGTGTTTATTTTTAACAAGCATTAACTGTGTAGGCACATAGGGATTTGTTCTTCAGGTTTCATTTGTAGCATAGTGGCCAAGTGCTGCTTAGCATGTGTAAAGCTCTGGATTCAATCTCCAATGTGCATGCGTGTACATACGCATGCACACATACAGAGACTTTCATTGCAAGCATTTGTATTACTGATTTAGGAGTATAAAATCTATATAATGTTCAACACTGTCCAGATAAGCCTAAGTCTCCAGAGTCTAAGCCCGCTTTACTCTCTTAAAGCCTTTGCTAATTTCTAAGCTTTTTAGTATAGATAGACACATAAGTGGCATATGCTATACTAGACAAAAACATTCTTTTAATATATAGTGATTTCTGATACTCAAGATCAACCTTCATAACATACAAGTTACATCCTACCTTAGGGCGTCAAGTGAGCAGTGAGTGCCAGGGGGAGATGTTAGATTACCGGCGCATGCTGATGGAAGACTTCTCTCTGAGCCCCGAGATCATCCTGAGCTGTCGTGGAGAGATTGAGCACCATTGTTCTGGGTTACATCGGAAAGGTCGAACCCTGCACTGTCTGATGAAAGTAGTTCGGGGGGAGAAAGGGAATCTTGGAATGAACTGCCAGCAGGCGGTAAGGACCAACTTCTGCTGTCTCTTTGACCATGACTTGTTTTCAGTTAAGGAGCCTGTTCCCAATAATTCCTTGATTTATCTGGATTATTTTTGACATTGCAATGAACATAAGGTCCTAAAGATGGGCTGGGAATGTGGCTTAATGATAGAGTGCTTGCCAAGCATGCATAAAGTCTTGAGTTCGACACATAAACAGCAAGTCAGAAGTGGCGCTGTGGCTCCAAGTGGTAGAGTGCTAGCCTTGAGCAAAAGAAGCTCAGGGACAGTGCACAGGCCCTGAGTTCAAGCCCCAGGCCTGGCAAAAAAAGAAAAAGAATATTGTTTCTTTGGTCATATCTTAGTAAGAATGTGGAATTAGCTATAGAACAAAGGTTTAAGTTCATAAAAAGAGCGATAAGAGAAATGTATTTCTTTATCCAACTATATTTGCATTTGCTGGAGTATCTGGGGAATTGTCATCTTGCTAAATTAGTTTTACTGAACTGAGAAGTCAAAACACTAATAAATCAATAAAGGTCCCCCAAAAGAGAATTTGCCTTTCTTAATAGATTGATTTGGTTGAGTCTGAGAGTTAGACTGAACTGAAATTTCTAGGAGTTTCTTCTTCTTATTAATGTATAATAGACTAAAGACGAGAATGACAAAAAAGAGGAGTACATACTCTGTCATATCACATTCATGATCTATATTAAGTTTTCTTCAGTTATAGTTGAATGAGGGCAGCCTGGCTTCTCCCAGGCCAAAGATAACTATCTGGTTATAACTATCAGTTTATTGTTCTTTTGGCAGTACTGGGAATTGAACTCAGGACTGCATGCTTGTTAGGCCCACTTGAGTCATACTCCCAGCCCCCTTTTCCAAAGTTTTCCCCGTTTTCCTAAGCATGGTAAACTGGAATAGATGTACATGTATATAGTAGTAGACATTCTTATGTATTTCCCACGTTCCCATCAGTCTCTTGAACTGCTAGCCTACTAGCTAGACTCGATAGGGCATTTACATATCAGCTACAGTTTAATCAATTCATTAGGGGTTCTCACAAGTCACATGTTAGCCATGAAATTTAACTGACAGTCCTTGCAAAGACTTCCAGAGTTTGCTGACATACATTAAATTGGTTGCCATTTTCTTTGCACAGTACTGTAGTCTTCCTAACAACTAATCACAACAGTTTGTAGCTTCTCCAGATTGCCCACCCCCAAAAAAACCCTGAAATAGTTTCCACCCAAAATACCAGCAGTTCTTCATATTTTTCTTAGTGACTTATTTTAGGCAAATAGATTTTTTTCATTTCCTTTGATCTACAGTATCTGGTAGGTGTATGAAAAGCCAGTGCTTTCATATGAACCTCTGGATTATGGATCAGGTATGCAGATCAGAGTGGACTCCTAGACTCACTGACACAAAAAGAGATCCAGGAAAGCCAAGGAAACTTTAAAAAAAAAAAATCAAATCAATCCTATGGCTTGAACTCTGGGCCAAAGCTTTTTTTTTGGGGGGGGGGTCCGGTCGTGGGCCCTGAACTCTGGGCCTGGGCGCTGTCCCTCAGCTCTTCAGCTCAAGGCTAGCGCTCTACCACTTGAGCCACCTTCCCAGCCTTGGGCCGAAGCTTTTTTTGCTCAAGTCTAACACTACCACTTGAGCCTCAACATCACTTCCAGCTTTTACCGAGTAGTTTATTGGAGATAAGAGTCTCATGGACTTTCCTGACTGTGCTGGCTTCCAATCACAATCCTCAGATCTCAGCCTCCTGTGTAGGATTACAGGTGTGAGCTACCGGAACTCAGGGACAGTGCCCAGGCCCTGAGTTCAAGCCCCATGACCAACCAACAAAAAGAGTTCCAGTTCCTTTCTTTTTTTGTTTGTGCTAGTCCTGTGCCTTGAATTCAGGCCTAGAAGCTGTCCCTGAAGTTTTTTCCCCCTCAAGGCTAGTGCTTTACCACCTGAGCCACAACTCCACTTGCAGTTTTTTGGTGGTTAATTGGAGATAAGAGTCTCAGCAACTTCCTTGCTCAGGCTGACTTCAAACCACACTCCTCAGATCTCAGGCTCCTGAATAGCTAAGATTATAGGCATGAGACACAGGCACCCAGCAACGTTTTCTTGTTTCTAATTGTTTCTGCAAGTTAAATAAAATCTTTCACATCTGATTTTAATAAATCATTATATAGTTATTTTATACCAGTATTACTAACTTTCTCTTGGCTCTCCTCCACTCAACTCTGGCTTGGTCCTGAGAGTCAGGTTTAAGAGTAGGCAATAAAAAGGCAGCCTTTTTAGTCATACTATTAGCAGCTATCCAGGGACGATTTAGAAGTGTAAATAAGCCACTTACCTCCACAGTGACATAAACAGAAAACTTTGCAACTGGGTGGAGAAGCCAGTTAGAAAGTTCTTGAATTTGGCCAGTGACAGTTGTTCTACCTTGTTAAGAGTTCATTGTGCTGTGCCAGTCTGAGCAACAGATCTAAGTGATGAGATGACATTATTCTTAATTTTTTTAACTCCAGCTTCAAACACTGATACAAGAGACTGATCCTGGTGCAGATTACCGCATTGATCGAGCTTTGAATGAAGCTTGTGAGTCTGTAATACAGACAGCCTGCAAACATATACGTTCTGGAGACCCAATGTAAGTTCTCTTTATTTGTAGCATTATTTATATTGTATCTTTTTTTTGGGGGGGGGTCCAGTCATGGGGCCTGAACTCTGGGCCTGGGCACTGTCCCTCAGCTCTTCAGCTCAAGGCTAGC
>NW_012267234.1:12337071-12339184 GCF_000151885.1 Dipodomys ordii | reverse complement strand
GTTTGAACTCTGGGCCTGGGCACTGTCCCTCAGCTCTTCAGCTCAAGGCTAGCGCTCTACCACTTGAGCCACAGCACCACTTCCGGCTTTTTTTGCTTATGTGGTGCTGAGGAATCAAACCCAGGGCCTCAACAAGGCAAGCACTCTACCACGGAGCCACCTTCCCAGCCACCGCCCGCCCCCCCAATCCATATTGTATTTTATATTGCAGCCCAAGGGAACATTTCTGTCTAGTGACTGCATGGTTTACATCTTAACTATAAAGTGTTGTTTGTCAGTGAGTGTTGAGTTCAAGCCCCATGACTAATAAAAAATAAAGTTTTTTTGGTTTTTTTGGTCGGTCGTGGGGCTTGAACTCTGGGCTTGGGCGCTGTCCCTGAGCTCTTCAGCTCAAGGCCAGCACTCTACCGCTTGAGCCACAGCACCACTTCCGTTTTCTAGTGGTTTATTGGAGATAAGTCTCACAGACTTTCCTGCCCTGGCTGGCTTTGAACCGTGATCCTCAGATCTCAACCTCCTGAGTAGCTACGATTACAGGCGTGAGCCACCGGCGCCTGGCTAAAAATAAAGTTTTGTTGACTAGGAACACCATACCAGTTGGAATTTGGACTTCTGATCTTCCTCCTGCATGATGTAAAGGCACCTAGACATAGCTTTGTGATGTTTGTGGTGATGTTTGCTGACAGTGACTAGGCATGTACGAATCTTTCCAGGAGGTCACTGAGTAACTTCTGTATTGCAAATAATGTAAGATAGACAAACACTCAACATAAAGTGACACATCCTGTGTATTGAATTGTGTACATTGACTACATGATAATCATTAGAAAATAATTGTAGTTGAAACAAAAAACAAATTTTGCAGAGGGTGCTCATATGAACCAAGTTAATATTGGAGTTACATTTATTGCAACTGAATAAATGCCACAATAGCATATTTGATTCTTCTGTATTAATTTTATTCCATATGATGTGAAAGGTTGTCAAACCAGATTGCAAGTAAGAACAGGTTTTTCAGTCTGTAAAAAGTTTTGCAGCTGGCATTTAACAATAAAATAAACATAGTCCAGGTTTATCACCATCCTGCTATGTGAAAACTACTGCTATTCATGCTGTGGAAGAGAATTAAAAGTAGCAGTCTTGCTGAATGGTAGTACATGTGTCTCATCCCAGCTGCTCAGGAAGTAAAGATCTAGAAGATCTTGATTGGAGGCCATCCCTGGCAAAATGTTTACAAGACCTCCATTTCAACAAAGGAAGATTCGTAATCCCAGCTGTGTGGGTAGATTACATAAGACTTCTGTCTAAGATGGGTAAAAAGTACAAGACCATATTTAAAATATAGCTAACACAAGGGAAATTAAAAAAAAAAAGTTGGGATATGATTAAAGTGGTAGAAAACTTGCCTAACAAGCCCAAGGATCTAAGTTCAAAAACTCAGTGCCACACACACAAAAAATTCTTCCTTAAATCTTTCTGTGTTCATGAAGAGTTAAACTCACTTAGGCATATTGCTTTAACTAAAGAGGAAAGAAGGGATATGCTACTGCAGATTCTTAACAGACTTATGGGCAATATGCACATTTGCTGGTCCTGATTCAAATAAACATGGACAAATCTGAAAATGAACAGGATATTATTTATAATAAGGACTTTTTATTTCTTGGTAAGATAATAGTATTAGTTTCTTATACTGTGGTTTTTTTTTTTAACTGTATATTTTTTTGTCTTTTCTTTTTTGGTACTGGGGATCAAACCCAGGATGTTGCACTTGCTAGGCAAGCGCTTTGCCACTGAGCAACATCCCAGCCTAGGTTCTTGTACTTTGGAGAAAACATGTCAAATTATTCACTAATAGGATGTTGAGTCTTTAGATTTGCTTCAAAATATCAAGAAGAGACATAGATTAAAAAAAAAAAAACCTTTGCTACAGGCTCATGAAGCTATGGAGAGGGAACATAGCCAATATATCTATCATTCTCTATTTTTGTGTGGGGGTAATTTTGTTTTTCATAAGTAGTTTAAGGCAGCTGTACACAAATTTGTGACACTAAGTTCTAAGTACAGAGTGGCTCTAAAGTTGATAGAACTTTTCTTTTTTTGGGGGGGGGGG
>NW_012267234.1:12312673-12335326 GCF_000151885.1 Dipodomys ordii | reverse complement strand
TGTGGCTCAAGTGGTAGAGCGCTAGCCTTGAGCTGAAGAGCTGAGGGACAGCGCCCAGGCCCAGAGTTCAGGCGCCACGACCGGACCCAAAAAAAAAAAAAGTGTTTCAGAGGGCCAAGTACCAGTGGCTCACATCTATAATCCTATTTACTCTGGAGGCTGAGATCAGAGGATCACAATTCAAAGCCAGCCTGGGCAAGAAAGTCCATGAGACTTCAAATAACTAGCCAAAAGCTGGAAGTGGAGCTGTGACTCAAGTGGCATAGCATTAGCCTTGAGCATGAAAGTTCAGGGAAAGTGCCCAGGCCCTGAGTTCAAGCCCCAGGACTGGCACCCAAAATAATAATAATAATGCTTCATAGTCATAAAAGTTATTCGTTAAATATTGGCCTTTCTCTTCCCATTAAATAATCCTGCCTAAAGTTGTCAATATATTGTGGTCAAAATTAAGTAGCCCTTGGTGTGGTTTGGATAACAGATGCGGGCTCATTCACTAATCCTGGCAGTGTAGGCTAGCATCAAACTCACAGTCCTCCTGTCTCTGCCTCCTAAGTACTGGAGTTACAGAAGTTCCTGGTCCAAGATGACATCTTAGAGGTAAAAGTCTACTGTCTAAAGATTAACAGACTTCTATAGATTGACCATGTGTATCCATTAACAATGATATCCAAGCTGGGCATGGTAGCACATTCCTGTGATCCTAACTACTCAGGAGGTGGAGATCAAGGGGATTCTATTTCAAGGCTAGCCTGGGCAAAAAATTAGTGAGACCTCATCTCAACAAACAAACTGGGCATGATGGTGCACATCTGTAACCCAAGCTATTTGGGAGGTATCTGTTTAAGTATCAATCACAGGCAGGCCTGGGCAAAAAATAGGCGAGCCCTTTAAACTAAATTAAAAGGGGCTGAAGTGTGACTCAAATGCTAAAGCACTTCTCTAGTAAGTACCAGATCCTGGTTTCAAACTCCAGTATTACTTAAAAAAAAAAAAAGTGATATTCAGGAGTATACTTCTGCATATCTGCTGTCTCCAATACCCTAGGTGATTATCAAAGACTGTATAAACAAGCACCTGGTAAACCCTTTCTTAATGTGTGTAGAAAGGAAAGGTGGGGTGAATAGCAGTTCTTTTACTGTTTTAGGCTGGACCCTGTCTTATACCGAAAGTGCCAGGGAGATGCTTCTCGACTTTGCCACACCCATGGTTGGAACGAGACTAGTGAACTTATGCCTCCTGGAGCTGTGTTCTCTTGTTTGTACAGACACGCCTACCGCACCGAGGAACAAGGAAGGAGGGTAGGAGTCCATGTTGGCTGCTTCTTACTGTTATTAAATAGCTTGATGTATATTGTCTGGTTTCTCTCACCCTAGGAAAACTTTCCTGTATTTGGTGAGGAGGGGTTTGTGTACTGCTGGAAACTTACTCAGGGAGTGTCCCTTACTGATACATTTATTTGTTCCACCACCTTCTTCCCACCCCAGAATGGTTTCTTTAACCAAGCGAGTGGAGGAACAGTTCCAGGTGGTTTTTTTTTTTTTTAATTATTGAAATCTGAATCACAAATGGACAATTAAATTCTGCTGTCCTAACTTTATTTAGCTTTAAAGATCCATTAGAAGCTTTTAGTCAGCATAGAAATGGTTCTTTAGCTCTGCCCTTGGCAGCTGAACACAAATCCCTGTATTAATGAGGCCACTCTGACAATGCACTAGTTGGAGCAAAAGCTTCCATACCCAGTCTCTTGGTATTTGTCTGCCCCAATTGCTGTCTATCAGTGGGATGTTTGTGTGAGCTTGGTTTTCCTGGTGTCACTCTGGGATACTGCTTGATCTCTAGAATGGCATTTGTACACCTTATGAGAAACCATATTGGATGTTTGTTCTGCCTTGTTACAGAAAGAAGTCAGGCTATTATTTCACATGCATGTTTACTGAACTCAGCGCAAGAACTTGTTAAGAATTCAGAATGAGGAGACTTAAATATAAAAGATCCTCCTTCACTTGTGAAAGCTGACTTAATTTTCATAGGGTTATAAATAAGAGAACATGGATCCATATCATGATCCTTGTTAGCCACAGGGACTTTAGAAATCTGGCATCTGGCAAGTCCCCGTAGCAGGAATTTCCTTCTCTTACAAGTAAAGACATAATAGAATCCAGTGTTCTGGCTTTAAAAAAAAAAATTAAGCCTGGTCCCAGTGGCTCACACCTGTAATCCTTTCTAGTCAGGAAGGTTTGACTTGGAAGCAGTACAACACCTGCTGCAAACATGAAACTCAAGTTAAAAAAAAAAAAAAACCTGAAAAATTACCCATCTTAAAGAGGAAGACATAGTGGTATTTGGTACAGCCACCCCCCCCCCCTCTAGTGTCAGAACATGACTCCATAAGGGCCTATCCCCTATCCCAGGTGTGCTGACCTTTTTTTAGGATGGGAAACTGATAATACCTGCTAATGACTGCTTTCCCATGGGCCTTCCAAAAATATCCATTCTACCTGCTTCATTGCACATAATTTATCTAGAAAACTCTAGTCCTGAACTGTGTAACTTTTTTTTTTTTTTTTGGTCTGTTCTGAGGCTTGAACTCAGGACCTGGGCACTGTCTCTGAGCTTCTTTGTGCATAAGGCTAGCACTCTACCACTTGAGCCACACCACTACCTCCAGCTTTTGAGTGGTTAATTGGGGATAACAGTCTCATGGGAACTTTTCTGCCCCGGCTGGCTTTGAACTGCAATCCTCAGATCTCAGCCTCCTGAGTAGCAAGGATAACAGGCGTGAGCCACCAGCGTCTCGCTCTGTGTAACTATTGCTTCTGCAATTGCTTGCTCATTCTGTGTTAGGTCAGCTTGAACTCAGTTCTCCGGAACAAGGGTATATTCTTTCCTCAATTGGACATCACTTTTTTTTTCTCTTCCTCTTCTTCTTCTTCTTCTCCTCCTCCTCCTCCTCCTTCTTTTTCTTCTCCTCTTCTTCTTTTTTTTTTTTTGGTTTGGTCATGGGGCTTGAAATCTGGGCCTAGACACTGTCCCTGAGCTCTTCAGCTCAAGGGTAGCACTCTACCACTTGATCCACACTGCCATTTCCGGTTTTCTGGTGGTTTATTGGAGATAAAGAGTCTCACAGACTTTCCTGCCTGAGCTGGCTTTGAACCACAATCCTCAAATTTCAGCCTCCTAGGTAGCTAGGATTACAGGCATGAGCCACTGGCGCCTGGCTACCTTTTTGTGTATGTAGAGTGTAATTTTGTGAAGTAGAAACTCTTAATTTGAGTGAATGTCTTCCTTCAGGTTTAACTCAGAAAAGGATGTCATTTTATATTAGAAAATACTGAATGTAGCTGGGTGCTGGTGGCTCATACCTGTAACCCTGGCTACTCAGGAGGCTGAGATCTGAGGATCATGGCTCAAAGCTAGCCTGGACAGGAAAGTCCATGGGACTCTTGTCTCTAATAAACTACTCAGAAAAAACTGGAAGTAACACTGTGACTCTAGTGGTAGAGCTCTAGCCTTGAGTAAAAGAAGCTCAGGGACAGTACCCAGGCCTCCAGTTCAAACTCCAGGACCAGCACCAAAAAAACAAAAAAAAAAACCTGAATGTATAATTACACTTCCCGGAGAGAAAGGACTTCTAGAGAGTGAGCTGTCTAACATTGGGGAGATAGACACAGGATTATCTGTTAGCTTCCTGGCACCTTTGCTGTGTTTGGGTTCTTCCTATAGTTGTTTTGTTACCTTTTCTTCTTATTCTTTTCTCATGTAGCTCTCACGGGAGTGCCGAGCGGAAGTGCAAAGGATCCTACACCAGCGTGCCATGGATGTTAAACTGGACCCTGCCCTCCAGGATAAGTGCCTGATAGATCTGGGGAAGTGGTGTAGTGAGAAAACAGAAACTGGCCAGGTAAATGACAAGCCTTCCCGTTCAGTATTGACTCATGTTTTGAGTAGGGTACCCCATGAAGTCCAAGTTGGTGTTGTTTTCTTTTTCCTTCTTTTTTTTTTTTTGTCGGTTGTGGGGTTTGAACTCTAGGCCTGGACACTGTCTCTGAGCTCTTCAGCTCAAAGTGAGCACTCTTTCATTTAGCCATAGTGCCACTCCCAGTTTTTTGGTGGTTAATTGCAGATAAGAGTTTCATGGACTTTCCTACCTGGGCTGGTTTTGAACCACGATCCTCAGATCCCAGCCTCCTGGGTAGCTAGGATTATAGGCATTAGCCACCAGTGCCCAGCAAAGTTGGTGTTTTCTTCACAGACAATTTGTTATGTGACTTAATGTACTCTGTAGAATAACTACCCAAGAAATATTGTATTTTTCCTAAGCAGCTACTTTGTTTTTATGTTATTGCTACTGGTGTTGTAATTGGTCATTTTCCTTCCTCATGTTTCCCTTTGAGAGCTTAGAGCTGAAGGTCTGCCTACCTCTAACACACATAGGCATTGTTGTAGGCTTACTGCTGGCTCCATCCCACTTCCCTTAATGTACTTTTCTTTCCTTGTTTTAACCATTTTAATTTATTTTATCTTACATTTTCCTTCCTTAACTTTATAAGCCATATTGAATTCTTTAGAGCTAAGCAAGATATGTAAATACTGATAGACCCAAATGTCAGCACTACAAGATGTATGGAGAAGAAATCATTTTCCCAGCATAGTTGTCCAAATTATGGCTTAGAGAAGTAACATATATTGGTTTTCCTACCTAAAACTCAAGTCTAGAACTGAGACTAAGGCTCAAGTAGTAGCATGTCTGCCTAGCAAGCACAGGACCCTGAGTTCAAACCCCAGTACTGTCCAAAAAAGGAAAAGACTCAAGTCACATTCTTATCAGGCATTTCTTCCATTATGTTATAACCTCTCCATATAGGAAAATATAAAGAAGGAGTAGCTCCCATGTCAGGGAAGGAAGCATGGCTTTTATCAAAAAGCAGGATACCCAGTACGGGAAGGAGTGATCGCAGGCTTCCAGGATTTATTTTTGTACTACTGCAAAAACCTTTCTGGAATTAAAGTAGGAAAATGTACATGGATAAGAGTTAGACCTTTTTTGTTTGTTTGTTTTTTTGGGTCCGATCGTGGGGCCTGAACTCTGGGCCTGGGCACTGTCCCTCAGCTCTTCAGCTCAAGGCTAGTGCTCTACCACTTGAGCCACAATGCCACTTCCGGCTTTTTTCTTTTTTTGCTTATGTGGTGCAGGGCCTCAGGCATGCAAGGCAAGCGCTCTACCACTGAGCCACCCAGCCCAAGTTAGACCTTTTAAAGGAGCAATATGGCTACTTACTAGGTCTATTGGGTATAGCAGTATTTTCAGCCTTCTGCTTTCTGAGCCTGGTACAATTCTGTTGAGTTTATTGTTTGAAAATGCCTATTGTTTAGCTTTCTGTTGTCTCTAGAACAAAGGATGTGTTGATACAGAGTCCTAGCAGTTTCCTTCATACACACATAAACATTTAAAAAGCTGTAATACTTTGTAGACCATCACTGAGAAGCTAAATATAAGGAATAGTTTCATAACCAAGATTTTTTTCCTTAGCCATTTTTTTATCTTACTTTTATGAAACATTTAAATGTTTAATGTACTTCCCTTTAGGTTTTTTTCCCTCTTCCATTCTGGCTATTGTATAATTCCTTCAACTCTTCTCTTCCTCTTTCAGTTCTTTTTTTTTGGGTGGGGAGGTCCAGTTGTGGGGCCTGAACTCTGGGCCTGGGTGCTGTCCCTCAGCTCTTCAGCTCAAGGCTAGCACTCTTCCACTTGAGCCACAGTGCCACTTCCGGCTTTTTTCTTTTTGCTTATGTGGTGCTGAGAATCGAACCCAGGGCCTCAGGCATGCAAGGCAAGTGCTCTACCACTGAGCCACCTTCCCAGCCCCTCTTTCAGTTCTAAAACAGAATGATCAGTACATTAAATCTGATCACTTAACAGATCACTCTGCTGAGAAATAGCAGTGAATCTGCTTGAGAAAGGAAACTGATGCTACACCTAAACTTCTAAAAAGTATATTAATAGCTTTGACTCCAGGCAGTTCAGTTTCCAAAGCTCGAGTAACTTTTAAGTTGCCCAAACTACCACATTGTCTTGTTTAATGGATTTCCTTCAGAGGATCCTGTGATTGGGTTTAGAATACTCAATCTGACTCATATGAGTTTGAGCTCTATGATGTAATCCAGGCCTAGGGTCTTCACCTGATTTGGCCAGGAAGAGTCTATCATTTTGTTTTATTTATTACTTTTTTACTAGTACTGGGGCTTGAACTCACACTAACTTTCACTCAAGGCTGGCACTCTACCACTTGAGCCATAACTTTACTTCTGGCTTTTTGCTGGTTAATTGAAGATAAGACTCTCATAGACTTTTCTACCCAGGCTGGCTTCAAACCTCAATCCTCAGATCTCAGGCTCCTGAGTTGCTAGGATTACAGGCATGGGCTGCCACCAAGCACCAGGCTAGCCATGAAGAATCTCAATGTAATACATGGCCTTCTACTATGAATTTGTGGCCCATTGATCATTGTCAAAGTGCACATCTAAAATGGGAAATAAGAGTAGGCTCCGAGGCCCACACCTGTAATCCTAGCTAATCAGGAAGCAGTGATGGAAGAGTTTTCAGTTAAAGACCAGCCTAAGCAAAAAAGTTGTAAGTCCTCATCTAGCTAGATATGGTGAATGGTATGTGGCAAAAAGGGTTGGGGGGAAAAGCTGAGTGAGAGAATGGGTCTCCTTATACAAAAAGAAAGCACTCTTTACTTGACATACACTGTAACCCCCTCTGTACATCACCTTTATAAGAACAATTTAAAAAGGGGGGTTGGCTAGGGGCATGACTCAAGTGAGAGCTCCTGCCAAGGAAGCAGGAGGCCCAGAGATCTTACTAGTACCATCCACATGCTGTTGGCTCCTACAATATTAGCTGCTACAGGAAGTTGAGATCTGAGGGTTGCAGTTAGAAGCCAGCCCAGGCTGAGATAACTAAAGGACTGTTATCTTCAGTTAAGCAGCAAAAAGCTGAAGCTGGAGGAGTGGTTCAAATGATAGAGCACCAATCTTTAGTGAAAAAGTTGAGAGAGAAAACAAGTGAAAGTACCAGGACTAGACACACAAAAAAAGTACCTAGACAGACAGAGAGGCAGGTAAATAGGTAGGTAGATAGATAAAATCAAAACATAGATTAAACGATTAAAAGTGGAATAGGGAGATATTGATGGAGTGGAATAAAAGCCTGATAAAGATTTTTAGAGTGGGGCGCCGGTGGCTCATGCCTGTAATCCTAGCTACTCAGGAGGCTGAGATCTGAGGATCTCAGTTCAAAGCCTGGGCAGGAAAGTCTGTGAGACTCTTATCTCCAATAAAACACTAGAAAACCGGAAGTGGCACTGTGACTCAAGCGGTAGAGTGCTTACCTTGAGCTGAAGAGCTCAGGAACAGCACTCAAGCCCAAAGTTCAAGCCCCATAGCCAACCAAAAAAAAAAAAGAGAGAGAGAGAGATTTTTAGAGTTTGAGAACAGCTGAAGATCAGTTCCTGTTGCCTGTTGGGTTTGGACTTCTTATACCCCTTGACCTTCTTAAATACTCTGCTACATCAACTAATTAAGTAATTATCTTTTTAACACCCTTGGTTTGGGGATCAAATAAACTTGTGCTGTGTGCAGTGAGGTAGTGCCTTTTCAGGAAGAAGAAAGGAGGACCAGTGCAAAGGGAGCAGACTGGTGTTCATTGATGCGACTGATGAACACCACCACTTGCCTTTTCATATGCAGGAGCTTGAGTGCCTCCAGGACCATCTGGATGACTTGGCCGTGGAGTGCAGAGACATAGTGGGCAACCTCACCGAGTTAGAATCAGAGGTAAGCAGCATGTAGCTCCTCAGAGGAGAGGGACTGCCAGCCACCTGGCCTTTCTTGTTCAGCTCTGCTCTTCCAACACTCTTGAGAATGTAGAGCCTCTGAAAAATCAAAAGAAACTTAATCAGACTCTCCCTCTTTGTTTTCTCAAACCATTTTGCTGTGTCCTGACCCTTTCCCTCACTTCTCTAGAAAAATTAACACTTAGGTTTTCTTCACCAAGTGGCTTCACATCAATCGGTTATCACAGTGATGAGTCCTTCTCCCTTGAGGAAAGATTGCTGCTCTGTCAGTCTGTGAGTCACACTCAAGAGTAACTCAAGCATCCACACTCTGTTCTCCTTATAGCTCCTTTAGTTACGTCATTGGGAATGGATGTTGAACAAAAAGCTTGGGATTTCCAGTTATGTGAAAGATGAAGTAACATCCTGGGATTCGTTAGAATAGAAACACACATAAGCACAAGAGTATTATTCAGAAATACAAAAACTATTACCATGGCAGGGAGGTAGCTAAAAATGCTCAAGTTATCTGGTGGAAGCAGAAATCAGAGAAACAAGGAAATGCAATTTTTTTTTTCATTGTAAGCATTTTACTTTCTAGTTTTCAAATTTTGTTCTTTCTCTCACCTTCCCTCCCCTTCTCTCCCATTTTCATCATGTCCTTATGGGTTGGGGAGGACCTTTTTGAGCTGTAGCTCTTTAATAGAAGGACCCGAGCAGCTAGGGACCTTCTAGGAACAACCAGGATTGTTCTGCTTAAAGGCATTTAGCAGTGGTTTATCATCTGGTTAAAGTCTGTGATCTGGTTTATGAACTTAGAAACAAAAGGTAGATATCAATTATATTTGTTTTCATTTTCAGTTGCTTAACATTTTGGAAAAGCTCCAAAGGTTTTGCATGCTCTAATATTACTACTGTTTCTTCTTCCCACCTTTTTTTTTTTTTTTTTTTTGGTGGTGGTACTGGGGTTTGAACTCAGTCTTCTATTTTATAGGCAGGCAGTCTGCCACTTGAGCCACATCACTACTCCTGCCTTTTGCTGTTTTGGAGATAGGGCCTAGTGAACTTTTCTGCCTGAGCTAACCTCAAACTCTGATCCACCAGATCACAGCTTCTGAGTAGCTATGATTAAATGCTTGAGCTGCTGGCACCCACTTCATCCCACCTTTCTTTTTTTTTGGTTGGTTGTAGGGCTTGAACTCTGGGCTTGGGTGCTGTCCCTGTGCTCTACTGCTTGAGCTACAGTACCATTTCCAGTTTTCTAGTGGTTTATTGGAGATAAGAGTTTTACGGACTTTCCTGCCCTGGCTGGCTTTGAACCTTGATCTTCAGATCTCAGCCTCCTGAGTAGCTAGGATTACAGTCGTGAGCCACCAGCACCCGGCGCATCCCACCTTTCTTAACTTTGTCCTCTCTTTTGTTCAGGCACAAGAATCTGTCTGTAAGAAACAATGTCTTTTAGAATGTGTGACTCAAGTGGTAGACCACCTACCTAACAAGTCCAGGGTATTGAGTCCGTACCTTAGTTTTACCAAAAGTGTGTGTTTGGAGTGGGGGAGGGGTAATGTCTTTTACTTTTTAGAGTATAAGTTGTTTATATCCTGAGGTGATAGAAGGAGAAACTGCCCCTCCTCCTGGCTCTTTCTAAATAAAAATTATGAGGGGCTGGGAAGGTGGCTCAGTGGTAGAGCGCTTGTCTTGCATGCATGAGGCCCTGGGTTGGGTTTGATTCCTCAGCACCACATAAGCAGAAAAAAAAGCCGGAAGTGGCGCTGTAGCTCAAGTGGTAGAGTGCTAGCCTTGAGCTGAAGAGCTGAGGGACAGCGCCCAGGCCCAGAGTTCAGGCCCACGACCGGATCCCCCCAAAAAATTATGAATCTACTTATGTTTTACAGGACATTCAGATAGAAGCCTTGTTGATGAGAGCCTGTGAGCCCATAATTCAGAACTTTTGCCACGTAAGTGATATCTAGAGGAACAAAGATTAGAAAACAAACAAAACTCATTAGGATGCTGGTCTCCCAAGGGTGTGGGACTCATCTCTGACTTTAGAGATGAGGTCTTTTCTCCTGAACGATAGTCAGTTTTAACAAGTAAATCTTGGAAATATAAACAAGATAGAGAAGGGCCACCGTCAGGAAACGCTGTATGGACAGCCTCTTCAGATGACTGGATTTATGGGTAGCAATGACAGAGATGCCCTTTGTAAAGTGTAGAAGGGAGGACTCCAGAAGCAAGTGTATCTGGGTGCTTCCCAGGACTTGCTGGCTATAGTAGCGGTTTCCCTCTCCTGATGTCACCTTTGTATTTCCATCTTGACTGAATCCTGTTTTACCTTATTTAATCCACTTACTGAACTCCCTAAATTGTAGGAGTGAAACACAAAGGGGAACCCATGGGCTCTGACAGTCAAATGACTGTGTTAGAGATTATTAGAGCACCTGCCACAATTACATAAGGAAAGCAGGTAAAGACCTCAGAGAACATGTTCCTGCCTTGTGCAGAGCAACTGGCTGTATACATTTTATTCACTGACTATTTCTCATTTGTGATTTCTTAGGCCTGTTTTGAATAATTTATGAAGTATCTCATTTGTGAATGCTTCTGTAATCAGCCCTGTTCATGTTTCCATGGACTGAGCTACAGGTTGTATTCATTCATTGTTACAAATGAAATGTGAGTGTATACTGTCTTCCCCAGGATGTAGCAGACAACCAGATAGACTCTGGGGACCTGATGGAGTGTCTGATACAGAACAAACATCAGAAAGATATGAATGAGAAGTGTGCCATTGGAGTTACCCACTTCCAACTGGTCAGTCCATTTCCTATTTTAGCTGTTTGGATGATTACTGATTAACTTCCTCTTTTGGAACATCTTAGCACCTCTCTGGTCTTGAAAACTTGTTTATTTATTTCTACTTTGAATTTGTCAGCAAATGTGGTTTTAGTCCATTGTACCAAGTACTTTGCTAGGTACATGCAATGCCCAGTGAGACATTGTCCCTGCCACTAGGGAACAATCAGTCTGCTGGGGCCAGAGACAAGTAAGCAGGCATTTTCTTTCTGTTTTGTGTGACTGACAGTACAGTGGCCCAGGTATGTATGAAAACCCTGAACTCTGTTTTCTTCTAAATCATAAAACCTAAATCCAGCATATAAGATTGTGGAAGCATGGGACTGAGAAGGTGGCTCAGTGGTAGAGTGCTTGCCTTGCATGCATGAGGCCCTGGGTTCCATTCCTCAGCACCACATAAGCAGAAAAAGCCGGAAGTGGCACTGTGGCTGAAGTGGTAGAGTGCTAGCCTTGAGCTGAAGAGCTGAGGGACAAGCGCCCAGGCCCAGAGTTCACCAACCAAAAAAAAAAAAGATTGTGGAAGCAGTCTGTAGTTACTTGTGTTGGGGATAGCAGGCATTTCCTGCAAGGAAGATGATTCATCAGCTAAGGTGACTACTTGTTAGGGCAGGTAGCCCACCTGCCTGTGTTCTGCTGTGTTAATGAACTCCTATGCCCTAATGATAAGTAGTAGGAGAAAGATACAGAAGCATGTGTACAAAGGTTACAGCCATGGGCGCCTTGAGCCAAAGTGGTAGCTAGAAGGTGAAAGAGGAGGGGCTTGTTTGTGTAGAAACTTGAAGTGGCAAAGCAAACCAAAGAATTTGGAGAAATTTTCCTGTGTGACACAGTGACTTCAATGCCAGAGATGGTGTGGGGAATCATGAGAGATCATCAGGTTCTGAAGTGTGAGATGCAGGCAAGTCATCCAGGGTCTTATGAGCAGGCCTCTGAAAGTTATATGACTAAAATGTCACCTGCCATTGCTGACTACTAGGCCACAGAGCTTCTGATATTCTTTCTCATTATCTTTCAGGTGCAGATGAAGGATTTTCGTTTCTCATACAAGTTTAAAATGGCCTGCAAGGAGGATGTGTTGAAACTTTGCCCCAACATAAAAAAGAAGTATGTAGCCTTTAATTGATCTGTTCTATTTCCCTGAGTCCTTTTAGCTACTTGAATGAATATCTGACATGTCAGACGACCTCAGCTGCCTGGAAGAAATAGCCCAGAGAGCCCAGAGACCTATTTCTCTTCCTTGGGAATGTGGCCAATCATAGCTGCTCAGAGCCACGGCTCTGGTTGGAGTTCTTACAAGGAGAGCCCATAGATAGACTATAGGAAGATTAGTATTGACTTTCCAAGTTTCAGCTACCTAACCAATAGAGCAGATAGAGATTGTGTACTTTAGAGAAATAAGTTGCAGTGTGCGAAGTGGACCGACTGCTGGCATTATCCACTACATCATCTTGGGTACAGAAAAGTAGCCAAGCCTTCACCAATTTACAGCCCTAGTGAGGAAGAGAACTTGAATTCTCCTTGAAATTAAGTCTTCATAAGGAGACTAATAAGCTTTGATGGCAGGACTACCAATTCTGCATAGCTCTTGGAACAGGAACTGGTTTAGAACTTATCTTCCCTCCTATAAATCAAGTTCCCATTTTGCCCAGGTTTCTTTCTCTTAAAGAATGAGTTTCACAATAAAGCAGAGTCTCACAGCGAACAGCAGCATTCTTCTGTAGTCACTTGCTTTAAACAAAGCGTTGAGGTGTCTTTGCACACATGTCCCTTGTCTGGTTTCTCCTCTAGTCAGGAATATATAGGCATTCAGGCTACTAATGATTTCTGTACCGTAGCTCCCCCTTACAGCTGACCACCACTGTCAGCAAGGAATACGTTCTAAGACCCCCAGCAGATGTCTGAAACTACAGAGTACCAACCCCATATACACCTTCTCTTTCTCTATCTGCATACCCGTAATAAAGTTCAATATGTCAATTAGATACAGAAGGAGATTAATGAGAATTACTAATAATAAAACTGCAATAAAAGCTGGGCATTGGTGGCTCACACCTTTAATCCTAGCTACTCCGGAGGCTGAGATCTGAGCATTGAGATTTGAATCTAGGCCAGGTAGGAAATTCTATGAGACTATTTATCCCCAATTAACTACCAAAAAAGCTGCAAGTGGAGGTGTGGCTCAAGTATTGAAATGCTAGCCTTGAGCAGAAAAGCACAAGGACAGCACCCAAGCCTTGAGTTCAAGCCTCACAACCAGCAAAACAACAACAAAAACTATATTGAAGCTTATAAGAATGTAATATCTCTCAGTATCTTATAGTAATATCGATCTTAGCAATCGCAGCATAATTTTTTTCCATACTGCAAAACTTTAACCTTTTCACTTACAAGGAATATTTTATGGCTTTTCTTTGGCCTACCCGAGTTTTCAGCATCACTACTCTTGTGCCTTGAGGCCAATATCACATAAAAGAATAGTCATTTATAGTCAAGGTACAGCTTTTAGCACTGAACAAACTGTGGTGCTTACGGAAAGACATTCAAAAGCATGGGAGAAAAGCTTATGAATTCTGTGTGAATGGGATGCCCTGCCCTGCCCCAGTCCAGCTCTCAGGCCATCTGCCTACTGTGACTCCAGTCAGTCTTATATCTCATCTTTTCTTGGCAGGGTGGATGTAGTGATCTGCCTGAGTACCACAGTGCGCAATGACACTCTGCAGGAAGCCAAGGAGCACAGGGTGTCCCTGAAGTGCCGCAAGCAGCTCCGAGTGGAGGAGCTGGAGATGGTAATGCCTCCCAGAAACCACTGGGGTTGGAACCTACCCAGCTGGGAGGGTTAGGGCATGTTGTGATGATCAAGACATAGGGTCATGTGCTCAGATTTTACCATATGACAATTCTTTTTTCACTGTGTGATTTCAAATGATAACTTTTTTTTTTAACCATGCCTAACTGGAGGTCAAGCTGTAAGACAAAATAAGCATGTGATATGATCATTGGGTCAGTAATGTCCTCAAGGATTGAGGATCTTCTCCCTTCATTCTGTTCTCCATGGTATCAGATTGGCTGCCTGTGGCAGCTGGACTACCTGCCCCACTAGTCACCGCTAGCAAAATGAGAAAAGAGAGAAAAACCTCCACTGGCCATTAACAAAACTCCTTTCGCTTCACTTGTACCAGCTTGGTGTTTGTGCCCACTCCCTGATCTACAGCAGTATCTGGGAAATGCCATACACTCATCAGCAGAAATGAATTACGGAAAGTCATCCACAATGTACCCTGTAGGGGGGATCTTCTTGCTTTCCTTTTGCCTAATTTTTTTTTGGGGGGGTCTGGTCATGGGGCCTGAATTCTGGGCCTGGGCGCTGTCCCATAGCTCTTCAGCTCAAGGTTAGCGCTCTACCACTTGAGCCACAGTGCCACTTCTGGCTTTTTTCCTTTTTCTTATGTGGTGCTGGGGAATTGAACCCAGGGCCTCATGCATGCAAGGCAAGCGCTCTACCACTGAGCCACCTTCCCAGCCCCCTTGCTTTCCTTTTGAGATCAAGCCCAAACCTTGTTAAAAAGAGCTAAAAATATGTTGTGTATCCCTTCCATCTAAGCTAAACTAAGTAAGACCAAACAAAATTAATAATATCCCGAAGCTACGTAGTAGATTTTTACACACTTGTAGTGATTCGATAAGTCCATGTGAGTGGGGCTAACCCAAATGTTCTACTATAGTATAGAGATTTGATTGGAAGCTTTGGTTTCCTCTCTCTGAGCCTAACTCAGTACAATAATAGAATTTTAGGTTTGCATTTCAGAATAGATATGAACCTTCATATAGCCTAGATTCAAGGCTATATGGCTAGCCTGTCTCAGAACTGAAACTATATCTCAGTTCTGCAGCATGGCCACACTGCTGCCACTTACAGATGTCACAGTCACTGGACAAGATTCAGCTAACATGTCTGTAGAACTTTTGAACTCTCCAGCTTAAAACTAGCTCACTGTTCCATGCTGACTTCCTCTCGTGCAGACAGAGGACATCCGTTTAGAGCCAGATCTCTATGAAGCCTGCAAGAGTGACATCAAGAACTACTGTTCCACTGTGCAATATGGAAATGCTCAGGTAAATTTTTTTGCTTTAATTTTTGTTTTGGTTTGTTTAGACCCTGGGGTTTTGGTCAGGCACTGGCAGCTCACACCTGTAATCCTAGTTACTCAGAAGGCTTAGATCTGAGGATTGTGGTACTCAGGAGGCTTAGATCTGGGCTTTAGCCAGCAGCCCAGGCAAGAAAATCCATGAAACTCTTACCTCCAGGACACAACTCAAATAAAACTGGAAGTGATGCTGTGGCTCAAGTGGTAAAAGTGCAAGTCTTGAGCAAAGAAAAGCTCAGGAACAAAGCTCAGGCCTGAGTTCAAGTTACAGAACCAACACAGAAGAAAAAAAAAGATCCTGGGGTTTTGAACCAGGGACAGGAGGCTAAGCTTGCTAGACAGATACTCTATGGCTTGAGCCATGTCTCATGTTTTAATTATACGAGTCGTGTGAAGGTAACATCCTAATAACTCTTCACTGGTGGGGAGAGACCCATCACACCTGCTCAGCCCCGTCATCCCCTCTGTGCCCCCACACTGGCTTTCTGACTTCTTCCCTGGCACTTCTCTTTGTCGCTGTTCATTTTCTTCTTGTTCCATTTGCCTCATCCTCCCCCACCTTGTCTTCCTAGAGATTTCTCTCCTGCCTCCTCTCTGTGGCTTGCTCAACATTGCATCTCCAGAATCAATTATTCCTTCATTCTGCTCCCATTGCATTTTTTTCTTTTGCCTTTTTAAAGTTAACATTTGTTAATTGTATAAAGTAATGGATTTTCTTGTGACATTTTCATATGTGCATATTATGTACCTTAATTATATTTGCCTGCCTTCTCTTTTCCTCTTCTCTACCTCTTTCTTTTGATCTTTATCAGGTTTCATAATGGTCCCCTTCCAAAGAAGATGTTATTTAGAGATCATGTAAGAGTCATGTAGGGAATTTTTTTTTTTTGGGGTCCGGTCGTGGGGCCTGAACTCTGGGCCTGGGCGCTGTCCCTCAGCTCTTCAGCTCAAGACTAGCACTCTACCACTTGAGCCACAGAGCCACTTCTGGCTTTTTTCTTTTTGCTTATGTGGTGCTGAGGAATCGAACCCAGGGCCTCATGCATGCAAGGCAAGCACTCTACCACTGAGCCACCTTCCCAGCCCTGGAAATTATTTGGTGTCCTAGCTAGAAAAGTCCAAGTGAAGAACCTTGTTCAACTTATGTCAATTTTAGGAAATCAGCTAAAGATGTTGCAAAGCTTACTCATAAAATTGTCCAAAGGTTTGTTATCTCCACTTACAGGCTTTTCTGAAGGAATGTGTGTATATGTGTGTCAGTGTGTCAACATGCAGCCAAATTGTGGGTCTGAATTCCGTAAATAGCATTTGCTTTTAGTATTTCACTTGGCTGTCTGTTCTTCCCTGTGGAGATAAGGAGTAGCTTTCTTTGGACAAGTTCTGGGACAGTCTCACTCCAGTCTCAGGGTTGACAGCGTAAAGATAAGTGTAGGTCCTAACATTCTGCTCTGCCAGTCATTGTGAAGGAGCCTGGCATTTGGTGCAGGAGAAGCACACAATCCCACCAGGAAGCTGTTGAGTTAAGCCCTGAGTACTTCTGTGGGAGAATCATCAAGAGGTTTAGAGTATCAGGTGTCTGGTGGTAGATAACTAGTCAGGCAGTAGTAAGCCGGGCCTGGGACAGTGCAGACAACTGCCTATTCAGGACTGATTAGACTAACCAGAATACCAGAATCATCTTTTCTGGAAGCCATTTGTACTGGAGTTAGTTATTGTTATTGATTCTTTTTTCTTTTTGTTATTTAACAATTTTACTGTGTAGTTACCCAGGCTAAATTCAAATTCTCAATCCTCCTCTTCTCCAGTGCTGGGATTCTCTAGTGCCACTTACTCTTTCTGTGCTCAGCGTGTGGCCTTTGTTTTCTTGTGTCTTCTGAGCAGATTGCCAGTCTGTGTGCTGAAGAAGCAGCAGCCCAGGAGCAGACGGGCCAAGTAGAGGAGTGCCTCAAGGTCAACCTACTCAAGATCAAAACAGAGATGTGTAAAAAGGTAACATTTCCTCGCTTCCTTTTTCTCATCTGCCCAATTCCCCACCAAAACGGTGTTCTTGCTGGATGCTAGTGGCTCGCACTTGTAATCCTAGCTACTCAGGAGATTGACCTCTGAGGATCGCAGTTCAAAACCAGCCCAGGCTGGATAGTCCATGAGACTCTAATCTCTAGTTTACCACCAAAAAGCCAGAAATGGAGCTGTGGCTCAAGTGGTAGAGCACTAGCCCTGAACAAAAAAACTCAGGGATAGCACCCAGACCTTGAGTTCAAGCCCCATGACTGGCAAAACAAACAAACAAAAAACTAACAGGTATTTCTGATGTGGCACATCAGTATTCTGGGAACACATGTCTGACCACATACCTACTTTGCTTATACAGTGAATCCCCTAGTGGTAGTTAGATTGGGTTTGAGGATCAGCATGGCCATGTTGCCACCTATCTCTGAGTAGTAGTGAACCCTCAGTCTCCCTACCAACCTGTTTGCTTGTTATAAAGTATTTATAGACAATATCACTGCTGCATGTGTTCCATGAAAGTTCTCTCCACAATGGCCTTCCCTTTACAGGAAGTGCTAAACATGCTGAAGGAGAGCAAAGCCGATATCTTTGTGGACCCAGTTCTTCACACAGCCTGTGCCCTGGACATTAAACACCACTGTGCGGCCATCACCCCTGGCCGTGGGCGTCGTAAGTTACTGCGTTGGTTCCCGCTGACCCTGTGTGGACTTCCCAGGGGGAGTTAAGACTCACTCTCACACACTAGTTGCTGCCACTCTGTTCTGTGAATATAGGCTAGCCATAGACATCATCCCCTGGAAGCCTGGTTGATGCTGTGGAAATCAGTCCTTTGTGGCATAATCAGTTTGGGAATAATCTTGCAGGTTTGAACTGACTTAGTTATTTGTCATGGAAATAAAGGCCCACCATTACCCAGTTTACACTGGGGCCACAGTGGGCCCAATAAGCATGTTCTTAAATAATGTGGCACATAAATAAGTAATGTGCCAAATAAATAAGTAAATAAAGTAGTCATGGAGAAGAAAAGCTTTGTGTTCCCAAGACCTAGTGGTGCTGTGTCTGACACTGCCAACTACTGTAGAGTTCTACTACTGGAACCCAGGAGCATGTAGAGGCTGTTCTATGGGCCAAGCTTGTGCATTGAAAAGAAGAGACATACCCTGACGCCCTGTCCTCACCATGGCGGTCTTCACTGACGCCCTGTCCTCACCATGGTGGTCTTCACTGATGTTTACTAGAATATGTTTAACGCACAAGTCTGAGTTCTGGAAGGTAGTGTTGTGGCTCAGCTGATAGAGCGCTAGCCTTGAGCACAAAGAGGCTCAGGAACAGTGGCCAAGCCCTGAGTTCAAACCCTACAACTGACCCAAAAAAAGTACATTTGTTTTAGCCGGGCTCTGGTGGCTCATGCCTGCCATCCTAGCTATATTAGGAGGCTGAGATCTGAGGATCACAGTTCATAGCCAGTGTGGGCTAGAAAGTATGTGAAATTCTTATCTCCAGTTAACCACCAGAAAACGGGTGCTGTGGCTCATATGGTAGAGCACTTGCCTTACGCTGAAGAGTTGAGGGACAGCGCCCAGACCCAGAGTACAAGCCCCAGAACCGACACAATAGAAAAAAAAAAAGTCAGAGTTCTCTAGTATATTCTTGGATATCCTTCTTCCCAGCTTTACAGAAATGTAAAGTGTAATTGTAAAGTCTGTTCTGTATGGTTGCAGATCTTTCTTCTCTCCTTACTACCACAGAAATGTCCTGCCTAATGGAGGCTCTGGAGGATAAGCGGGTGAGGTTACAGCCTGAGTGCAAAAAGCGCCTTAATGACCGGATTGAAATGTGGAGTTATGCGGCAAAGGTAAAGGCCAAGAGAGGCTCTGCCAGGGCCATCTGTTCTGTGAGATATTTCATTGGTCTTGCCCTGCTGGAAGTGGAGCCATCCGTGTATTTGGAAGAGCAGCCAATGAGTCTTAAAATTCTTTGGGTAGCTATGAAGCCGGAGCTGCCCTGTTCCCTTGCATCCGACTGGCTCTGTGACATTGCCAGGACTGTCACCCCCTGCACTCAGGATCTTAGCTCTCACAACAGTACGCTCCTCCTCCTCGCTCCCCCTTTCAAGGGGAAAAAAATTCACCTGTGACGCTCTGGGTTCACAGATGCACCCAACAGGTCCTACAGAGTCCAATCTCCCTTGCTCCTTTCGTCTCCTTTGAGCTGAGAATGACTCAGCTTGTTCTGTATTGGCAAATGTGGGTCTCAGATCTCATTAATTTCTTATTTCCCTGTTCTCTTCTGATGACAAGATGGGTAGGAGCAGCCTAATCTGACCTGGGTGGTCAGATTCCACCCAGGCTCCCAGCTTTGTCAGTGGCTTCTGTCTGTAATCCTAGCCATGTAGGAGGATGAGATCTGAGGATCATGGTTGGCAGCCAGCCTGACTGGAAATGAGCCTATTGCCAATTAAGTAGTAAAAGAAAAGCTGGACCGGAGCTGTGGCTCAAGTGGTAGAGCACTAGCTTTGAGCACAAAGATATTCAGGGACAGCGCCTAAGCCCTGAGTTTAAGCCTCAGGACTGACAAAAATACAAATAATTAAAAAAAAGTATATGCGAACTGGTGGCCTTGTGTAGGTCATATACCCACCGTATCAGTCCCTGAGCAACCGAATCTTCATTTGTACTGTGGAATCATGAGGTCTGCCCACTGAACTGGTGTATGCAGTAATCCAGGGAAAATAAGAGAAGCCTTTGCCCAGGCACCCCAGGGGGTGATCACTTGCCTTCGTATCTTTCTGTTCATAATTTTATACGGCAGACATAGTTTTGTGATCAGGAAGAGAATTGTAGCCTACATTGATTTTCTTGTCTCATTCCCCAAAAGAAAACCCATGAATTAGTTACTGAGGGGATACATTAGACTTAGCGCCACTGCTACCCAGCTCTCCACAGGGTCACAGAATGCTGTCTCCTTCCAGGTGGCCCCAGCAGATGGCTTCTCTGACCTTGCCATGCAAGTGATGACTTCCCCATCTAAGAACTACATCCTGTCTGTGATCAGTGGGAGCATCTGCATATTGTTTCTGATCGGCCTGATGTGTGGACGGATCACCAAGCGTGTGACACGAGAGCTCAAGGACAGGTAGAGGTGCCTTGACCACCAAAGGAACTACCTATCCAGTGCCCAGTCTGTATAGCCTTCCTGTATAGCATACCCTCACTTCGCCCTCCTAAGAGGTGGCACCAACACCCACAATAGAGCAGCAGCAGGTGCCCACTGCATTGTCCCGTCCAGACTTGGCCACATCCGCGGTGTCCTCCTCCCAGCCGTCTGTGCAGCGTCAGCTGGTCGCTTTGGTGGTAGCCTTTGTCGGCGAACTTGGGTTTACCCACCCGTAGAACATCTCTCTCATACCAACAGAACTACAGTACTTCCAGAACCAACACCTGACCTGCAACTCAAAATGCTTTTAAAAAAAAAATCAAAAACAAGGGAAAAAAAAAAACACCAAAAACAAAAAAAGAAATTTTTAAAGGAAGGAAAAAATGTATATAGTAGCACATCTCCAGGCTTGACTTGGGCAGCGGAGTTCTTTCTTCCATGTGACTGTGTCAAATGAAGGCAGGAATTGGAGGGAATGCACATGCCCAGAACATGATCACTGAGAGTCCAGATCATCTTCCAGAAGCACCTGTGGACCACGTCGGGGCAGGGACTTCACCAAGTAATGGGAAACACTAATCAAACTGCTTTGGGTCCTGTTTGCTTCTGCTGAAGCAGCGATGCCTTCCAGCTGCTGCCCTAAACAAGCCACTGCTGGTCGTAGCCCCACAGCTGTGGGTACTGCTGTGGGCACTGCCTCGCGGCAGGGCAGTGGGGCGTGCGCCTTCCCAGGCCAGGGACAAGTGGGTTAGGAGAGTCAGAGGTCTGTGAAACAGGTCAGTCCCCTGATTCCAGCTTCCCTTCACCCTCCAGGATGGTGCAGGACTGTCCCTTGTCTGTCAGCCTTGCTAATGGTGTGGTCACTCTAGCAGTTCTCTGCCTCACGGGAGGAAAGCTAAGGGGGGGGGTCCTGGGAGACTTGGGTGGGAGTGGCAGGGCAGGAAGAAGGAGCCAGAGTCCAATTCACTTTGCTTTATTCTTCAGGCTACAGTAACAAGGTAGAAACAATGAGCTGCAGCGATTTAGCGCGGCCCCAGGGTGCGACTGCAGTGCAGCCTGGCCTTTCTGCACACTCCAGGCACACTTTCCAGACAAGCCGATGGAGGGATGGGGAGAGGAATTGCAGTAAAGGGCAGAGGATTTCTCCATTTCTTTTTTCTGTCCATTTGCTACATTACTCTCTCCAGTAGGCACTGGTTAAATGTATGTTGCTGATCTGTTAGCCTTTCCAGAATGATTGTTACAGGAAGAATATTCCTGGCCATCTTCCCTCACCATCCAGTGCAGAGTGGACAGGGTTGAGGCGCAAGAGGAAGGACGGAGCCAGGCACAGAGGGTCAGCGGGCGCGCCTTTGGCGACGTTGGACATGGCGTCACAGTGGCTGTACAGGAGGGCAGCATGTACAGTAGGAGATATATTTATATAATATATATTTTATTACCCTGTTAGATGTCCAGAAAGTATTATAAATCATGTGCCTAAAACTGTCCGCGTAGACGGCCCCTCGCGGGGCCCTTTCCTCTCTTGCCTCCCATTTGCACTGTCCGTGCGTGTGCAGTCACTGACGGCGTCTGTCTTCCCTGAAATGTGCTCCATGGCGCTGTGTTGCTTGTGGATCAGCTGGTCCACATGACTCCTTGTCTCACCTGACTGACCTACATTTGAATACTGTGGTTTTCTTCTTTTCTTCCTTTTGCTACCTTTCCCGGTAGTGGGTCAATGGCTAGGGCAGTACAGGTCATCATGGGGAGCGTCTGACCTGCCCCTCCATCCAGAATTAGGGTCTTCCTGCTTCTCAGCAGCTGGCCTGGTAGTCTTCAGTCTCAGGAGACTTAAAACGCCTGCATTGCCGGCAGCACCGTCACCCTCCTGACTGAGCAAATCTGGCCCGGCTGGCCCCTCCCTCTCCAGGGGTTCTCATGAGGGAAACCTGGGCTTGATGCTCAGAGCCAAGAACAGGATGGAATATAGGCCCCCAGGAAGTCTTGAGGTTTGCAGAATTGGATTGGGGTGGGAACTACTGTTCCTGAGCATCTCTGCAGCCTTCCTCCCAGTGTATGGAAACATCCTTGCGGTTCTCTGTATTTCTGTTCTTTCTAAACTGATAGAAAATGCCACGTTTGTGGCAGAGTTGAAGTTTAAACAGCTTGGTTGGTTCTTGGAATGTTTGTCCTATTTAGAAATAGTCGTTTTCAGTCATTGCACTAACTTAGCGAGAGCGAGGCCCTGCCTTCAAACCCTAGTCCTCCCTCCTCCAAAACCAAACAAAAAACCATACTAGTGAATAGGTTTGGGGTAAGGCAAGGCTCCAGGCACTCACTGAAAATGACCATAGCAGGGTCACTGTCATCTGGCTTTGCCAGCTGACACCATTATCTTGGACTGTTAGACACACTGCTCTATCTCACCCCCACCCCCACGCCCCACTTCGCCCGCAGGCTCCTTGAGCCAGGCACCTGGGCCAGCAGTAGGTGGGATGGGAGACTGGAAATCTGGACAGGAGCCAGAAACAAGACTAATTTCTTCCTCCAGCCAGGCTTCTTCCACAGAAGGAAAGCCCCCTTACGCAAAACATTTCTTTTTTTTTTTTTGTCGGTTGTGGGGCTTGAACTCTGGGCCTGGGCGCTGTCCCTCAGCTCTTCAGCTC
>NW_012267234.1:12310144-12312623 GCF_000151885.1 Dipodomys ordii | reverse complement strand
AAAAAAGCCGGAAGTGGTGCTGTGGCTCAAGTGGTAGAGTGGTAGCCTTGAGCTGAAAAGCTGAGGGACAGTGCCTATGCCCAGAGTTCAGGCCCCACAACCAGACCCCCAAAAAAAATGTTCTCTGGCCACTTATTTACCAAGGACATTGCCCTGGTGCTTTAGCTTTGCAATAATTTCTTTGTTGTCTTATTCTACTGTTGGCAATACAAAGTCTGACTCTGATTTTCATTCCTTTGTAATTAATTCATTTCTATGAAGTTTTTTTCTGTTTTAAGTTTTAACAATCTATATATTCAGTCTGATATGATTAGTTTTATGTTTTCTTTATCATAGTTGGATCTTTGTCACATTTTTCTTGAGTTCTGGGAAATTCTGTCACTGTTCTTTCAAATATTGCTTTCCTTTTTTGTTCTTCTTGATCTTCCAAGCCCTCTATGCCTTTTAACTTTTTATTTCATGTGTTTCAAATTTTGTTACTTTGTACTACAGTTGAGGAAATTGTACAATTCTGATACCCAGCTTAATAATGCACTCTTCAGTTGGATAGAAATAAAGGGGCAGCTGGGCATAGGTGACTCATGCCTATAATCCTAGCTACTCAAGAGACTGAGATCATAGGAGCGTAGTTCAAAGCCAGCCTGGGCAGGAAAGGCCGGGAGACCCTTATCACCAATAAACCACTCAGAAAACCGGAAGTGGTGCTATGGCTCAAGTGGTAGAGTGCCTGCCTTGAGCTGAAGAGCTGAGGCCCAGGCCCAGAGTTCAAGCCCCATGACCAAAAAGAAAAAGGGGAGGGGGGCATGCTCTCAGAAGTAAGTACTTTAGTCAGAATAGATGTACTGTTAATCCCTGAAACATCTTCTCACAAGACCATAACTTTTACATCATAGATTATTGAATGTCTGAAAGAGAACAAGAAGCAGCTAAGTCCCCGTTGCCACCAGAAAGTATTTAAGCTGCAGGAGACAGAAATGATGGACCCAGAGCTAGACTATACACTCATGCGTGTCTGCAAGCAGATGATAAAGGTAAGCAGTAAGTGCATCTTAAGTGTGAACAACAGAGTAAACCTTGGTTAAACATTGTCAAGTCAGTTGTTCTCTGGTATGGCCCCAAAGCCAACAGCATCTGCTGGCAACTTACAGATTCCTGGGCTCTACCTGGTTGTGCTGAGTCAAGAACTCTAGGAGTAGAGCCCCAGACTGTTCACAAGTAATGCTAATGCCTGCTTCAGTTAGAAAACCTCAGAGCTAAGATAATTGATCTCACTTTGACTTGAGGCAAAATAAATAGATGTCCAGTATGTACAGGAATGGTTTTGAAGGTGTTGAGAAAGACATCAGCTGGTTCTGATCAAATTATCTCCAGCACTTAAAAGATTTTTCTGTTCTTTTGCTTTATTAGTCTTCTGGTGAATGTTCTTAGGAGTTCCTTGATCTGTTCACATACACAAAGAAATCAGATATGAAGTTGAACTCCTTATTTCAGCTTTCTTTTAAAACAAAATGTAATTTTTACTCTTTCATATAACTCCTAAAGAGAATTTTGAATGTTAAATGTAAATAATTAGCCAAGTAGTCGGGAGCTGGTGGCTCACGCCTGTAATACTAGCTGCTCTGAAGGCTGAGATCTGAGGATCATGGTTCAAAACCAGTCCAGGCAGGAAAGGCCATGAGACTCTTACCTCCAATTAACTACCTGAAAACTAGAAGTGGCCCTGTGGTTCACAATGGTAGAGCACTAGCCTTGTGTGAAAGAGCTCAAGCCCCATGACCAATAAAAAAATAACAACTAACTAGGTGCCAGTGGCTCATATCTCGAATTAATTACCACCCAAAACATGCAGACCCTGAGTCCAAGCCTCAGAACCAGCAGTAAAAAAAATAAAAGTAGCTGGGCACTGGTGGCTCACGCCTGTAGTCCTAGCTACTCAGGAGACTGAGATCTGAGGATCACAGTTCAAAGCTAGCCTGGGCAAGAAAATCTGTGAGACTCTTATCTTCAATAAACCACCAGAAAAAAACGGAAGTGGTGCTGTGGCTCAAGTGGTAGAGCACTACCCTTGATCTGAAGAGCTGAGGGACAGTGTCAGGCCCAGAGTTCAAGCCCCACAACTGATAAATAAATAAACAAACAAACAGTAAATCTCTTAAGTGGCTCTGGTACAGTGGGTTCATATGGAAAAGTCAGGCTCTGATTTTAGAGAGATTAAGATTAGTAAGATTTTATTTCAAAAAAAAAAATCAGCAGTCTCATCCTCAGGTTAAGATGCTGATAGGTACTTGAATTATGCACACTTCAGAGAATTGGAAAGTGGCTTAGTGTTGGAATGTCTTAACCTTAAATATGAAAATTTAGAGTTTATTACTAGTCCCAAACTAAGCTCTGGCCTAAGAGACAGCAGTAAATATAGAATGTTTAATATTATAGCTCCCTGAAATTAAGATGAACCAGCACAAAAACACACACACAGACA
>NW_012267234.1:12276254-12298074 GCF_000151885.1 Dipodomys ordii | reverse complement strand
CTCTTCAGCTCAAGGCGAGCGCTCTACCACTTGAGCTACAGCGCCACTTCCGGTTTTCTGGTGGTTTATTGGAGATAGGAGTCTCACGGTCTCTCCTGCCTGGGCTGGCTTTGAACCGCGATCCTCAGATCTCAGCCTCCTGAGTAGCTAGGATTACAGGCGTGAGCCACCAGCGCCCGGCTAAGCAAAACATTTCTTTACCTCGGTCTCTAGGTTTCTCTGCTGTTGTTCCTGTTGCAAGATGGGTATGCTGGCAAGATAGAGCAACAGGGAGGCCATTCCAATAGCTTGGCTCTGCTCCCAGGAACACCCTTGTCCTCTGCATTCCTGGGAGACCCTCTGGGTCTCTAGATCCAGTGGCCTGGAGCCCGCTCGGCCACACTCCGGGGCTGCTGATAGCCTGCTATTTAGTGAGTAGGTGCTGCTGGGAGTGCTTGCAGCTACCCTGGCTCTAGTTCCCTCCCCCCCGCCCCCCAGCAGCTGGGCTGACGTGGGGCTGAGGAGGGCATAGGGTAAGACTGCTTTCCTGGAAGGGGTGGCAAACAGTTACTGTCCAGCTTCATGTCTTCCTGTTTCCTGAGGTCAACTGATAGGAAAAAAAAATCGGAAAGGATGTCTACGTTTACATTTTATCAGACAAACTGGGAAGGGAATTCCGAGGTTTGTGAACGGTGAAGTTCAAGTTCCCCAAGAAGATGATTCTCTTGCACATCTATGTGATTTCCAGAACTCTTGTCCTCCACACCTCCAGCTTTGTGATGCCACTTCTGTCCCAGAAATGCGCCTTGTAGTGAGTCAGTGGGCGCTTCCTGGGCCTGGTTGCTCTCCAGGCCCCCTGAGAAGAGACCCTTCCGGATCCCCCCTCCCCCCTCCCCGCTTCCCCTACTGGCCAGGAGGCAGCAGCGCGCAGGCCCAGCCGGTGTCTGCAACTACATCATGGCCGTAGAAGCAGTAGAAGAGGTGGCTTTTTGAATTATGTGCATTTTTGTATGTTTACTTATATATTGGCTTCTTAAGAGTTTGAAAAACCTCAAAGCTCAGAATGCTCTGTGGCCTCCAGCTGCTTGGCACATCTAAGTGGGTTTTACAGAAGGTGAGGTGAGCTCTTTTGGGCCCCCGAGGCCCCTCCTAACTCACCTCACCATCACTTGGCTTTGGCTCCCAAAGGGTCTGGGGCTTGATCTGATGTTCTGGCCTCTCCCTCCCCGTTTGTGACTGCTTTGCCTGCCGTCTGGCTACGACACTCCCTACTCGCGCCCTCCGCCTGCGGGGACCAGGGGCACATGTTCTTAAGGCCATTGGATTTGAAGCCAGATTCCCCTTCCTCCCCAGTCTGAACTTAGGGGGGCCTTCCTCCTCACAGCCACCCAGCGAGACCGCAGCGGGGCACAGGCAGGGGTGACAGATCCTGGTGGAGGCTCCTTTCCCTCCTCACCCTCCAGCTCTCCCAGGGGAGAGGGATGTGCAAACTGTGCCTCTGTGTCATGTGTTGTCTTCCCGGTTCCCACGAGTAACATCTGGGCCCCAGGCCCGGCAGCTGGGTGGCTGAACAGGTTCCCATGTCCTGCCGCGGCCTCCGTGAGCGGCCACCGCTCCTAGCGCACCCCAGCCCGGCCCGGCCCCACACAGACGGCGTGGCGTGCAGTGATCTTAGGCCTCTTAACTTTTTTTTTTTTTAAAGAAAGAAAAGTACAATTAACAAGCCTCTTTTGTAAATGGGTTTCCTTTCTATGTATAAAATCCCAGCAGTTCTTTGTTTTTACATGTTCATGCTGTGTAATTTTGAGATGTTACTGAGATTCTGAACATAATGTGCATTTTTTCTGTACAGATGAAATGGGAGAATTTAATAAAGAGTTTGCAGGTTTGTACTTGTTACATCTTCTCTCTGGTGACTCCTGCCATGGGTGTTTACAGAACTGGGACTGACTTTGCTGCTGGGACTATCCAGGTAGCTAGGTCCAGTGGAACGAAACTATGGGACTGGGGGAAAGGGAGCCTCCTGCCTGTGCTGTGTGCTGGTGGCAGAGTTGGAAGTCAACCCTCCTACGACATGATTAAGGTTCCATCCTGGGGAAGGTACAAACCTGCATCCTCTTGGGATCCCTGCGTGCCTTTCCTTAAATTGTCAGCAATGCTAATTTGCATCTGGGCATTATTAAAAGGTAATGACTTAAGGAATCTGCCTGGTAGCAGTCCTGCCTATCCTGCGGCTCAGGTGGTGGTTGTAGGGTGATAGGAGGCAGGAGCTGCTCCCCGGGGCTCCCTGGGCTTCCTCCAGTCTGGGGAGGCAGCTGTCACTCAGGAGATGGTCCTGAACATGAGGAGCGGCTGGAGAAGGTGAAGTGAAGAGCTCTGGGGCCTGTGAGTGCTATGTGTGAGTTACCGAGGACCCTGGGCAGCCCCCAGACCTGCGGGTGGAGACTCACAGCAGAGGCCTGGTGTGCTGCCTGCAGCTCTGGAAGTGGTTTCTGGGTTGGGGCTCCCTGTCACCAGTACTCTCCCCATGGGGGGTGTAGTTCACCTCCAACCTCACTCAGTCCCCCAGAAGATGGTACAGCCGCCAAACATGTAGTCAGTTTGCACCTGAGCCATCTGAACCACCCTAAGTTTTCATAGGCAAAGATTATTCTGGTAAAAAGCTTCAGTCCTAAAAACAAGCATTTAGTATTTTGTGCTCTAATTGGCCAAGACTTAAAGGGCTTCTTCCAAACAGGGGAGACCCTTACACCTCTGTCCAGCCCTGCTGAGCCCCCGGCAGGAGCATCTGTGCAAACATTGACCTCCAGCTAGCTGGCTTGACCGCCCTGCACATTTGAATGACCCAAGGCCCCAGCAGCCACTGAGTGCCAGAAGCAGGAAGAGATGTATGTATGTGAGACAAATGAAATCAAGTTAGAGATCACTCATTTATTGTCTCCTGTAGACAGGTGTTAGGAAACTGAGTCATGAGTGTTAGGAAAGATCAGTGGATGAAAGGAGAAGAAAGAAGAGACCTCAGTGGACTGGAACTTTAATCATGCTGCAGAGGGACTCCCTGTAATAGGAGACAAAGAACAGGAGGTATGGGGGGGGGGGAGCGGCAACTTACGTTTTTATATATTCTAGGGTGAGACTCTTCTTTGGAATTTCTTGGTCCTGTCCTGTTTGGGATTTATGATGCTAACTGTCCCATTTGGGGTTTTATGGTCTGGATAGCATCCTGATGCAGGTGGTCCTGAATTTTCAGATAAGGCCCGGTTTGAAGTTTTCCTGAGAACCAGGAGGAGGGAGGGTGGGCAGATTCCCATTATTGTTTCTCCCAAACTACCCTGAAGTGCTATGGGGAAAAGGCTTCTTTTGAAATTTAGCAGGATGTTAAGTTCTTCTGCTATATCTGAGATGCAGAAATACTTCCTCAAGAATGCCTCTCCTTGGTCAGTCTCTTGTTCACTAGAAAGGTTGCATTGAATTCTTAGCTGTATCTTGCAAAAAGATTCCTGTAGCCCAAATGGCTTGAAATTTCAGGCATCAAAAAGACCAGGGTATGGGCTGGGAAGGTGGCTTAGTGGTAGAGGGCTTGCCTTGCATGCCTGAGGCCCTGGGTTCGATTCCTCAGCACCTCATAAGCAAAAGAAAAAACCAGAAGTGGCGCTGTCTCAAGTGGTAGAGTGCTAGCCTTGAGCTGAAGAGCTGAGGGACAGCGCCCAGGCCCAGAGTTCAAGCCCCACAACCGACAAAAAAAAAAAGAATGGGAAGCGAGGTGGCCACGAGGAGCAGGGTAACTGTAGATGCAAAGGAAACCCTGGTGTGCCTGGTCCGGGCCTGGCTCGCATGGCGGGACGCGGCTGCGGAGGGCAGAAACCTGGGCGGGGGCCGCGGGCGCCGAGCCCAGGCCCAGACCAACTCGAGGCGGAGGAGGAGCGAGACGGCCCGGGAGGTCGTCCGCTAGCTCCGCCTCCGGCTGCGGCCCGGAGGCCCGAGGCACATTCCGGGGACAGCGCGAGCGCCGGCCTCCACGGGTCTGCGCTGCGGACCCCCGGGAGCCGCACCGGGCCAGGCCTCGCTCCTGCTCAAACCCTCGCGGAAAAGCGCAGCCTCCCGCCCACTCCCCCGTGGGCGGGGCCGAAGCCCTGGGCGGAGCCTCGCGACACCCAAACAAGCCCACGTGGAGGGGCGGGGCCTGTGCGGTGACGTCCCGTGCGCGGGGGCGGGCGCGCGTCCGCCGTACCCTTGCCGGGGGCCGTAAAGCGCGGAAGGTCGCGGTCCCCCGCGCTCCCGGAACTTTGGGCTCCCGGGTGGCGCCCTCCAGCCCGCGCCCTGTCGTCCCGCTTCCGGCCCGCGGCGATCCCCGGCGACCGTTGTGCGGAGCCTCGCATCTGCCGGGCGTTGCGGAGCGCGGAGCCCGCGGCCCCATGAGGTAAGGAGAGCGCCGAGGGGCTCCGTGGCCTCCGCGTCCGCGCGGGCCTGGCTCCCCGGGACCCGCGGCGTCGCCCCGCCCTTTCCTCGCGGGTCCCCGCGGACGGGGTCCGCGCCGCCTCCGGCTGCCGTTCGGTTCCGCCGGCCGGGCGTCGGCCCCGGTGGCGGCGCGCGGGCCCTTGCCGGCGCCCGCGGTTCGGTTTCGGTCCGGGGCGGCCGCAGGCCGCGCTGCCTCTCCCGTGGGCTCGGGCGCTCGCGGCCGCCCTCGGCCGCCGCAGGTGCAGGTGTTTTCCCGTCGTGAAAGCTGCGGCACCTGCGCGGTGCGGTGCGGTGCGGTGCGAGCTCCGCAGGCGCCGCCGAGGCGGGGAAGCAGCTGCGTGGCGAGCCCAGGCCGGGGCGGGGGCCTCCTCCGGCCGCGAGCCTGGAGGGGTCGCTGCGAGGGGCCCGTGCCGGTCAGCACTGTCCACGCCCGCTTCGCGCGTGCACGGTGGCACCGGGGTGGGAGGCAAGGGGCCCTCCCGCCTTTCCGTGCTAGTGTTGTTTCAGTGTCTGACACTGTCTGGATTTCCTTGTGTTGAAAAAATACGACACCCTGGCTAGACTAGCAGGACAGCAGTGCAGAGGGGGACCCTGGAATCTGCTCCTGCTGTGTGTGGGGCGGGGGGTGGGGCAAGTCTGTCTCTCCTGGGACCAGCCTTCCTTGAGCGCACCCCTGGCCAGCGCTGCAGACAGAAGGAAAAGTGGGCAAGGGACACCTGCCCCCCGCTGTGGTTAGTATAAGATCTGATTGGGCTGCAAGGCTGTGGCTCACACTTGTAATCTTAGCTACTCAGAAGGCCGAGGTCTAGAGAATCGAGGTTTGAGGCCACCCGGGCAGAAAATGCCTCCAGATTCCATTGACTGGTTATGTACCTTAATGTAATATGTATCGTATACGTGTATCAAATTTACTGCAGCCGTAAATATTATATGTCAAAAATAAGAGCACTGTAAATAAGTGCATTCTGGAAAAAATACCTAAGAGCTACTAAAAAAGAATTTCTGCATCAGGGAGCTTCCTAGTAAATCAAGGTAGGGTACAGTGTTTTTGAGCCTATCAGAATTTTAACTAAAGACCTCAGTTAACATCTCCAAAGGCTCAGATAACAGGGGAAACAAAAAAGATTTCATGTACTGGACAGGAGCACCAGCCTGGGCAAGTGAGCCAAAGGAGTGCTAGCCCTGAGTTCAACTTCTGGTACCTACCGCCCCAAACCAGCCAAACAAAAAAGTTGTGAGCACAACAAGCCTGGGTCTTAAGATTGCTCAGTAGGCCAGGTGTTGGTGGCTCACAGCTGTAATCCTAGCTATTCAGGAGGCTGAGATCTGAGGATCTCGGTTCAAAGCCAGTCTAGGCAGGAAAGTGTGAGACTCATCTCCAATAAACCACTCAGAAAACCAGAAGTGGTGCTGTGGCTCAAGAGGTAGAGTGCTTGCCTTGAGCTGAAAAGATGAGGGACAGTGCCCAAGCCCAGAGTTCAAGCCCCACCACGACCAACAACAAAAAAGATTGCTCAGCAGAAGGTATTTTCGTTTTTTTGGGGGTGGGGTCCAGTCGTGGGGCCTTAACTCTGGGCCTGGGCGCTGTCCCTCAGCTCTTCAGCTCAAGGCTAGTGCTCTACCACTTGAGTCACAGCGCCACTTCCGGCTTTTTTCTTTTTGCTTATGTGGTGCTGAGGAATCGAACCCAGGGCCTCGAACATGCAAGGCAAGTGCTCTACCACTGAGCCATCTTCCCAGCCCATCAGCAGAAGGTATTTTCTAAGCACAGAACATTTCTCAGTAATGTTTTTCACAGTGATTTCAGGAACTTTACAAGAATTAAACCAGGTGATATTTATTTCTGACATCTTCCATTGTGTCTTTGGTAGAGTTAGCTTCCTTTGTTGTCAAGCTTTACTCTGGTTTTGCTACCAGACCTGTTGCTGGAGTGGACCTTAGTGCCAGCTGTCCTTTGTTTACTACTTTAAACTTCCCTCCTTTGAAGTAATCATGATGAGCAGAAACTCAACAACCTTTGTTTGGCCTTGTTACTCGGAGCTGTTATGGTTTATTCCATCCTGGCACTTGTTTTATGTTTTCTACCTTTGCAGTTTCATTCTTTCTGCTAGAGCATGAGACTTAAGGTTCTGTCCTCACATCTCAGGCTTTGCTCATCTGTTTATTTATTTATTTTTTTTGCCAGTCCTGGGCTTGAACTCTAGGTCTGGGTGCTGTCCCTCAGCTCTTCCGCTCAAGGCAAGCACTCTACCACTTGAGCCACAGTGCCACTTCTGAACCCAAGGCCTCATGCATGCAAGGCAAGCACTCTACCACTGAGCCACCTTCCCATCCCCTCATCTGTTTTCTTGTGTATTTTTTTGACCAGGTAAAGTGATAAATGGCAGAGTTTGAGTCTTGGCTGGCTCTGTTCTGTAGAAAGCAATAATCTCCTGTAATAACTTGAATCAGAGTTCCTTCTAAGCATGGAAGTGTGAGGGTGTACATTAGAGCTGCAGTCACCAGAATGGTGTGCAGAATATCTGATGGGTTTGCTTTGGGTTTGTTTTTATTAATTTGGTTCAAACTTAGATGGGGAAAAGGAAAATGTTGGGAATTTGTTGTGTTGTTATTCAAAAAGTTGTTTGAGACATCACTGTCTTCAGGTACTAGGGGTTTGAATCCAGGTCTTAATCACCAAACACCTCCATGTAGTATGGGTAGCAGTGGGTTTACCTAGTCTTAAACACATGTTGTTCAGTTAATCCCAACTTGTTTTCCCAAGTAGTAAGGGAGGATCGACCTCAAGCACTGCATTAGGCAAGGGACTGGTCAGCCACGGCCATCCCTTCCACAGGTTGAATAACCGGAATTCCCACATTTGGCTCCATCCTGTCTTAGGGGCACCTTGTTGAGCTTGTGAAATGTTTCTAGGAACCGTAAGAGACAGTAGAACATGTGGGGGCTCAGGGTCTTCAGTAGCCTCTTTCCTAGAGAGCCCAGGCGTTAGACACATGGTGTTTCAATGGGAACAGCCCACAGCAGGAGGGTATGTGTATAAGGACATGTCCAAATACAACCCTTTATAAAATTGATGCCAACAACAAAAAATGTGAGGTAGAATAGTTGGGTGAGCAGGGTGCTGGTGGCTCACACCTGTAATCCTAGCTACTCAGGAGGCTGAGATCTGAGGATCATGGTTTGAAGACAGCCTGGGCAGGAAAGCCCATGAGACTTATTTCCAATTGAGCCACAGCGCCACTTCCGGTTTTCTGTTGGTTAACTGGTAGAGCGCTAGCCTTGAGCTGAAGAGCTGAGGGACAGTCTCCAAGCCCAGAGTTCAAGCCCCACAACCAACAAAAAGTCAGGTGAGCTGGGTGTTGGTGGCTCATGCTTAAGAGGCTGAGATCTGAGGATCATAGTTTGAAGCCAGCCCAAGCAGGAAAGTCTGAGAGACTATTTAGTCACAGAAAAAGTCAGAAATGGAGCTGTGACTCAAGTGGAGCATTACATTTGAGCAAAAGGAGCTCAGGGACAGCACCTGAAAAGACAACAGAATGAAGCCCAGTGACTAAATCTATACCCAAGAGCTCAGTACAGTGAAAGAGCAATGGTTCTCCTTTGTTCGGCTTCCGTGTGAATGTGGCATCGCACAGACATGGTTGTGGGTTGTGTCAGAGCTTACTGTGAGTCAGAGGCTGGTGTCTAGTGGCTGCAGCAGGAGAAAAAAGGGAGGCACTCACTCTCCAGCCAGACCAACATTTTGGAATCAGGTGTAAATGGCTACCTGTCCAGTGTTTGCTTACCCTCTGTGACAGCCACCAGATCACTGCAGATGAAGGCAGGACATGTCACAAGCATGTGCGGCAAAAGAAAATGTCTTTTTATTTACACACAATACATGAAGAAAATCCCAAATAAGACCCAGCTGGCCAGAAATACAGTGCACATTCCACATCCAGAGGGCAGAAATGCTCAGTCACTCTGTGTACTCTAAAGCACCCAGGCTCTAGAGAAGGGGTCCTACTTACTAAGAATGCCCGCAGTGCCACATGCTAGCTGCAAAGAACACACGGGAGCTGGGAGAAACTATATACACTTCAAATACAAGTAGCCAGTTACAGGACTTTATAATAATTACAGTGGCATTTTTGTACATCCCATGAGTTGAGCAGAGAGAGTGTAAAGTGTGAAGTGGAAAACCCTTCAGTGAAATGAAGGAGCTGCAGAACTTTGTCCTGCACCCCTTCTTTGCTGAGGAAGAAGAGGTTCTGGAAGGTGATGGGAACCCACAGGCTGATAGAATAAGAAAAGTTCCCATCTCCATCCACTTGACATTCTGGAGTGTAAGGCACTAGAACTGGGCTTGGAGAGGTGCTCCAGTTCCTCATATGCAAAGGAAAACTTGGTGAATATGCTAAAAATACCCTCCCCTCTTGTAGTTTCTGCCCTTCATGACCAGAAAACAAGGCAGAGATGTTTGCAAAGGATTAAAAATGGGTGCATCAATATGAGGAAATGGCTAGTGAAGAAATAATTCTTCGAGATGCAGTTTGCCTTTTTAGAGGCCAAGCATCCTATCATACAGGGAGTAGTGCTTATGTATAATGGACAAAAACATACAAAAATAGTCCATTCTTATGAAAAACAGTACACTGGAAGTGATAAGGAACTGTAGCAGCAAGCCCCATACTGGCATGAATATGGGAACTTTCAACTCAGCACCTTGGAGTCCAAAAATGGTGGAGGGGGGAAGAAGTGCTGCCATGCTGCCCAACAGAGCCATGGCTTACCACTTCTGACAGTCAGAGGCCATGGTTAGAGCTCAAACATCCTGCGCCCTTTCTACTCACATGCTTCTGAATCTGTGTGCCTGAAGATGAACCTTCTTTATCTGTAAGAAAAATGTACCTGTGATGTGTTGATAAAATGCTGCTTATATATCAACATTCCTGAGGGTTTGTTGGGAGTGTGATTCGGAAACTATAGTGGCGGAAGGATACAATTCAGTGTTAAGCACTTTTCAGTTAAGCAGAGCTCTTACATACTACAGAGGAGCCTTGCTGACTACCTGTCCAAGAAGCAACAGATGAAATGAACCTCACCCTTCCAACAAGTGATGCCTCTGCTGTACTCTGGGACACAGAATCACAGGGCTAGTATTAAGATTGCTAGCCGAGAACATTCTTTGCTATCTGTTACAGGTCCTCCGAGGATGAAGATGCATTCAAATGCCAACAGAAGTATCCATAATCTAGAGGATAAACATAGCTAAAAAATCTCTTCAATGAGGCAGAGCACACTTAGAAGCTCCTGACATTCATTTCCGTACTGCCACTGCTACCCACAGGATGGGAGAGGAGGCGGCCAATGAGTACATGCCAGAGCAAGGCAGTAATACTATGAGAGCTGAAAATCCTTCGGTTTAGTTATGCTGTTAGAAACAGGAAAGCAGGTAGTGCATAACAGGTAATAGCCCAGGGTAGGGTAGCACACCTTATGATAAAAGCTCACCTGAAGTGGGTGTACCCCATTGCTGCAGAAATGGGCTCTTTGTAGTCAAAGCAAAGCTGATGTTTGAGCACTAGGCTTAACAATATGCATGTCCCATGTTTGGTGATGCAGAGGCCCCTAATAGTAATTGTCCAGTTCTCTTTTACCACTTAAGATGCTTATAACACCAAGTGGACAAAGCAGTTTTACTTTGAAAGTTTTTTTTTTTTTTTTTTTTTGCCAGTCCTGGGGCTTGAACTTAGGGCCTGGGCACTGTCCCTGAGCTGCTTTTGCTCAAGGCTAGCACTCTACCACGAGCCACAGCACCACTTCCAGCCTTTTCTGTTTATGTGGTACTGAGGACTCAAACCCAGGGTTTTATGCATGCTAGGCAAGCACTCTACCACTTACCACTAAGCCACATTCCCAACCCCTGGAAGTCTAGTTAAAACACGCATGTCACACTAAATGTACGAAATAAAACCAGACTTATACTAAGGTTGAATGAGCCATGAGAGTATTTAAAGGGCATTTAATAAATAAGTGATGGCCAAGAAGATTAATACCTTCCTTGCCAGAGTCCAGGGACGATGACCCTAACTTATGGAAGAGGTGTTTACAAGCCCAGTCTTAAGGGCTCACCGCACCAGAAACGCAAGCACTATTGGCTCACAGGGGAAGACCGACATCAGCAACGGGAGGCCAGGGCTTCTAGCACTACTTCAATAAAAAGTTACCGCATGATTCTGGACATAGCTCTCCTACTCAGAAAGTCAGCTAATTAATAAAATAGTGATTAGAGATTAACAAGTGCAAAAAAATAAGAGAATCCAAATCCATATTGAACAGTATTTGGGGGTTGGTGGGATGAGGCTGGGAGGAGGGCAGGACTAGGGTTTAAACCGGAGCTTTGGGCTCACTAGACAGATACTCTACCACTTGTTACACCCTAGCCCTCCAGATTGAAGACTGGGAATGGCACCCCCCCAATTTTAAACAGATGGCTTTTGTTCAAGCATTTTTCTAATTGAATTCCAAATATTCATTTATAGGGAGGAGTGGAATGGTGCGAGCACAGCTGAAAGAACACGAATGCCGCGAGCACTGTTACCCGCTCCCATCTTCACAGGTCAGTGGGCTCCTTGCTGGGCTTTGGCCACGGGCTCATCCCTGCTCTCCTTTGTAGCTGCTGTTTTCCTTGTTTGGCTTCTAGGGAGATTAGCTGAAGGTGCTGCCTAGGAGCAGCACCTTCAGCTAGTTTAAAAACACATTTGCTCCAAAATACAAAGGCTCCCTGAACAGAACTCTAATTACATGTTCCTTTAAGTCAACTAGAAGTCCACCCACTCAATCCTCCAAAATATGTGGACGGTCAGTAATCAGGTGGGCGTGGTCTAGCCGGAGAAATGAGATGGAGAAGGAGCTAGTGTGAGTGGGTTACATACCCCACAGAAATATCAGAAGGCAAACACCTCAGAATCTTAAGCTACTCTAGTCTTTAATATACTTACAGACATACCACAACTAATGCTATCAAGATACCAAGACAATAAAGGTAACAGCTGAGCTAAATTTTCCAATAGCAGCTTGGTTATACTTTCAAAAATATGGATTAGGTGAGTTTGTACACAAGCGTTGTAGTTGGACAGCAAAATTGGTGAAAAATCTAAGTTTCACCCTCAGAAAACATACTTCTTAAAAGTGTGCAGAGTACCTTTGGGGTACCCCAAGTCATTTTCCAGTCCAAAGGATTTAGAGAGATGACTCTAGCCTTGTCACTTAAGACTTGTCTTATCTTACTCAGAATTCTCATTGGACCAGCTCTCAGTGGTCATCTCTGTATGGTTTTGTTCCTGGCCAGAAGATGATGTAAATCTCAGAATCCCACCTGACTTTCACCTCTTTCCTCTAAAGAGAGAGAAGAATGTATGTTGAGCCTGTGGACTGGCTGCCACAGGGCCGAAGTGAGGCTGAGAGTCCTTTGAAGAGGGAAATCAAGATGAGATGCTAACTTTTGAGTACTTAAAAGGAACACAGCACTGTTTTAATAGTCGGAAACTTGGCATTGGCGATGGCATACTTTCTGAGGTTAGACCATTTCTGCTGGGTAAAGCAACACAAAAGGCAACTTTTTTTCCTCAATGCTGACCTAATTGTTTCCTCATCTACAAAACAAAACATAACCTCATTACAGATATTAGCAAGACTTGAAGAAAATTATAGGCAGATTGCCCTGGCCCAGATGTTTAAAAACTAGTATTTAAGAATGAGGATGCTGTCAGGTTAATTGCTTGTCTCTGCCACAGACACACCTCTGTGGTGCCTCTCATCAGTGAGGTAGGTGATCATCCTTTTGCTAAAGGTATCAAGAGCCAACCCTTAAGGTACAGTGGAACAGAAGAAGGATATGCCTAACTAAAAGGCACAAGCTGTGCCAGTGGCTTCCTTAAACACAGTGAGTAGTTCCACCACAATTAACAGGTCACTAGACGTTTAAGGAAATGAATTGACTCTAAGGCCTGTGTAATACCAACCTGCCTTGCTTTGTGATAGTGCATTTAAGATCGGTCTTAACACAGTACCACAAGCAAGTGGAGCTTGCCTCTGTCCTGTATACCAGCTACACTTCTTGCCACCCTGGAAGAACCCAGATAGTATTACTAGGGACAACAGCAAATGAAAGCACAAGTTTAAAACCAGGCCGGGTTCACAATTACATCAAGAGGCCAAGGGAGGCGAAGGCTACTTCAGAAAGGACAGAGACGGAGGAAGGGAGGCGAAGGCTACTTCAGAAAGGACAGAGACGGAGGAAGGGAGGCGAAGGTTACTTCAGAAAGGACAGGTAGGGAGTGGGGAGAAAGGTAGGAGAGAATGCATGCCCTGCCACTATTTCCCATGTAAGTCACTCCGCTCCATGTCATCCTTTCGGCGCTTGTGGGTGAAGAGGGAGGGGACAGGGTAGAGCTTGGCCTTGGCCTGGAACCGGTTTCCTGCTATATCAATTTCATACTCTCCCCGGTTAATGAAGTCTGCTGTCACTACTTGCTCTTCCCCACTGTCTTCAGAAAAATTGTGCACAAAGCCCAGGCACACGTGGCGCTCCAGGGTGTAGCTGTAGGCACTGCTGGTGGTCTTGCCAACGTACTGCCCATTCCGGTAAATGGGCTCTCCCCACCATGGCCAGAGGTCCAGGTCTGTGTCATGGTCATCCAGGATGAACATAGTAAGCCGCTTATATACCCCATTCTGCTTCTGGTGCAGAAGGGCATCCCGACCAATGAAATCCATGTCCTAGAAAAGAAAGGAAACACTGAACTACCTGTCTATACTCCTTGATGATTAGAATATGAAGCAGCCTCAAGGTATTAGACATCCTGGTGGTACTATAGTGGAATGCAGCATGTTTCCGAGACAGTTTTCCCTATGTGATGGATGAGTATATTCAGAAGACAAGATTTAAAAAGGCAGGGCTGAGAAGATGGCTCAGTGGTAGAGCGCTTGCCTTGCTTGCATGAGGCCCTGGGTTCAATTCTTCAGCACCACATAAGCAAAAAAAAAAAAAAAAGCCAGAAGTGGCGCTGTGGCTCAAGTGGTAGACCACTAGCTGAAGAGCTGAGGGACAGCTTTCAGGCCCCATGACCTCCAAACCGCCCCCCCCCCAAAAAAAAGATTTAAAACGGTATTTTTCTTTTTTTTTATTTGTACTGGTCCCGGGGCTTGAACTCAGGGCCTGGTGCTGTCTCAGCTTTTGTGCACAAGGCTAGTACTTGTGCCCCAGTGCCATTAGTTGGAGATAAGAATCTCACGTGCCTGGGTGGCTTTGAACTGCAATTCTTAGATCTCAGCATCATTCTGGGTATCTAGGATTACAGGGATGAGCTACCAGTGCTAGTCAAGAAAAATGATTAAATGTTTTTAGTGCTTAACAGTATCTCTGAAGAGAGAAAGAATAGATCAATTTATTTTTTTTCCCAAAGTTAGTTACTGTTATCAGAAAAAAATTACATGTAATTGCTTTAAAAAAAAACAACTATCAAGTATCCTAGCTACTCAGGAGGCTGAGATCTGAGGATCACAGTTCAAAGCCAGCTTGGGCAGGAAAGTCCACGAGACTCTCATCTCCAATAAACCACCAGAAAACTGGAAGTGACACTGGCTCAAGTGACAGAGCATTAGCATTGAGCTGAAAAGCTGAGGGATAGCACCCAAGTGCAGAGTTCAAGCTCCACAACCAAAAAAAAAAAAAAAAAAAAAATCAAACCCAAAACCTGTAAAGCCAGGCACTGGTGGTTCACTCCTGTAATCCTAGCAACTCTTATCTCCAATAAAGTATTCAGAAAAAGCTGGAAGTGGAGCTGTGGCTCAAGTGGTAGAGTATTAACCTTGAGAATGAGATGCTCAGGACAGAACCAGGACATGAGTTCAAGCCCCAGGACTGCAAAAAAAAAAAATAGTAGTGCTAGGTTCAGCAGCACATTTACTAAAATTGAAACAATTCAGAGATTAGCATGGTCCCCAATAGAGGACACACAAAAACTGTAGGCAGGTTATAGTGGCTCACACCTGTAATCCTGGCTGCTCAAAAAGGTAAAGATTGGACAGATTGTGGTCCATACTTTTCTGGTTAATGTGAGACCCTATTTGAAACACTTGCACTATGCTGGATGCTGATGGCTCACACCTGTAGTCCTAGCTACTCAGTAGGCCGAGATCTGAGGATCATGGTTTGAAACCAGTTCAGGCAGAAAAGCCTGTGAGACTCTTACTCCCAATTAAACATCCACAAGCCAGAAATGGAGTGTAAGTTCAAGCGAAGCACTAGCATTGAACGAAAAAGTTCAGGAACAGTACTCAGACCCCAGGTTCAAGACTGAAGAGTACTGGCACCAAAAAAAATTTAAAGTGTTGCCTATGACAAAAGGGACAGCAACTGGGTGGACTTGATTCTTCTGAACTACGCTATCTAAAAAATCATCTATTGCTTAAAAGTTAGATAGCTGATAACTAATGTGTTGTTTTGGGGTTTTGTCAGTCGTGGGCTTGAACTCTGGGCCTAGGCCAAGTCCCTCAGCTCTTTAGCTCAAAGTGAGTGCTCTACCACTTGAGCCACAGCTCCGGTTTTCTAGTGGTTTATTGGAGATAAGAGTCTCAAGGACTTTCCTGCCCGGGCTGGCTTTGAACTGTGATCCTCAGATCTCAGTCCCCAGGTAGTTAGGATTACAGGCGTGAGCCCACCGAGCCTGGATGTGTGTGGCATTTTAAAGTCAGCATAATCAACTCATAAAAAAACTTTCCCCAAGCCAGACAATGGTGGCTCACGCCTGTAATCCTAGCTACTCAGGAAGCTGAGCTCTGAGGATCCAATTCAAAGCCAGCCAGGGCAAGGAAAGTCCACAAGACTCTTATCTCCAATAAACCACTAGAAAAACCGGAAGTGGCTCAAGAGGTAGAGTGCTTGCCTTGAGCTGAAGAGCTGAGGGACACCGACCAAACCCAGAGTTCAAGCGCTTCACAAAACCAAAAAAAAAAAAAAAGAAAACTTTCCCCAAAGCACGTAGTCTCTAAAGGGCAAATCACACAAACATTGTTTGCATATTCCATTTCTCCTGATTTACCTTCTATCAGTTTCCCTACATGTCAGCAATTCTTCCCTGAAATCTCACAGTATCACCGAACTGAGTGGCAGAGTGATAAACACTGTACCTTGTCTAATTTCACCCGAGATTCTCCTCCACATTCCAGAGGTGTAGTGAGGGTATTTAGATCCTGGCCCCAGAAGGCAAAAAACTTCTCAATTCGGAGACTTCGAAGAGCATAGTACCCAGCATTCCGGATTCCGTATTTTTGCCCAACACTCATCACTTCATTGTACACATGAAGTGCATACTGTTAAAAGGGGAAAAGTTAGAAGCCTTTCAAATCAGAGCTCATATGGAATATATAACATTACTAATGTAGACAAAGGAAAGATTGTACACAACTCCCAGATATCTCATTTTTTTGGTCATGGGGCTTGATAATGAAGCCTGGAAACTATCCCTGAGCTTTTAGGCCCACTTTCGGTTTTCTAGTGATTAACTGGAGATAAGTGTCTCACGGATTTTCCTGCCCTGGCTGGCTTTGAACCACAATATTATATGTTGGGCTTCTGTATTACAGCTCATTCTTTTTTTTTTTCTTTTGTCGGTCATGGGGCTTGAACTCTGGGCTTGGGCGCTGTCCCTCAGCTCTTCAGTTCAAGGCAAGCGCTCTACCACTTCAGCTACAGCGCCACTTCTGGTTTTCTGGTGGTTTATTGGAGAGAAGAGTCTCACGGTTGGGGCTGGGAAGGTGGCTCAGAGTCTCACGGTTTTTCCTGCCCGGGCTGGCTTTGAACCATGATCCTCAGATCTCAGCCTCCTGAGTAGCTAGGATTACAGATGTGAGCCACCAGCACTCAGCTACAACTCATTCTTAATAAACCATAGGGCTAGAAATTGTTCTTATTATAGTGGTGACCCCACCATCTTACTTAGTTTTGCACTCTTGTTCCAATCTCAACTTTCACTCTTACCCCATCTACTTGACCAACATGTGAAAACCCAGACTGTTAAGTATATATGCACATGTTTACTATTTCACATAATTATATAGCTTTTTTTTTTTTTTTGGTCGGGCCTGGGGTCTGGGTGCTGTTCTTCAGCTTTTCAGCTCAAGGCTAGCTAGCACTCTACCACTTGAGTCACAGCGCCACTTCTGGCTTTTTCTGCTTATGTGGTGCTGAGGAATCAAACCCAGAGCCTCAGGCATGCAAGGCAAGCACTCTACCACTGAGCCACCTTCCCAGTCCCATAGATAGCATTTTTTAAGAACCCAGAATCAGTGGAGACAGGAAAGCACAGCTTAACTATCTGTGTCTCATTATGCAGCTGTCTCTCTCTTATAGATGTGTGTATATCTCCTTTTCTTGATTACAGAAACATGTAAGCATCAGTAAGTGAACAAAAGTTTACCCAAATTCAATTTCTTCTATTGACCAGATGAAGAGGCTATTCTGGACACTTGAAAACAGAATGAGAGACAGCCAGGATAGAAGACTATGGAAATGGGAAGATCAGATACAGACCTGCTGAGAAGTAAGACAGCAGGAAGCCTGGACTGACAAGGGAAGGGTAGGCCCACCCACTGAGTGAGCCCCATCAGCTGAGGGTTACTTGGGAGATTTGCTTACTTGAGATGATTGCCCAGTGTACCTGCCACATATGCTAGGTAGGAGAGAGAGCTCTGAGCCTCACATCCAGCAGGCTGCTATATTTCTCCTGCCTTCCTACCATAGGGTTTTTTCTGTAAGTGCCGAAATCACTAAGACCAGCCAGCAGCATGCTGGAGCCCCTTGATTACAGTATCAAATCAGTCATTTTCTTTTCTATGGTCTTTTGTGGGATAGTTGACTTTAATTGACTTTTAATCTGTTTGTTTGATTTGTTTTAGCGTTCCTGCAGTGACAGCAGAGTTTTTCTCCTCTGAGGTACTGGTGATTAAGTCCTTGTGAGAAAAAGCTATAGACCTCCAAATAAAACTGAAAGAAAAAAGCTTTCCCAACAGATGGCAAATTAAAACTTAAGGTAACATATCGACTTCAAGAACTCATAACTCTTTAATAACTGAATCCAGACACATCGAACAGAATGAAATTGCAAAGAATTCAGAAGTCTTGAAAAGTCTTGTTTTGAAAATGATCAGTAACCTCCAGAAAATTTAAATGAACAAAATGAATTAAGCTAAAACCTGGACATAAGCATCAAGAACTTGGATGAAAATTTCAACTTGGGAAAAATAGTAATATAAGAACATCCAAAGCTTAATAAATCAAAATATTCCAAGGAAAACATCAAGTAGACCAGGTTGCACAAAGACTATGAAGTACTGACAGTAGGAGAGAAGAGTTGTTACACTCAGATGACAAAAAAGGTGGGTGGCTCTTGCCTATAAGCCTTGTTACTTGAGAGGCTGAAAGTAAGATTATACCTCAAGGCCAATCCGGGCAAAAAAGTTCACAAGATTCTGTTTGGACACAAAAAGATGGGCTTAGAAGCATACATAGGAGGATCAAAGTTCAGGCTGGCCCAGACATAAAGACCCTATCTCAAAAACAACCAGAGCAAAAAAGGCTACAGACATGGTTTAAGTAAGTTCAAACCCTAGGACTGCCCCCCCCCCCCAAAAAAAAAAGATTGTAAGAAAATACAATTAGAAATCAATATGAGGGCTAGAAATTAAATACATGAAGGCTGAATAATGCACTCTGGATGAAGAAACCAAAGGTAAGTTGAAGTTCTTAGAATTACAGCTGCCAGATTGACAATAGAGGCCTTGAGTTCAAACTCCAGTACCACCACACGCACAAAAAAAAAAACTATTAGAATCAAATAAAAACAATTTACCATAACCTCCAGAGTAGATAGAACAAAGGCAATTCTTTATTTTTTTGGTCAGTCGTGGGGCTTGTAAAAGCACCTGTAATCCTAGCTACTCAGGAGGATTAGATTTGAGATTGTGGCTCAAAGCCCACTGTGCAGAAAAGTCCCTATGAGACTCAATCACCAATTAATCACTCAAAATAACAGAAGTGGTGCTGTGGCTCAAGAGGGAAAGCACTAGCCTTGTGCACAAAGACACTCAGGGACAGCTGAAGAGCTGAGGGACAGTGCCTAGGCCCTGAGTTCAAGCCCCAAGACAGACAAAAGTGTTTTTTTTTAACAGTTCAAGATGGTGAAATTCCTTCCTGTAGCTTATCTCAATTCTCAAGGCCCAGTCATACACAACTCTCCAAATCTGCAGGTGCTCATAAGCTTTGAGTCGCCACCCCCCTGCTCCCATCCCAGTGGTCCTGGAAAGGCAGATGGAGCTCTTACCTCTATGGGGATATAAAGCATGAATCCTGGCTCTCCTGTGTGAGTCATGCTCATTACTCGGATCCCATTTGCATAGCCAACACTCATCTCCTGTAGACACACAGAAAGTCACAGATACTGATCAAGGGAATAAATGCCTAAGAAACTTCTCATTAGCCCTGTACTCTTCACTTAACTCTTAAGGGAGATATATGTCACCACTTCCAATGTTTGGCCAAACAAATGGTAAAAAGTACTAGTAGTCATTTAGTTGGGGGTATCTGGAGCAATGAGGGCAAGTTTCTTCTGAGGGACACTGCAGACAATCTGGATGCCTGCTACCCTGACGACAGAGATCCATCTTCTAATTTCCAAACATTGTAGCAGCTCCAGTTGAGGTCACTGTCTTAGTCACTGCTGAGCAGCTGAGGGAAGGAAAGTAGCTTCAAACAACACTGAAACCACCATGACTGGTAGTAATGGCTAATGTGGAGAGCTTCCTGTTGCTTTCCCTGCTTTAGGGAAGAGAGAACAATTTAGAGATGGATCTCAACTTTGGTTTGTACTTCAAAGAGCCTTCATCAGTAATTATTTGGAAACAGCTATTACAGGTTGCCAAATGTTTTCTTGTTTAGACCTCTAATAGCTCTAATACTCCTGAAAAGTATTTCATGATCATTGCTTTGATTCAGCTACAATTTGTGTCAGCTATTGCTGCCACTTACAGAAATTTTTGAATTGTTTGAAATACAGTCATGTCATTTCTCCCCTAAAGACAAGTATTACACAGAAGTTACTCTGAAAGAAAAAGCAAAGCTAAGGGGGGAAATAGGTCCTATTCCTTTAAATCTACCGTTACAAAAACCAACAGATGAACAGATCTGGCTTTCAAAGAAGATAGCCTAATAAAATTTGAAAGGTGAAAAATAATCTACCCTGTCCTTTTGCTTGCTTAAAAAAAGGAACACTGTAAGACGTTAGTGGTCCCACTATGAAAGAAACATTCTCTGCCTAATTAATACTCACCTTGCAAAAAAGAGTTGGGAAGTGGTCTGGAGTCATAGGTGCGTAGGACAACTCAGATAACACATCCACAGCTCGAGGGCCAATCAGATTGAGGGCTACAGGGAAAAGCACAAAGAGGTGCCTAGCCTGTCTAGGTGAACAACTAAGCCAATGAGAAGTATGTTCTAGAGTTGCTCACCTATGGTCAGCCATGGGTAATGAGACCACACTATCCCTTTGCTTAGCTTATCTAAGGATGCAACCCAGTCACTCTGATCATGGTATGAATACCTCTGCTGACAGGCCTGTCAAATGCAACTACTGACTGCTGGTGTGAAAAGCTGAGTAGTATGTTTCTTCACCCTGGTTCATTGGAAGGCAATGTTTTTTCTTCTACAGTGCAATTAGGGTGACAAGACCAACTCTTGGCCAATGAGATGCTTCCAGGACTGGCCATGGACCGTTTCCATTCTCTTTCTCTTCCTAATGTGACCACATGATGGAAATGGCACCAGTCTCAAACCCCGAAAAGTTATTTATGTCCACCTGCCCTGGACTCCTATCTTAGAGTAGTAGCTCATAATTATACATCAAGTGCCTTAGTACAGGCAGAACACAACTTTTACTCAATAAGATTCTGTAGTTTTCTGGACACTAGTGGCTTACACTTGTAATCCTAGTAACTCAGCAGGCTAAGATCTGAGGATCTTGGTATGAAGCCAGTATGGACAGGAAAGTTTCTGAGGTTTTTTCCCCCCGAATCGTAGGGCTTGAACTCAGGGCCTGGGCACTATCTCTCAGCTTTTTTGCACACGGCATTCTACCACTTTGAGCCACAGCTCCATTTCCTATTTTTAGGAGTTTAATTGGAAAAAAGAGTCTCAGACTTTCCTGCCCAGGCTGGCTTTGAATCATGATTTTCAGATCTCAGCCTCCCAAGTAGCTAGGATTACAGGTGCCCAGTTCCATGAGACTTATCTCCAACTAACTTCCAAAAAAAGTTGGAAGTACAGGTGTGGCTCAAGTAATAGAGCGCTAGCCTTGAGTGGAAAAAGTTAGGCCCGGAATTCAAGCCCTAGTATGACACAAAAACCTAAAAAGTTTTGTAGTTTGCCAGTGAAGTTAATTACTATTCATGAAAACAGACTGAAGGCCTGAGAATCAACACTGGAGGAAAGGAGCAGGTACCATGTGAGGAGGAGAGAGGTTAAGTCTCAGTGGGTGGTGTAAGTAGGGCCGCTGGGTGCCGGTGGCTCATACCTGTAATGCTAACTACTTAGGAGGCTGAGATCTGAGAATCAAGGTTCATAGCCTGATCAGGCAGGAAAATTCTTATCTCAATTAAACCACCAGAAAACTGGAAGTGGCATTGTGGCTCTAGTGTAGAGCGTTAGCCTTGAGCTGAAGAGCTGAGGGACAGCACCCAGGCCCAGAGTTCAAGCCCCACAACCAACAAAAAAAAAGTAGGGCCGCAGGCTGGGAATATGGCCTAGTGGTACTTGCCTAGCATATATAAAGCCCTGGATTCGATTCCTCAGTATAAACAGAAAAGGCTGGAAGTGGCACTGTGACTCAAGTGGTAGAATACTAGGCTTTAGCAAAAGAAGTTCAGTGTGCCAGGCACCGGAGGCTCATGCCTGTAATCCTAGCTACTCAGAAGGCTGAGATCTGAGGATTGTGGTTCAAAGCCAGCCCAGGGCAGAAAAGTCTGTGAGACTCTTATCTCCAATTATCCACCAGAAAACTGGAAGTGGTGCTGTGGCTCAAGTGGTAGAGCGCTTGCTTTGAGCCAAAGAGCTCAGGGACAGTGCCCAGGCCTAAAATTCAGGCCCCATGACTGACAAAAAATTTTAAGGCTGGGTGCTTGCAGCTCATACCTGTACTCCAGCCACTCAAAAGAGGTTGAGGGGGCTAGGAAGGTGGCTCAGTGGTAGATCGCTTGCCTTGCATGCATGAGGCCCTGGGTTCGATTCCTCAGCACCACATAAGCAAAAAGAAAAGCTGGAAGTGGCCCTGTGGCTCAAGTGGTAGAG
>NW_012267234.1:12257784-12276059 GCF_000151885.1 Dipodomys ordii | reverse complement strand
AAAAAAAAAAAAGAGGTTGAGATCTAAGGATCGTGGGTCAGAGTTAGCCAAGGCAGGAAAAATCTATAAGCCTCTTACCTCCAATTAGCCATCAAAAATCTGGACATAGAGCTCTGGCTCAAGTAGTAGAGCATTAACTTTGAGCAAAAGAGCTCAAAGATAGTGCCTAGACACTGAGTTGAAGCCCAAGGACTGGCACACAAAAAAGTATTTTTTGTACCCTCCCATACTAGCTGAAGGCATATAGTAATAAATTAAAACTGAAGCACTAGTTTCACAATTAAAAAGCAACCAAAAAGCCTCTTTACAAACACGTTCATTTTTTTTTAAGCCAAAAAAGGCAAATGTAGAAAACAAGTGTTTATCTGCTAGTCTTTTCTAACTTGGGCTGACCCCAGATAGCCCCTTTACCAGTGTATTTCCAGGTGACATCCTCTAACAGCAGGTTGCTGTCTTTTGGCATGTATTTCTTAAGCCAGGACCAACAGTGGACTTGCTGATCAGTTGGAGAGATCATGAAGAAACTAGAAGAGAGATACAAAAATAAAACCAGGTAACAGGAAAGAATCAGGAAGCACTCAGGCACTAAACTAATTTCAAAGCTCATTGAAAATACTGGGATATCTCAACTTTTTGGAGGATCAACACCACTGTTCTAGGATTTACCATATAATGACAAAACATAATTCTGGCTTCCTATTAGTGCCAAGAAATTATACAGACCTATAAAATAGGGAATCCTCTCCCTGTAGGAAAGCTTCTATACTAAATTTGACATAATCTATTGGATTTCTTACTCTCCTAAGAGCTCCACTGACTTCTTTTAGAGGCTGCTAATAAGCTGTCCAATAAGTCTAGGAGAGCTGTCTAGTAAGTCAGTCCTTGGGATAACTGACTTAGAAAAGTACAATAGGTGCTCTCTCAGGACCACTAGGGACATGGTTCAAGGAGTATAAAGCTTGGCAAGCCCTTAGTTCAATCCCCAGTAACAACAAAAAAAGACTTTTCAGAAATTAGTAGCTGATCTCACCTGCGCTTGTTCAAGCGTGCAATGCTGCAGTCATTTTCATACCCTCCACCCTCATTAAGCATGCCAGTATGCACGATGTGGCCCACAGGTACATCCAGGTCATTGGAAAACAGGAACTGTAGAATTTCTAATGCCTGATCTCCAGTGGACTGTAAGAAATGAAGCAAGGACAAGGAACCTAACAGCCTAGCCATTGCACCTAGCTGAGAAAAGCAAATGTGCCCACACTCATGTGACAGTATTTGCAGATTTACTTCCTATAAAAACTCTTAACCACAGGGGCTGGGAAGGTGGCTCAGTGGTAGAGTGCTTGCCTTGCAAGCCTGAGGCCCTGGGTTCGATTCCTCAGCACCACATAAGCAAAAAGAAAAAAGCCGGAAGTGGTGCTGTGGCTCAAGTGGTAGAGCGCTAGCCTTGAGCTGAAGAGCTGAGGGACAGTGCTCAGGCCCAGAGTTCAGGCCCCACGACCGGACCGGGAAAAAAAAAAAAACTAACCACAAAGCTCATAGAACTCATAAATGTTACAGACCACGATAGACAATTTGCCCCATGAAAAGTTAGAATGTGTTTGTGATTTTAACTAAGCGTCACTATCCCACAATACTGTGAAATTTGGGAAATTATGTAATCACTTAATCACAATAAAGAATTTGAAACAAAAACCAAACTCTAACCAAGCACCAGGTGCCTGTAATCCTAGCTACTGAAGGTGAGATCTGATGGTTGGTTCTAAGCCAGCCTAGGTAGGAATTAGCCAGAAGTAGAGTGCTAGCTAGCCTTGAACAAAACACTCAGAGATAATGCCTAGACCCTGAGTTCATGCCCCAGGATAGCCTCCACAAAAGGAGAGCAGAGAGAGAAAAACTAAGAGAAAGCCATCAGTTCTTAACAATAGTAACTTCAAAGAAAAAAAACAGACTTAAAAAAAAAAAAACAGACTTGAGGAGCTAAAATTTCAGAAAATGTGAGAATACAGGTGAAACACGCCAGGTTCCTATGGAATGTTTTGAAATGAATTAAAAACAGGAGGCATTCTATTTATATACAGTTTTCCAATCTGTTGGTTCAAAATACTTACTGTTATCTCAAACTTGGTGAAAGAAGACATGTCAATGACACACACAGCTTCCTTACAACACTTGACTTCAGATTCCACAATGTCAAACCAATCTGGCTTGTAGAAAGTCTTGCTCTGCTCTAATGCAAGGAGGTCTACCAAAATGGTGGAAAGAAAAGAGATGCTGAGAACTCTGCTTATACAGGTTGGTATAGTCTAGACAATTTGTATTATCCTTCCAGGAACAATTTGTACTATTCTTCTAGTTATATGCATTTACAAGTTTTATTATAGTTTAAAATGAACAAGAGAGGGCTGGGAAGGTGGCTCAGTGGTAGAGCACTTGCCTTGCATGCCTGAGGCCCTGGGTTCGATTCCTCAGCACCACATAAGCAGAAAAAAAAAGCCGGAAATGGCCCTGTGGCTCAAGTGGTAGAGTGCTAGCCTTGAGCTGAAGAGCTGAGGGACAGCACCCAGGCCCAGAGTTCAGGCCCCACAACTGGACCCCAAAAAAAAAAGAACAAGAGAGCAACTTCTTACCTTTGTCAGGTGGAACAAAGTATTTGGGCCTCTCAAATCCATGTTTCTCCATCCATCTGGCTCCTTGTGCATCCAGCCGGTCATAGAGTGGAGATGTACGTAACTGCCTGCCGGTCTGGAAGTCCCAACGGGGAACCTTCAGATCATACATCAGAGCTAGAACAGAAACAGTATGCCAATGCCCAGTTCATGGATTCAAGAATTGTGTATCCATATTCATCCACTAGCCTCTAAAGCCATCACTACTCAAGAAAACATATTTGCTTAAATTTCCCAACTATTACCCAGTGTAACCAGCCTGCTCCTATAGACAGGAGAGTGCTGTTAAAAGCTGGCACTCTCTTTAAAAGCTAATGAGCTATCCATAATTTCTATTTTCAACTAGTAGGCAAAAACAATGGAAGAAATATCATAGTTCCAGACTTTGCTCAACTCCAAAGCAAGGTTATACCAAAACAGGACCCAAGTGACAACAGAATATTTAAAAAAAAAAAAAAAAGTCTTGGCCTCATGGCTCATACTTGTCATCCTAGCTACTCAGCAGGCTGAAATCTGAACTGCAGGTCAAAGCCAGCCCAGGCAGAGAAGTCCCCATATGACTTATCTCCAATTAACCACTTAAAAACTGGAAATGGTGCTTTAGCTCAAGGTGGTAAGGCACTAGTCTTGAGCAAAAGCTGCTCAGGGACAGTGCTCAGCCCGAGTTCAAACTCCACAACAGACCAAATAAAATTTAAGAAAAAAAAAGGGGGGGGGGCTGGGCAGAAAGCACCGAGGGCCTGAGTTCAAGATACCAGGACACACAGAAAGATCACTCAGAAGTAGAGCTGTAGCTCCAGTAATAGAATATTATCTGTGAGCCAAAGAAGCTCAGTGACAATGCACCAGCACCGAAAAAAGACACATCTGAAACACCAAGAATTCTTTGGCAAATCCTCTGCCTTTTAAAGAAAACAATTGGGGGCTGGGAAGGTGGCTCAGTGGTAGAGTGCTTGCCTTGCATGCATGAGGCCCTGGGTTTGATTCCTCAGCACCACATAAACAGAAAAGGTCAGAAATGGCACTGTGGCTCAAGTGGTAGAGTGCTTGCCTTGAACCGAAAAGCTGAGGGACAGCTCTGAGCCCAGGCCCAGAGTTCAGGCTCCACAACTGACCAAAAAATAAATAAAACAATGATCTTTAAAGCCCAAATGGGTAGTGACAATGCATTCAAAAGTTGCTAGCTACCACCTGTATCCTAACATTCCTGTTCCTAGAAGTAAACAAGGTACAATATACTAAAAATGTTCCCTAAGTACCACATGGGCCTCTTACTCAGACCTGAAATAGACACACATCAGAAGCCCAACTCAAAGCAGTATTCAAGAACTAAGGAAAAACGTGCGCCTCTAACTTATAAAATAGCCACTGGAAAGATTAACTGCAGCTGCAGAGAATCGGGATAAAGCTTACTCACGCATGACTTCCATTACCCGATGGCGCAGAAAGGTACGGCTGCTCTGGAGGGCTCCAAAACGTTTCAAGTCCAATTCCCAGACATTTTCTGAGGGATAGCCATCTACCATCCATTCAGCAAGGTACCTGTTTAGATGGGGACAGAAAGCTGTTGGGCCTCAGACTGATACATAAGTAGTTACAATATACAAAGATCAAGTACCAAGGGAAATGAAAGATTCCTGTGTTGTAACAGACAGCTGAGCAATGCTGGTCAATTTCCTTATTAACCTTTCTAGAATAAGCAAACATGGATCCAAGTACTGTTCTCATAGAATCACCATAAGGATATTACTTAAGGTTTGTTAAGCCCTATCAATGAAGATATACTAGTAAAACATGTACAAATATATTCTAAATTATATAGCCAGTAGTCTACTTTTCTCTGTAAAATGGTTACCTGGGGTAATTATATGGTTATCTAGCCACATACTTTCTCTTAAGTGTTTTTTGGTAACTTTGTTGTTGTTCTTGGTCATGGGGCTTGAACTCTGGGTCTAGAGGCTGTCCCTCAGCTCAAGGCAAGCTCTCTACCACTTGAGCCACAGCTCCATTTCTAATTTTCTGGTGGTTAATTGGAGATAAGAGTCTCTCAGACTTTCCTGCCCAGGCTGGCTTTGAACCGTGATCCTCAGATCTCAGCCTCCTGAGAAGCTAGGATTATAGGCGTGAGCCACTGGTGCCCGGCTTTTTTTTTTTTTTTGGTAGCTCTTACAACAACTATATATTGGAGCTACAAAATACTTTGACCACCCCCCCTTGAGCAAGAAATTTGGACTACACAGGTCTACTTACATATGCATTTCTGTCCAAGATTTGAGACAGTTTGAAAACAAAATCTAACAGATGAACTAGCCTAAAACGTTGGAAACATTCAGAAAAAGTAGCCAGGTTTCAGTGGCTAATACCTATAATCTCAGTTACTCAGGAGGTTGAGATCTGAAGGTTAAGATGCTAAGCTAGCCTAGGCAGACAAATCCAAGAGACTTATTGCCAGTTAGCAAAAAGCTGAAAGGTTCAAGTGCTAAAGTGCAGTCATGAGTGAAAAAGCCAAGCAAGAGCCTTGAATTCAAGCCCCTAGCAGAAAAAGAAAAAGGTATGCCAAGAACCCATAAAATACATATAATATTGTTGTACTGTTTACTGCCAAATATGTAATACCTATTATCAAAATTTAATGTGATACATAGACATGGTACCATTTCAGTTTAAAAAAATGTAAATGTGGGCTGAGAATGTGGCTCAGTGGTAGAGCGCTTGCCTTGCATGCCTGAGACCCTGGGTTGAATTCCTCAGCAGCACATAAGCAAAAAGAAAAAAGCCGGAAGTGGCACTGTGGTTCAAGTGGTAGAGCGCTAGCCTTGAGCTGAAGAGCTGAGGGACAGCACCCAGGCTCAGAGCTCAGGCCCCACGACCGGAACCAAAAAAAAAGAAAAATGTAAATGTAAATATGCAGTATTAAACCATATTAACTGTAGTACATACTGTGCTCTAGAAACCTCCTGTTGCTATAGGGGTAAGCTCTAGAGTTCTGAGCTCCCGCCATAAGGGGGTGCTGCTCTTTCCTCCAAGAGTAGTTCATGTCCTTCTGTAAGAAGTGATCTGTAGCTGGGCGCTGGTGGCTCACGCCTGTAATCCTAGCTACTCAGGAGGCTGAGATCTGAGGATCGCGGTTCAAAGCCAGCTCGGGCAGGAAAGACCGTGAGACTCCTATCTCCAATAAACCACCAGAAAACCGGAAGTGGCTGCTGTGGCTCAAGTGGTAGAGCGCTAGCCTTGAGCTGAAGAGCTGAGGGACAGCGCCCAGGCCCAGAGTTCAAGCCCCACGACCGACCAAAAAAAAAAAGAAGTGATCTGTACTTTTCAAGTATTTTTCACTGAATAGCATAAATATACTATATAGCATAAATATAACAGACTATGTGTCATTGAGTATGCTACTAAGAATGCTGTTGATAAGTGGCTAGCTATTCACAGTTAAGTTCTGGGAAAATCTAAAGTTATACTTGGAGCTCCATCTACAAAAGTGTAGAGGCCGGAAGTGGCGCTTGGCTCAAGCGGTAGAGCACTCGCCTTGAGCTGAAGAGCGCAGGGACAGCACCCAAGCCCAGAGTTCAAGCCCTACAACCGACCAAAAATAAAAATAAATAAAACTTCTTTAAAAAAAAAAAAAGGTAGGGGATTGGGTGGGGAGGGCGGGGAGAGGCTGGGAAGGGATGTGAAGGGTAAACAAAGGAGGAGGCTGCAATGCTTGATAAGAAATGTACTCATTATCTTGCCCATGTAATTGTAACCCCTCTGTACAGTATGTTCACAAAAAATAAAAGTTAAAATTTAAAAAAAAAGTGTAGAGGCCAGGTGTCGGTGGTTTATACCTATAATCCTACTCAGTAGGACTGAGAATCTCGGTTCAAAGCCAGCCTGGGCGGGACAGTTCGTGAGACTCTTATCTCCAATTAACTACCAGAAAGCCGGAAGTAGAGCTGTGGCTCAAGTGGTAGAGAGCTCCCCTTGAGTTGAAGAGCTGAAGGACAGCACCCAGACCCAGAGTTCAAGCCACGACCAAAGGGGGGGAAAACAAGGGCTGGGAAGGTGTCTCAGTGGTAGAGTGCTTGCCTTGCATGCATGAGGTCCTGGGTTTGATTCCTCAGCACCACATAAGCAGGAAAAGCTGGAATGGTAGAACGCTAGCCTTGAGCTGAAGAGCTCAAAAGACAGCTTAGAGAGAAGGGCAATGATGAACATAAAGAGAATTTGAGTTTGTAGACTGCCATCCTGGTGACTCAGGAGGCAGGGATCAGAGGATCATAGTTCAAGGTTAGCCCAGGCATCAAAAGCTCCAGGGACTCCATTTCAACCAATGTCTAGACATAGTTGTACATGCTTGTTAATCCCAGCTATAGGGGAAGCACAAGTCTGGGTGCAGTAGTACAACCTGTCATCCCCAGTTACAGGGGAAGCACAAACAAGAGGATCACAACCCAGGCAACTTGAGTATGAAGCAAGATCCTACCTCAAAAATAAGCAATGTAAAAAGGGGCTACCAGTGCAACTCCTACAATACTATCAAGAGGTCCAGTGCAATCCCCAGTACTGGAAAAAAAAAAAAAACCAAGGAGATAAGATACTCTTTTTGCTCATGACAGTGTGGGGTTTTTTGTTGCTGGTACTCTACCAATTGAGTCATAACTCTAGTCTCTTTTTTGCTCGTTAATTGAAGAGTCTTGCAGACTTTTCTGGCCAGGCTAGCTCTGAACCATAATCCTCATAATTGTGTGCCCACTGAGTAGCTAGGATTACAAGCATGGGCCACCAGTGCCCAACTCAAAATCTGTTTAAAGGTTTTTAAATTGTTTCATGGTGGCTGGAGATTTAGTTCAATGTAAGAGTGCCTGCCTAGAAGTACAAGGCCTCAGCACCAAAATTATTTTTAAGAGTTTAAGGTTTTTTTGGGGGGTGGTTGTTTTGTTTTTGCCAGTTCTGGGGCTTGAACTCAGGGCTTGGGTACTGTCCCTGAGCTTCTTTTGCTCAAGGCTAGCACTCTCACTTAAGCCACAGCTCCACTTCCGGCATTTTCTGTCTTATGTGGTACTGAGGAATCAAACCCAGGACTTCATGCATGCTACGCAAGCACTGACCATTAAGCCACATTCCCAGCCCCAAGAGTTTAAGACATTTTTAATAGCTTCATATTTTACGAAATGCCAGTGTCTCATGCCTATAATCCTAGCTACTCAGGAGGCTGAGATCAAGAGGATTTTGGTATAATGCTGGGCCAAGCAGAAGAGTCCACAAGATTCCATCCATCTCCAGCAAAACAAACAAACAAAAAAAACAGGCTACAGGTTAAGGCCCAATTGGTAGAACACCACCCAAATAAGCAAGCAAACTTCAGTACCAAAAAAAGAAAAAAAGTTTAACTTTTTATCAAAGTTTACAACTTAATTTCCTCTTCCCAAAAGTCAGCAATTCCAAGAACCTTTTAATAAAGTCTTAATAATTTAAGGAAAAAATTATAGCCCGTACTGGTGGCTCAGCCGGAACTCAGGAAACAAATCTGAGAACCAAAGCCAATCCAGACAGGAAAGTTTATAGACTCTTCAATTCGTCACCAAAAAACCAAAAAAGGAGCTGTGGCTCCAGCGAAAAAGCTAAGGCCAAGTTTGAGCCCCAATACTATCACACACATACATACATCATGGACAGTTGTTCAACAGCACAGGAGAGTTGGCAACCCTAAGTCTTAAATTGTTCAAGGGTCAACTATACACATAAAAATTACTATTAAAAAGCCAGGCTCACACCTGAATTCCTAGCTACTCAGGAAGCTGAGATCTGAGGATCATAGTTCAAAGCCAGCCCAGGCAGGAAAGTCTGTGAGATTCATCTCCAATAAACCACCAGAGAATCAGAAGTGGTGCTGTGGCTCAAGTGGTAGAGCGCTTGCCTTGAGCTGAAGAGCTAAGGGACAGCACTCAGGCTGAGTTCAAGCCCCACAACAAGAACAAAAAAAGATTACTATTAACTATTTTTTTACATGTGTGTTTCAGTGGCAATAAGTACACTCAACTGTTATATAACCCTCATCACTATCCATCTCCAGAACTCTCGCCATCTACTGAAATTTTCTTTTTTTTTGGGGGGGGGGTCCGGTCGTGGGGCCTGAACTCTGGGCCTGGGCGCTGTCCCTCAGCTCTTCAGCCAAGGCTAGCACTCTACCACTTGAGCCACAGCGCCACTTCTGGCTTTTTTCTTTTTGCTTATGTGGTGCTGAGGAATCGAACCCAGGGCCTCAGGCATGCAAGGCAAGCGCTCTACCACTGAGCTACCTTCCCAACCCCTACTGAAAATTTCTATCTGTTCAATAGTAACACCTCCCCAGACCCCACTTTCAACCCATACAACCACTGCAGTACTTTGTGTTGGGTTTTGTTTGTTTTTTGGTATCAGTGCTGGGGCTTGAACTCAGGGCCCTTAGCTTTTTTGCTCAAGGCTTCCATTCTACCACTAGAAGCACAGCTGTGTGTGTGTGTGTGTGTTTCTTCTGATCTCAGCCTCCAGAGTGGCTAAGATTACAGGTGTGAACCCATTCTACCACTAGAAGCAGTGTGTGTGTGTGTGTGTGCGCGCGCGCGCGCTTACTCATCATACTTGACGACTTACTTTTTTTTTTTAATCTCCTAGGCCCTATCCCTCAGCTCTTCAGCTCAAGGCTACTGCTCTATAGTCACAGTGCCACTTCCGGGCTTTTCTGTTTATGTGGTGCTGAGGAATCAAACCCAGGGCCTCATGCGTGCAAGGCAAGCACTCTACCACTGAGCCACCTTCCCAGCCCCTTGACTACTTACTTCTAAGCTTAAATATATAATCAAACTACCAACCTTTAACTGAAAAGGTGCAAAAGAATATCTCCACAGGTTCTGAAACTAACTCCAAGCCAGGAATTCTCAAAATATTTTGTACAATGATATTTCTGGTGATTAGATTACTCAGAAAGGGACAATTCTCAAGTCACATGTTTCTTAAATTAACACTCAATTAAATATACACATATCCCAGTATCTTGTTAAAGGTTTTTTTTGGTCGGTCGTGGGGCCTGAACTCTGGGCCTGGGCGCTGTCCCTGAGCTTTCAGCTCAAGGCTAGCACTCTACCACTTGAGCCACAGCGCCACTTCCAGCTTTTTTTCTTCTTGCTTATGTGGTGCTGAGGAATCAAACCAGGGCCTCATGCATGCAAAGCAAGCACTCTACCACTGAGCCACCTTCCCAGCCCCTGTTAAAGGTATTAACAACAAATAGAAGAAGGCTGGCAAGCCGATGAATCCACAGCTGACTCTATGGGAGAAAAACTTACTTTCCAGCTCCTCCACCAAACGACAGGCCAGCAGAGTTCATCCCTGCCAGGACAAAGTAGCCCTGTACTACAGGAGACTCGCCCATGATGCACCTCATGTCTGGTGTGAAGGTCTCGGGGCAATTCACCAACTTCATGATCTCCAGAGTCTCCAATTCTGGCATCCTACGCAGGAGGGAACTCAACAGGGGCTCTGAGCAATCAAAACAAACCCAAACAATGTCCTCACCTTTGGGAAATAAAAAACCTTTCAAGCCTTTATACTTTTTTACTTTCCTTTCAGAAAGGAAAGGTTTTTCTAAAAGCCAGCTTCTGCAGTACATATCTGCAAAATGCTTGGCAAAAACGGGGGGAAAAAAAAAACCTGTAGTAAGGACAAGATCTACAGAGTAGCAAGTAATACACATGGTTATAGGCAGTAATCTGGAAGGGGTCAGCAAGAGCAGAAAAGCTCTGAAATGGCACTTAATTTCTATGAAAGGCAATGTTTTCTAAATTGACATAGGTGCAAAAAACAGATCTTCACCCTGTATTATGGTAAATCCGTCTGGCCGATCCATGTTAGCACTGGGCAATGCTAACATAAAAACAATTTGGAGCTGAGTGACAGGAATGGGCATTCCCTCTACTGCTCTAGTTGCTTTGAAATATCCCTTAAGAAATGCTTATTAAAAAAAAAGTTCAAGCTGGGCAGTGTGACACGTCTGTAATCAGTACTCAGAAGGCTTAGATAGGAGAAATGTGAGTTCAAGATCAATTTAAGAGCTACATAGGGACACCCTGTCTCAAAGTCCATCAGGATAGAAGAAGGATTCTCTAGCAACCCCTTTCTATTTTTCAAATTTGGAACCATGTGACTTCATTTTTTAGTAAATAAAAAATTACTTTAAAATTTAATAGATGAGCTGGGGCGCTGGTGGCTCATGCCTGTAATCCTAGCTACCCAGGAGGCTGAGATATGAGGACCATAGTTCAAAGCCAGCCTGGGCAAGAAGGGCCGTGAGACTCTTCTCCAATTAACCACCAGAAAACCTGAAGTGGTGCTGTGGCTCAAATGGTAGAGCGCTCTCCTTGAGCTCAAGAGCTGAGGGACAGTGATCATGTCCAGAGTTCAAGCCCCATGACCGACCAAAAAAAAAAAAAAAATAGATGACATTAACAAAAACAGTTCTGCTTTCTAAAAAAAAGCTAAGTTTCGTATGAAGTCTTACAAAAAAAAGTCTCTTTCTAGCCCAAAATTTTAGCAATGGTTTTAGGTGAATAATGATCTACATCTGTTAAGACTACAGTCTCCTAAATATGCTAATGAATAATTTTATATCCTTAGACCAGGAAAGCCCTGCAGACTGACTGCCCTTTCTAACTATTATTGTACTTCATGGAGTTATTAAGATGACATAAGGAACTATTCCTGAAAATGTTTTGAAAAATATAAGATCTTACATATAGACGGTATTATTACAATGATTTACTTCACATACCAAAGTGATCCCAGTCTTCCTGCAGGTTCTGAATTTCCAGCTGGTTCTTGCCTTCAGTAAAAATAGGTTTCGGATTCTTCTCAAAACCCCCAGACAAGATGCCACCCTGCCAGTTCCGAATATAAATTCTTCCATCAGCATCTACAATAGCTAGGAAAGATAAATGACAAGAGAATAGAAGAGAAAAACACAAGTTTAGAAGCAAACCACCTTTCTGAGTAGAAAAAGAAACAAAAGCTCCTGAATGGCTTTACTAATGGAATAATAGCCAATAAGCAGAGGCATTAGTTAATTTTAAAATACCACTGGAGGTCATAGGAGAGAACCTTTCCATTCAGATTTTCAGAAAAAAGAGTTTCTTTAATTATCCCAATCCCTATCAAGAAGCTTTTGCTTCAAAACTGAACTATATGATAGTGACTGTGCTAAGCCAAAAAAAAAAAAAACAGAGGAACTGCAGAGTTATTCCAGGTATTAAGACCTTTAAAATGCCTTTTACAGTACCTGAACAGCTAAACCACTCAAGTTTATGGTTTATCCATGATATTCCTAAAGTTGATTGTATTCAAGTTAAAAACTCAAAATTAACATTTCAAATATTCCCAATGACTGTATTTGGGACAAAAGTTAGCTTGTGAAAATTCTTATCCATTTTGGCAATCATTTCCCTAAACAGCTATCAAAAAAAGTTAGGCTTGGTTCCATCTCGCTATAAACATGCTCCAAAAAAACTCTTTCAGACAACTTATACTTAAGACAGGATATTAGCAGACAGGATACTAGCAAGGAGATACAACTGTGAAGAAGTGAAAGTCCTCACTTGGTGTGGTGCTCTGCAGAGGGGTCTCCAAGGGGCGAGTCAGAAGGTAGAAGTGCTCACAGGCGTGTAACGGGATACTAACCGGCTCCTCATTGGACAGACCGAGCTCATATGCCCACTAAAAATGGACAATTTGTGGGTAGGAAGAGGAACAGAAAGACAAATAATAAACTCTTCAAGAGGCCAAACTTGCTCATTTATGTGTATATGCTGGTCCTTAGGGCTTGAACTCAGGGACTGGGTGCTGTGCCCAAGTTTTGCTCAAGGTTAGCGCTAGCACCCTTCCAGTTGAGCCACACTTCTGGCTTTCTGCTAGTTAACTGGAGATCAGAGTCTGTTAGATTTGAGTAGATTTATCTAGCTTTGAACCAAATTCCTAATGCCCAGGCCCAGAGTTCAAGCCCCATTACCGACCAAAAAAAAAAGTCAAAGTTGAACCAACGTCTTCAGATCTTAACCTTCTCTTAGGACTAGGATTACAGATGTGAGGCACAGGTACCTGGTTTAACACTGCCTTTTTTTTTTTGGCTAGAGCTCTACCACTTTGAGCCACAATACCCACTACTGGTTTTTGAGTGGTTAATTGGAGATAAGAGAGTCTTACAGAGTTTTCTACCCAGGCAGGCTTTGAACTATGATCCTCAGATTTTAGCCTTCTAAGTAGTTAGGACTACAGTATGAGCCACTGGTGCCTGGCAAAGCTATACTTTTTAAAACACAAAACTACCTTTCCATCAAAGAAGACAGATTTGCAAGTTAATCTAAGGAGGCCCTTTTAATAAATTGCCAAGTCTCAACTATAAACCCCAAATCTCAATCATTAAATGAACTGCACCAGGCAAAAAGTACTTCCTAGATCATCTTAAGAATGGGGATGGGAGGGTGGGGGGGAGGATTGGGGGGGCGGGGCTTGGAAGGGATGGGAAGGGGAAACAAAGGAGGCTACAATGCTTGATAAGAAATGTACTCATTATCTTGCCCATGTAATTGTAACCCCTCTGTACAGTTTTTCACAATAAAAAAAAAAAAGAATGGGGATGGGAACGTGGCTTAGTGGTAGAGTGCTTACCTAGAATGCATGAAAACCTGGGTTCAATTCCTCAGTACCATATAAGCAGAAAAAAGCTGGAAGTGGTGCTATGCGTCAAGTGGTAGGGTGCTAGCCTTAAGCAAAAGAAGCTCACAGACAGTGCCCTGACTTCAAGCCCTAGGACTTTTTGTTTTGTCAAAACAAAAAACAAAAAAGAACTCAGAATAGAAGGCAGGTCACCAATCTGCGTCAGAAGCAGAAGTAGCTTAGTGTCTGTAAACTGAATCCACAGTCTACAATCAACAAAATAGGCTAATGTTGGTTTTTTGTAGTTTGTAGAGCTTAAATGCAGGGCCTAGGCACTGTACCTGAGCTCTTTTTCTTTTTTTTTTGGGGGGGGGCGTCCCTGAACTCTGGGCCTGGGCGCTGTCCCTCAGCTCTTCAGCTCAAGGCTAGAACTCTACCTTTTGAGCCACAGTGCCACTTCCAGTTTTTTTCTTTTTGCTTATGTGGTGCTGAGGACTGGAACCCAGGGCCTCATGCATGCAAGGCAAGCGTTCTACCACTGAGCCACCTTCCCAGCCCCCTTGAGGCTCTTTTTCTTAAGGCTAGCACTCTACTACTTTGAAACACAGCTCTACTTCCAGGTTTTTGAGAGGTTAATTGGAGGTAAGAGTCTTACAGGGAGTTTTCTGCCTGGACTGGCTTCCAACTGCAATCTCAGATCTCAGCCTCCTGAGTAGCTAGGATCAAAGGCATGAGCCACCAGTCCCTTTGCTAATGTTTTATTTGCTAGGTTGTAGAATGAAATGTAACACCAGAGAAAGATCCAAGGATTCATGTCAATGCCTGACTTTGGCTTTCTGACTAGGTTGGCATCAATTTACGCAGTATTGAGGAAAGAAAAGGTCACAGATGCTTCTATCTGAGGCAAGTATAGGTTTCTAATTTACATTATAAGAATTCTGAGCTGGGAAGTTGGCTCAATGGTAGAGAGCTTGCCTTGCATGCATGAGGCCCTGGGTTCGATTCCTCAGTACCACATAAGCAGAAAAAAAAAAGCCAGAAGTGGTGCTGTGGCTCAAGTGGTAGTGTGCTAGCCTTGAGCTGAAGAGCTAAGGGACAGCACCCAGGCCCAGAGTTCAGGCCCCAAGACCAGACCCAAAAAAAAAAAAAAAAAAAAGCTGAAGAGCTAAGGGACAGCACCCAGGCCCAGAGTTCAGGCCCCAAGACCAGACCCAAAAAAAAAAAAAAAAAAAAAGAATTCTGAATTTCCACAGGGTTCTGGTGGCTCACACCTGTTATCCTAGCTACTTAGGAGGCTGAGATCTGAGGAGCACAGTTCAAAGCCAGCCCAGGCAGGAAAGTCCATGAGATTTTTTATCTCCAATAAACTACTCAGAAAAAGCTGGAAGTGGCTCTGTGGCTAAAGTGGTAGAGCGCAAGCCTTTAGCACAGAGAGCCTCAGGGACAGAGCCCATGCCCCAAGTTCAAGCGCCAGGACCAGAAAAAAAGGGAATTCTGAATTTCCTGGTCCCAACTAGTAAAATAGTACCTGCTGTCCTTTTTAGTCAGTCACATAGTAATCTTGCATCTGTACACTCCCCCCAAAACAACAAAAACTAAAACAACCCAGCATTGAAATCCAAATAAAACCACCAAGCAATTCTGTTAACCTACCTGACCAGCACAGTTGACAAAATATTGGCATTCTATCTGTCCTTTATCTGTCTCCACACCAGTAACTTGGCCTTTTTTCACCATTACATGAAGAATAGTTGTCCGATCATAAATCTGAACACCTGTGCCAAGGTAAATTATAGAAGAATGAATCCATCTTCTGATATTCCAGAATTAAGGTTTCTGCACATTTTCCACCACAAAGAAATACTGAGGGAGTCAGAGCTTTATTTTGAAAAACAAAAATCCGGGCTAGGAAGGTGGCTCAGTGGTAGAGTGCTTGCCTTGCATGCATGAGTCCCTGGGCTCAATTCCTCAGCACCACATAAATAAAAAGAAAAAAGCCGGAAATGGTGCTGTGGCTCTAGTGGTAGAGCGCTAGCCTTGAGCTGAAGAGCTGAGGGACAGTGCCCAGGCCAGAGTTCAGGCCCCACAACTGGACCAAAAAAAAAAAAGAAAAAGAAAAGAAAAATCCCACTGAACATAGTAACTTGAGCCTCTAATCCTAGCTAATCCAGAGATAAGACAAAGAAGATCATAGTTCAATGCCATCCAGAGAAAAAAGTTTATGAAACTCCATCTCAACAAAGAAGCTGGTGGGAGAAGGGGAGTGGGAAGTGATAAGCAGGAGAAAATGGAGGAGGGGATAAATGTTTAAAAAGAAATATACTCATTACCTTATGCAACTGTAATCCCCGTTCATCACCTTTAAAATAAATTAAAAAACAAAGAAGCCATGTGCAGTGGTACACCCTGTCATCTGAGCTAAGTCTAAAATAGGAGGCCTGTCATACAGGTGAAGGCCTCTGCAAAAAGTGGGTATCTCAAGATACCCAATGCAAAAAAGAACCAGATGCATGCTTAATGGTTAAGCACTTGTCTAACAGGCTCAAGGCCCTGAATTCAAACACCAATATTACAAACAACCCTAAAAAGCACCATCTTGAGACTGTTATTTGGTCTTGTCCAATACTGAAAATAGTAAGCTTATTTAAAAACAGACTTTAATATAGCTGGGCACCGGTGGCTCACGACTATAATCCTAGCTACTCTGGAGGCTGAGATCTGAGGATCTCGGTTCAAAGTCAGCCATGAAAGGGCATGAAAGTCTGTGAGATAAGAATCAATAAACCACTAGAAAACCAAAAGTGGCGCTGTGGCTCAAGTGGTAGCGTGCTCGCCTTGAGCTGAAGAGCACAGGGACAGGGCCCAAGCCCAGAGTTCAAGCCCCATGACCGACAAAAAATAAAAATAAGAGAAATAAAAACAGACTTTACTGCATAATCACTAAATGCTAGCAATCAAATATGGAACAGGAGCAGAGTTCAAATTTTACTCTGCCTACATCATGAATCATAATATCCTAAGTATATAATACTCTGGACACTAATAAGCTTCCTTGTCATTCATTCCAATTCTGGCTCACAAGTTAAACTATGGATTAAATACTCAAGGTATGTTCTAACTTGACAGTGTCTCAGGTGTGTGTGTGGCACCAGTGTGTATGGGGGGGGGGGCGTGGGATTTCCTTAAGACTCAACTACATTAATCAGCACTAAAAGTAGTTCTTTATAACTTAGACAAATGTAGCCTCAAGGGAAAAGACTTACTGTATTTTAAAATTTAGCAATGCAAGGCACCAATGGCTCATGCATGTAATACTAGCTACCTATTAGGAGGCTGAGATCTGAGGGTCATAGATCAAAGCCAGTCCGGGCAGAAAAGTCTATGAGACCAAGTAGCCAACAAAAAGCCATAAATAGAAGTGTGGCTGAAGTAGTAGGTCCCTACCCTTGAGCAAAAGAGCTCAGGAACAGTGCCCAGCCAGGCCAGGTTCAAGCCCAGGAGCAGTGCAAAAGAAAAAAGTAGTGTTCAAAAAACGTGAAGCTGAATACCCCATACCCCACTGAGGAAAAGTTTCACAAACTTCAGTTGGTGTTGTTGCCTATTAAGGCCCTTACTTAGATAAGCTCTTCCTCCCAAACCCATGTTAAGAAAACACAAAGCTCACCGTTCTGAGAAGCAGCACTTGCAAGGGCAAGAGCCACATCAGCAGAGGATACCACCGCATCCTCAGGAACATGCATGGCCCCCACCAGGTCGTGCACATTGAGGAGAGGGTGAAGTTCAGCCACTTTCTTGGGAGAGATGATCTCAGAAGGGATGCCTATAACACTGCCATAGAACACAAGGGAACAATAATATTCACATGCCCCAGAGGTCAAGTTAGTAAAGTCAGGATGGGCTTCTAGCCTCTTACATACTTCAGCCTTGAGTTGATACGCTTCAAAGAGATTAGCCGGTCCTGTGTTTGGGCCAGAGAAATTGAGCCTGTTCTTATGTAACCTGTAAGAAAAAGTGGTAGAGAACCAGTCTTAAGCACTTCAAAGCTCAGGGACAACAAACACTCAGGCTCTGAGTTTAAACTCCGTGACCAAAAAGCCTCACAGGCTTTCCTGCCTGGGCTGGCTTTGAACTGTGATCTTCCTATCCAGCCTCCTAAGTAGCTAGCATTATAGGCGTGAGCCATCAGCACTCAGCTAAAAGTGAAATCTTAATTACCCTATCTCCAGGAAAACCTGCTATAGGACTATATACAGTAAGCACTAAGAGTTTGGGGACAGGTAAATCAATAAAGGGCAGATTACCTGCTTACCTGTTTGGATCCCTGTTTCTTGCTCTAACTGATGGTAGAGTTTGTTTGAATAGTCTGCCATCTTCTGCTCGATAGTCAAGTGTCTGGCAGTGCTCACAATTCCAGCACAGAATCTAGTAGAGCCTGCAGCCAACCTACAGGATAGATAAAATGCTGGTATACTCATATATCTGTGAATACAAGTTCAAGGTTCCCAACTATAGCATTGCTTGTAATATCAAAAGATAGAAACAGAGCTGAGCACAGTGGCTCAAGCCTATAATTAGTTATTTGGGAGGCAGAGGTAGGGGATAAGGGAATCACAGTTAAAGGCCAGCTAGGTATAAAAGTTCAACAAACTCCATCTTGCCAGGTGCCAGTGGCTTTGCTATCCTAATGAAAATGGTATAGGTTTTTCTCATTCCCTCTCTTCTGTAATAATGTCTTACCAATAGCTAGTCTAAATATTGCTCAGTAGCATGTGAAAAATTAAGGTGAAATCTCCTATACTTTGTTTTATAATGCCTAACACCACATCTGTTTTCTGGTTTTTGTTTTGTTTTTTTGGGTCCGGTAGTGGGGCCTGAACTCTGGGCCTGGGCGCTGTCCCTCAGCTCTTCAGCTCAAGGCTAGCGCTCTACCACTTGAGCCAC
>NW_012267234.1:12250592-12257734 GCF_000151885.1 Dipodomys ordii | reverse complement strand
GCTCAAGGCTAGCGCTCTACCACTTGAGCCACAGCGCCACTTCCGGCTTTTTTCTTTTTGCTTATGTGATGCTGAGGAATTGAACCCAGGGCCTCGAGCATGCAAGGCAAGCACTCTACCACTGAGCCACCTTCCCAGCCCGTTTTCTGGTTTTTGAAGAGCAGATTTCAACAAAAACAAATGTCTTAGAAGGATGAGTGTCTGTGTTCACAGCACACCTTTTCTTACTCTCATTTGTGGTAGTCACCTAGCAACCTAAATCCTAAGGCTTGTGAGCTGAACAAAGGTGGCTACTTTCTGCTCATTTTTCTGTTTTTGTTTTTTTTAACTTTAAAAGTTTTAGATTTCCAGAAAAACTGTGAAGACAGAGTTCCAATGTACCTTTAACTGCCTTTCACTCATTACTAATTTCTTCACTAAAAATGTTTCACTTAACCAATATTCATACATCAGTATTAACTGCCTCCTCATTCTTCTCTTTGCTGTGACAATCTGTGACTTTCCTTGGTTTTAGTGAACAATTGATCGTTTAGGAGTTGGTTTTGTTTTGTGCTAATCCTGGGTCCTGAAATCATGGCGTGGACACTACCTTGAGCTTTTATTTGCTCAAGGCTGACACTACTACTTGAACCACAACTCTACATCTAGCTTTTTAGTGGTTAATTGGAGATAACAGTGTCACAAACATTCCTACCTGGGCTGATTTTAAACTATAATCCTCAGATCTCAGCCTCCTGAGTAGCTAAGATTATAGGTGTGAACCACTGCTGCTTCATTTTTTTGGTTTTTTTGCAACATTTTAGATTTTGACAAGAATTTGTGTTTATGAAATAATGTGGGCTGTATTTAAATGAACAACGACCTGTTCAGCCTTACCTGCCCTGCTCCAAAAGGATAATATCCTTCCATCCCATCTTGGAGAGGTGATAGGCCACAGATGTGCCCATGATTCCACCCCCACAGATGACCACCTGGGCCTGGGCAGGCAGGGAAACAGACTGAGCCTCGGCAGCTGTCATGTTGCATCTTGCTGAGGACCAATTCTGCCATCCTGAACTGGTTTTTTGTCTTCGAACAATAGACAGCAATCGGAAAAGCATCACGACTGTCACTAACCAGATGTGCTCTCATTCAGCTAAGGAAATCCCAAGAAGTCAAACTAAACAGAAAAGAAAACATATTTCATTTCAACAATTCAAACTAGAAAAAAAAAGAATTCAAACTAGACAGAAAAATATATTTCATTCCATTTAACACAGTAGGAGTAATAAGAAAAAAGATTTAGCAAATTAAGCTGAGCAACAATGGCTCACGCAATAATCATAGCTATTCAGGAGGCTGAGCATCAAGGATCACAGTTTGAAGCCAGCATGGGCAGGAAATAAGCCAAAACAAAACAAAAACAGAAGTAGAGCTGTGGCTCAAGTGGTAGAGGGCTATCCTGGAGCAAAAAAAAAAAAAAAGCTCTCAGGCACTGGTAGCTCACATCTGTAATTCTGGTTACTCAGGAGGCAGAGATCTAAGGATTGTACTTCAAAGCCACCCCAGGCAGAAAAGTTCATGAGACTCTTATCTCCAATTAACAGCCAGAAAACCAGAAGTGTCCCTGTGGCTCAAAGTGGTTGAGTACGTGCAAGCCCTGAGTCCAAACCCCACGGCTGACAGCCCCTCACCCCCACCCTCCCCCCCAAAAAAAGCTGAAGACAGCACTCAGGCCCCGAGTTCAAGTCCTAGGACTGGCACAAAAAAATAATAATAAATTTTAAAAAGAAGGTATCAGAGGGACACCAATGAATCCTGCCTGTACTCAGGAGACAACAAGCTAAGGATCACAGCTCAAAGCTGACCTGGGCAGGAAAATCCACGAGACTCTTAATTTCCCATTAACCAGCAAAAGCTGGAAGTGACACTATGGCTCAGGTGGTAGAACATCAGCATTGAGTGAAAAAGCTAAGGATGAGTGCCGAGGCCCTGGTACTGGCACAAAAAATAAAGTATCAAGCCAGGTGCTAGTGGCTCATGCCTGTAATCCTAGCTAAGATCTGAGGATCATGGCTCAAAATCAGCCAGGGCAGGAAAGTCCATCAGAACTTTGTCTCCAAATAACCAAAAAAACAAAAACAAAAACAAAAACGGATGTGACAACCAAAAAACAGAAGTGGCTCAAAGTGATAGACCTCTAGCCTTGAGCAAAAAGAACTCAGGGACAGTGCTCAGGCCCAGAGTTGAAGCCTTACAACAGAAAAATAAAAACAAGGTATCATATGTTCTCACTCATATATGGAAAACAAACCTATAATAGAAATCTTTTTTTTTTTTTCTGGTCCAGTCGTGGGGCTTGAACTCTGGGCCTGGGCGCTGTCACTCAGCTCTTCAGCTCAAGACACTTGAGCCACAGTGCCACTTCCGGCTTTTTTTTTTTTTTTTTTTGCTTATGCGGTACTGAGGAATCAAACCTAGGGCCTCATGCATGCAAGGCAAGCGCTCTACCACTGAGCCACCTTCCCAGCCCTATAATGGAAACCTTATTTCATAGCACCAGATACAATTCTTCAATTACTTTGAGGCTCATAGGAAAAAGTCACAACTCCTTAGTATAAAGTGCAATCCAGTTTTTTATTTTTGTTTTTTGCCAGGCCTGGGGCTTGAACTCAGGGCCCGGGCACTGTCCCTGAGCTTCTTTTGCTCAAGGCTAGCACTTTACGACTTGAGCCACAGCGCCACTTCCAACTTTTTCTGTTTACATGGTATTGAGGAATCGAATCCAGGGCTTCATGCATGCTAGGCTAGCACTCTACCACTAAGCTACATTCCCAGTCCAACAATCCAGTTTTTGGGTTTGTTTTGATCGCTGGCCTTACTGTTTTGTCCTCTCACACTGTGATCAAGCCCAATTAAACTTGTAATAATACGCCAAGCTTAACTTCCTTCATGCCCAGGACCTGTGCATCCTGTTCCTCTAACTGGCACTGTTTCTGCCATGCCTCCCTCAAAGAAAGATAATGGCCTCAAGTAACAGAGTATTCAACATCAGATGGCCCCGTCCATGAATAAACGCCTCTTCTGTGTCCTTCTATAGCATCCCACACTTTTCCCAACAAAAACTTCCCACATTGCTGAACTATTTGTATGCCAAGCAGGGAGGAACCCAGTGGAAAACCCAGGCTCTGAGACAGATCTAGGTGTGAAAGATAACTGAGAGGAGAGAGGGAGCGAGAGAGAGAGAGTCTCTCTTTCTCTGTCCCTCCAGTTCCTCATCTGTTATATGAGCTAAGAATATCTATTCCACATTGATTATCTACTTCATGAGGAAAGACTAGGCCATACAACCAATGCAGGAAGAATGGGCAACTAGTCCTTAAGAAACACTCAGAAAGTGGTTGCTATTACTCCCCAGTTAAATGGCACTCTCTGGAACCAGAGACCAACAATAATTTGTTCCTAGTTTCCAGGTACTTACCACAGGCACCTAGGAAACAAATGCTGGTGACAGAGAACAAAAGATATAGGAAAAAATATTAATGAACTACAGATCTCTAAATGAGGCCTTTAATTTCAAGGTTATAACAATAGTACTTGAAAGAATTTTCTGAGTTTTGTTGTGACAAGACAACACTATATAGACCAGGCTGGCCTCAAAACTCATTCTACCAGCCTCAGCCTTCCAGGTGCTGGGATTACAGGCATGAACACCAAACTCAGATTCTGAAAGAATTTTTAAGTCAAGTGCTAGTGGCAGATTATATGCCTGCAATCCTAGCTACTTGACAGGCTAAATCCAAGGATCCCAGTTCTCAGACCCTTACTTAACTATAGGGGCTCCCACCTGTGTGGGGAGATGAGCTTGGGAAGAACACCATGTTTCAAGGCCAGATCAAGGAAAAAAAGACTTCATCTCAAAAGAAGCTGAGCATGAAGATGTGTCCATCAAAACTACCAGGAGAAGCATAAAACAGGTGGATCATTTTCCAGGTGTGGATCCAGTCAAAGAGAAATGCTCTCTCAAAAATAACCAATGACTGGGCTGGAAATGTGGCTTAGTGGTAGAGTGCTTGCCTAGCATGTATTGAAGACCTGGGTTGGATTCCTCAGTACCATATAAACAGAAAAAGTCAGAAGTGGCACTGTGGCTCAAGTGGTAAAGTGCTAGCCTTGAGCAAAAGAAGCTCAGGAACAGTACCTAGGCTCTGAGTTCAAGCACAAGTATGGGCAATAATAATAATAATTAACAACAACAATAAACTACTAACTACTCAGGAGGCTGAGATCTGAAGATCCTACTTCAAAGCAAGCCTGGGCAGAAAAGCCTGTGTTTTTTTTTTTTTTGTCAGTCATGGGGCTTGAACTCTGGGCCTGAGAACTGTCCCTCAGTTCTTCAGCTCAAGGCGAGCGCTCTACCACTTGAGCTACAGCACCACTTTCGGTTCTCTGGTGGTTTATTGGAGATAGGAGTCTCATAGTCTTTCCTGCCAGGGCTGGCTTTGAACCGCGATTCTCAGATCTCAGCCTCCTGAGTAGCTAGGATTACAGGCATGAGCCACCAGCACCCGGCTCCTATGTGATTCTTATCTCCAAAAACCAGCAAAAAGTGAGTGAAAATATGGCTCAAGTGATAGTGCCAGCCTTGAATAGAGAGACCAAGTTTAAACCTCAGTACCAACCAACACACACACTTTCTCTCTCTCTCTATCTCTCTCTCTGCCTAGTGCTGGTAGCTAAAACCTGTAATCCTAACCACTCAGGAGGCTGAGATCTGAGGATCACTGTTCAAAGCCAGCCCAGGCAGGAAAGTCCATGAGATTCTTCAATTAACCACCTGAAAACTGGAAGTGGCTCTGTGGCTCAAGTCGTACAGCACTTGCCTTGAGCTGAAGAGTTGAGGGACAGCATCCAGACCCAGAGTTCAAGCCCCACAACCGATAAAAAAAAAAAAAAGAAACTGAGTTCAAGCCCCAGAAAGAGCACTTAAAAAGGGGCTCAGGTGTAGGATGTTAAAAGTAGCAAGTGCCCAAGGCTCTGAGTTCAAACCAAACCTGGCCCCCCCCCAAAAAAAAATTTCAAAGTCAAGTATGTTTAAAGGTACTTGCAAAATCCAAGACACTCCCTAAGTATTCAATTAGGGCCTCATCATAATCACATGAGGTAGGTATCTTCATCATGTCTAGTCTATAATTCAAAAAACTGAGGGTCAGACAGTGGGAAGTGACTCACTCTTAGTCCCATAATGCTACTGACAGAGCCAGTAGTGAGCCCAACCAGTATAGCACCAGAGTCTGCCATTTATCACTACTCTGTACTACCCTTGCAAAGAAAACCAGACAAGTAAGCAAAGTCGTGAGGACAGAACCTTAAGGCTCATGCCCTAGCAGGAAGAACGAAACTGCAAAGGTAAAAAGCATAAAAAAACAAGTGCCAGGATGGAATAAACCATAACAGCTCCGAGTAACAAGGCCAAACAAAGGTTGTTGAGTTTCTGCTCATCATGATTACTTCAAAGGAGGGAAGTTTAAAGTAGTAAACAAAGGACAGCTGGCACTAAGGTCCACTCCAGCAACAGGTCTGGTAGCAAAACCAGAGTAAAGCTTGACAACAAAGGAAGCTAACTCTACCAAAGACACAATGGAAGATGTCAGAAATAAATATCACCTGGTTTAATTCTTGTAAAGTTCCTGAAATCACTGTGAAAAACATTACTGAGAAATGTTCTGTGCTTAGAAAATACTTTCTGGGGGCTGGGAAGGTGGCTCAGTGGTAGAGCACTTGCCTTGCATGTTCTAGGCCCTGGGTTCGATTCCTCAGCACCACATAAGCAAAAAGAAAAAAGCCGGAAGTGGCGCTGTGACTCAAGTGGTAGAGCACTAGCCTTGAGCTGAAGAGCTGAGGGACAGCGCCCAGGCCCAGAGTTAAGGCCCCACGACTGGACCCCACCCCCAAAAAAACGAAAATACCTTCTGCTGAGCAATCTTTTTTGTTGTTGGTCGTGGTGGGGCTTGAACTCTGGGCTTGGGCACTGTCCCTCATCTTTTCAGCTCAAGGCAAGCACTCTACCTCTTGAGCCACAGCACCACTTCTGGTTTTCTGAGTGGTTTATTGGAGATGAGTCTCACACTTTCCTGCCTAGACTGGCTTTGAACCGAGATCCTCAGATCTCAGCCTCCTGAATAGCTAGGATTACAGCTGTGAGCCACCAACACCTGGCCTACTGAGCAATCTTAAGACCCAGGCTTGTTGTGCTCACAACTTTTTTGTTTGGCTGGTTTGGGGCGGTAGGTACCAGAAGTTGAACTCAGGGCTAGCACTCCTTTGGCTCACTTGCCCAGGCTGGTGCTCCTGTCCAGTACATGAAATCTTTTTTTTTCCCCTGTTATCTGAGCCTTTGGAGATGTTAACTGAGGTCTTTAGTTAAAATTCTGATAGGCTCAAAAACACTGTACCCTACCTTGATTTACTAGGAAGCTCCCTGATGCAGAAATTCTTTTTTAGTAGCTCTTAGGTATTTTTTCCAGAATGCACTTATTTACAGTGCTCTTATTTTTGACATATAATATTTACGGCTGCAGTAAATTTGATACACGTATACGATACATATTACATTAAGGTACATAACCAGTCAATGGAATCTGGAGGCATTTTCTGCCCGGGTGGCCTCAAACCTCGATTCTCTAGACCTCGGCCTTCTGAGTAGCTAAGATTACAAGTGTGAGCCACAGCCTTGCAGCCCAATCAGATCTTATACTAACCACAGCGGGGGGCAGGTGTCCCTTGCCCACTTTTCCTTCTGTCTGCAGCGCTGGCCAGGGGTGCGCTCAAGGAAGGCTGGTCCCAGGACAGACAGACTTGCCCCACCCCCCGCCCCACACACAGCAGGAGCAGATTCCAGGGTCCCCCTCTGCACTGCTGTCCTGCTAGTCTAGCCAGGGTGTCGTATTTTTTCAACACAAGGAAATCCAGACAGTGTCAGACACTGAAACAACACTAGCACGGAAAGGCGGGAGGGCCCCTTGCCTCCCACCCCGGTGCCACCGTGCACGCGCGAAGCGGGCGTGGACAGTGCTGACCGGCACGGGCCCCTCGCAGCGACCCCTCCAGGCTCGCGGCCGGAGGAGGCCCCCGCCCCGGCCTGGGCTCGCCACGCAGCTGCT
>NW_012267234.1:12228791-12249972 GCF_000151885.1 Dipodomys ordii | reverse complement strand
CAGGCCCCGCCCCTCCACGTGGGCTTGTTTGGGTGTCGCGAGGCTCCGCCCAGGGCTTCGGCCCCGCCCACGGGGGAGTGGGCGGGAGGCTGCGCTTTTCCGCGAGGGTTTGAGCAGGAGCGAGGCCTGGCCCGGTGCGGCTCCCGGGGGTCCGCAGCGCAGACCCGTGGAGGCCGGCGCTCGCGCTGTCCCCGGAATGTGCCTCGGGCCTCCGGGCCGCAGCCGGAGGCGGAGCTAGCGGACGACCTCCCGGGCCGTCTCGCTCCTCCTCCGCCTCGAGTTGGTCTGGGCCTGGGCTCGGCGCCCGCGGCCCCCGCCCAGGTTTCTGCCCTCCGCAGCCGCGTCCCGCCGTGCGAGCCAGGCCCGGACCAGGCACACCAGGGTTTCCTTTGCATCCACAGTTACCCTGCTCCACGTGGCCACCTCGCTTCCCATTCTTGAAGTGAAAGCTCATCTTGCCACGCCGTTTCCCCCAGCCTTCGTGTAATCGCTGACCACCGGAGGCCAGCAGCACACAAGACAGAAAGAAAGGCTTCACATCCAGGAAGCGGCGGTAAAGCTCTCCGGAGCCCAGGGCCACCAAGCCGCTCAGATTGCACACCCCGCATGATTTACACCTACACCCTCTTCACTGGCTACTGAGCTCCCACAAGATATTCCATGTCAGGCCTCCATTCTGGCCTTTCTGATACATAAAATTGAAGGCAAAGATAGACGCAGGTGGCTCACCGCCAGGAATCCTAGCTACTGAGGCTGAGATCTGAAGTTCATGGTTCAAAGGCAGTGTGGGCAAGAAAGTCCATGAGACTTATCTCCAATACACAGGAAAAGCCAGAAGTGGCACTGTAGGTCAATGCTAGAGAGCTAGCCTTGAGCACAAAGAGGTTCAGGGACAGATCCCAGACCCTGAGTTCAAGGCCCAGGACTAGCCCCCTCAAAAAAGGCATCATGTTGGGCTGGAAAGGTGGCTCAGTGGTAGAGTGCTTGCCTTGCATGCATGAGGCCCTGGGTTTGATTCCTCAGCACCACATAAGCAAAAATAAAAAAGCCGGAAGCAGCTCTGTGGCTCAAAGTGGTAGGGCGCTAGCCTTGAGCTGAAGAGCTGAGGGACAGCGCCCAGGCCCAGAGTTCAGGCCCCATGACCGGACCAAAATAAAAAAATCATGTCTACTTGTGCGTAGGATTCTTGTGACAGTTTTGTAAGTTCTATGGAAAGGCTGGCAATGATGAACCATGGCTGGAATTCTGCTGTGCCAGGTTTAAGTTTGCCAGGTCTTCTGGTTGAAGAAGACACTTTAGATACCCAGTCCAGCTGCTGGTCCTATGGCTGGCTTTGCCTGCACTTCCTGACACGCATGATGATATCCACATTCCATCAGCAGCTCCATTGGAAGCCATGCAGCCCACTTTCATTTCAGTAGAGTTTCCAAAGTGTTGATTCCCAACCTAGAGAGAGCACTGGTTCAGGAGCCAGGGGCCCCACCAACTCCAGAAGAAAGAAGTAGCTGGTTTGTAGAGCTCTACTTTGGGATAGCTGAATAAACTTGGACCTGCCTTGAGAGGAATGTGGGCATATGGCTGTGACCCATGCAGATCAGTCTTTGATTTTTCTAGGAAATGTGAGCCACAGTGTACATCCACTTCAGTGATTCTGGTGGGATTATGTAGGCCTCAACCAGGCCTGGAACTTTATACCAATTTCCTGCACTTCTACACCATGGCATAGTTGTTCCCAGCAGGACTCAGTCAGCCAAGAGCCTCCATCATGGGCTGTACTTCCCACCGGCCTCGCCTTCTCTGGCCTGCAGTGAAAAGGATGAGGAAAACTGATGGGGACTGTCATGTTGAGCATCAGGACGGGCCTCAGCCCTGCTGAGACAGACTTCCGAAAAGAGCTCCTTTTCTCCTGAAGATACAGCCTCAACCCACTCCCCTACAAGCCCACAGATGGCCCCTGTCTGGTATATGGTTACCTCCTACCTATGTTTAATTCATAGCTAGGGGGTGGGGCATGGGGAGAGCTTCCCAAGAAAGGAAAGAACTCCCCTGGGGTTTCACCCAGTACCTGTCCTACCTCACAGGGTCCACAACTGAAGCCCCGCTTCCTTCCTGAACCCCTGGGCTAGGGAGTAGAGGCTGCCAATGGGCTTGGACGACACAATCCCAGCTAGGGTACAGCCAACAAGGGTACAGTCATCGGTCACTAATCCGCAGCCCTGGAATGTCTGCTATCCAATCAGCAAGGTCTCTAGGGGCTCCCTGAGGGTGCTAATAATCCCACAATGATTAGCAGGGGCCAGGAGGTCAGTGCACACTGCTCTGTCTGTTGGTGGGATAGGCTGGCTAGGCCACAGAGGCTAGAATACAAGCATCCCAGGGAGCTGCCTCTTTGCAAGACAGCATTGACCACAGGAGACTGTTTAGACACACTCATTGCTCCCTGGCTTCTTGTCTTTTGTCTACCAACACAGTCTGACTCCTTAAGATTGAGAATAGCTTCCTCCAGCCTGGGAAGGAAGTAAGCCGCACAACTAAGCCAGACTGTGCCTGCAGTGCTGGACAGGCCCATGCTGCAGCCCGAGTTCTCCCTTGGGATGGGAGGCCAGGGCCACGGGCCTGGTCTCCTGACTGTGCTCCTGGGTCTCCTTGGCATCAACTGGGCACAGGGGCAGCCACTCCAGCTACCAGAGCAGACTGCAGTGATTGGAGGTAAGGTACACCTGTGTGAGGAAGAGAGGTGAAAGAAACATTGTGAGCCCTGTAGAGAGGGGGGGGTGTGATGTGCCAGGAAACTTCTGGAACATGGATTCCAAGCTTGATATCTGGGTTGTACTAATGTGATTCCACAAGGGACACATCAGGACAGTCCAGGAAACCAGATGGGTGGATGGATGGATGGATGGATGGATGGATGGATGGATGGATGCTAGGGATGAGGAGGAAGGGTGAAGCAGGTTGGTCCAGGGTTGGGGACAAGAAAGAATATCAGCTAGAGTAGACACAATGACTGAGAGCCCCAGCCAGATGGCTGTTTCAAGCCCAGGGCTAAGCCCCTCATTTCCTCATTGTTCCCTATTAGTGTCTTAGTCTTGCATTATGCCTGGCTTTGTCTCTCTTACTTCCATGCCTGTCCCCTGGGCTCCCTCTCACCCACACCCCCTCCCCATCTCAGGTCTGTGTCCTACGGTTATCCCACTGATCCCTGCTCTATGGCCTGACCTTTCTCTTGGTCCCCAGCCCTCAGCAGGAAAGAGAGCTTTTTGCTCCTATCCCTACACAACCGTCTAAGGAGCCGGGTCCAGCCCCCTGCAGCTAACATGCAGAGACTGGTAAGTATTTCCCAACACACACACACGCACACACACACACACGCACACGCACACGCACACACGCATGCACATCCTCCAGTCAGGGTTGCTGGAGGTCTCAGGAGGCCAAGCCAGTGTCAGATACTCTTCCGCCTGGATAGGGAAGGAAGAATGGCCAGTCCCCTTCCCCCCATCCTCCCCAATAGGGGAATAATGACCCTGGTTGTTGAGATCTCTGAAAAGTCCTTCTCCCCAGGAGAAGGCCAGCCTAGTCCTTGGGCCTTCTCCTGGCATCCTGTTACCATGGAGAACAGGAAACATGGAAAAAGCTGGCATTCCCTCTTTGATGCACAAAGGAGTCCCGCAGAAAGGAAAGGCTGGGGTAGAAGGAGAGACAAGCATCACCCTGGCTTGCAGAGGGTTTTGTGTGTTCACGATTTATCTGGGTAACTAGGAGAGGCTTCTCCCAAAGTGTTCTTTCAGTTATTTGCAGCTCATCAAAAGAGCCAAGGGGGACTGGGTGGGGGGGAGTCTACCACCTTAACTGAGGCTATAGAGTTAGAGTTGTCAGCCTGGGGCTCTTATAGCTTGGAACCCCAGCAACCAACCCCAGCCTATGTGAACAGGCCAAGGAAGGAGGGCAAGTAGGGGCGGGTAGGGTTCCCCATGGCTGCATCCCATAAACTCAGTTCTGAGACTGGCAGCCACAGTGGGTGGTGACCTCGAGAGCTCTGGGGTCAGTTTCCCAGGAGGTGGGGGTGGGGCAGACAGGTGGGGGTTGTTTCTTCCCCTTTCCCTGCCCTGAGCAGCTCTGTTCTGCTCTTCCCCAGGCCCAGGTCCTGGGTAGCCTGGTTGTTCCTGGCTGTTACACCGGCTAGTGAAAACTCCTGCCAAGGGCTGTCTACCTTGACTGTGGTCTGCTAGTGAACAACCTGTGCCTTTTTCACGGCCATTTGGTCAAAGACCTAGAAAAATCACAGATTTTTAAAGGCATATGTGGGGTCCTACCACTCAGCCTCCCTCACATCTTGTGTTGAGCACCCCTATGGGCCCACAGAGAGCTAGAGTACCTGTTCTCTGTGCATACAGAAGATTGAACCCCCGGCTTTGGTAAGGTCTTCCCTCTAGCTCTCAGCAGAGGTAAAAATCACAATGAACATCTGCCCTGAGGTAAAGCCTGCTGCATCCCAACTATCTATTTTATTTTATTTTATTTGGTCGTGGGGCCTGAACTCTGGGCCTGGGCGCTGTCCCTCAGCTCTTCAGCTCAAGGCTAGCGCTCTACCACTTGAGCCACAGCGCCACTTCCGGCATTTTCTGCTTATGTACTGCTGAGGAATTGAACCCAAGGCCTCATGCATGCAAGGCAAGCACTCTGCCTCTGAGCCACCTTCCCAGCCTTCCCGACTATTTTTACAACTCCCCAGCCTAGGCTGGCTTCAAACCCTGCATCCTCCTGCCTCTGCCTCCCAGGTACTGAGATTCTAGGCAAAGGCACACACCCAGCCAGGGGCCAGTGGCTCACACCTGTAATCCTAACTACTCAGGAGGCTGAGATCTGGCAGTATCCCAGCCAGGGCAGGAAAGTCCATAAAACCCTTATCTCCAATAAACCACTAGAAAACCGGAAGTGGTGCTGTGACTCAAGTGGTAGAGCGCTTGCCTTGAGCTGAAGAACGCAGGGACAGCGCCCAGGCCCAGAGTTCAAGCCCCATGACCGACAAAAACAAACAAAAAAGGCACACACCCACACACCAGTCTCCAGAACAATCTGATCCTAGTGTAGACACCTTATCCCTCATTTTACAGATGAGTACATCATGCCTCATGGAGACTGAATGACTGGTGGAGGCCACACAGTTGGAATTCAGTGGCTGGGATGGACCAGGGCAACCTGGAGATAATGATTGCAGAGAGGAGTGGAGGGTGATAGGGTAGATCAGCTGGTTCTAGTGGGAGAAGCTGCTGAACCTGCTCCAGAGCTGAGCTGCTGGAGTCAAATCGCTGAAGCAGGACACCTCTCACACCCTCTGCTTCCCACAGTACTCCTAGGTACTCTTGGGGTGTGACACTGGGAGGCCAGGAAAATAGGATAAAGAAACTGTTTATTTTATGGCTAGCTTCACCTAAAGGCAAACACAAATCCAGTCTCTAAGGCTTAGAGAGTGCCACCTCATATTACCAGATGGGAGAAAATGGCAGCAGAAACCCTTCATGTGACCTGGGCTGGTACTGTTAGGAACTCAGTCCTGGGCAGAGATGGAGTCTGGACTAGGTGACAGAAACCATATGTTATTTTGTTCAGTTTTTGTGTAGGTACTGGGGCTTAAACTAAAGGCCTGAGTACTGTCTTAGTTTTTCCTGCTCAAGGCTGGCACTCTACCAAATGATCCTCACCTCCACTTCTGACTTTTAGGTGGCTAATTGGAGATAAGAATCACAGACTTGGGCTGGCTCAGTGGTAGAGTGCTTGCCTTATATGCATGAGGCCCTAGGTTTGATTCCTCAGTACCTCATAAGCAGAAAAAGCTGGAAGTGGTGCTGTGGCTCAAGTGGTAGAGTGCTAACCTTGAGCTGAAGAGCTGAGGGACAGTGCCCAGGCCCAGAGTTCAGGTCCCATGACCGAGAAAAAAAGAAAAGAAAAGAATCACAGACTTTCCTGCCTGGGCTAGCTTTGAACCACAATCCTAAGATCTCAGCCTCCTGAGTAGCTAGGATTACAGGCGTGAGCCACTGGCATCTGGCAATTGCATACATTTTCTCAATACAGCTTGAGGAGCTTCAGGGGTCCTGTTTGATCTTTCCCTGCCCCATGCAGAGTGGGAACTCAGCTCACAGGGTTACACAGCTAGGTCAGGTTCTTCATCCAGTTCTCTGTGTTGCTGGAGACAATGGGACTTCAGTCATTGTCCAGAGACCTCACCTGTCACCCAAATGCCCCTTAAAGATCTCTCTGTTTTTGCCACTCCCAGGACTGGAGCGAGAGCCTGGCTCATCTGGCTCAAGCTAGAGCAGCCCTCTGTGGTACCCCAGCCCCAAGCCTGGCATCTGCTCCACAGCGTGCCCCACACGTGGGCTGGAATATGCAGCTCCTGCCTGCAGGCTCAGCATCCTTTGTTGAAGTGGTCAGCCTATGGTTTGCAGAGGGGCAGCAGTACAGCCACATAGCCACTGAGTGTGCCCACAACGCCACCTGCACCCACTACACTCAGGTGAGGAGATGAAGCCAAGGTGTGAGCTACCCAAAGCTGGTTGGGTCATCTCAAAAGAGGTTATACCTTGTTCTAAATAGGATTTATCCTTTTCCTCCAATTTGTTTAGTTTTACTTTTTTTGGCAGGGATGGAGGAGTAAGGAGGGGAGCTGGGGGTCAGTCATGGGGCTTGAACTCTGGGCCTGGGCACTGTCCTTTAGCTCTTCAGTTCAAGGCTAGCACTCTACCACTTGAGCTATAGCACCACTTCCAGTTTTCTGGTGGTTTATTGGAGATAAGAGTCTCATGCACTTTCCTGCCTGGGCTGGCATTGAACCACAATCTTCAGATCTCAGCCTCCTGAAAAGCCAGGATTATAGGTATGAGCCAATGATGCCTGGCTTTCCTTAAGACTCTTTTTTTTTTGGGGGGGTCCGGTTGTGGGGCCTGAACTCTGGGCCTGGGCACTGTCCCTCAGCTCTTCAGCTCAAGGCTAGCGCTCTACCACTTGAGCCACAGAGCTGCTTCCGGCTTTTTGCCTTTTGCTTATGTGGTGCTGAGGAATCGAACCCAGGGCCTCAGGCATGCAAGGCAAGCACTCTACCACTGAGCCACCTTCCCAGCCCTCCTTAAGACTCTTATCTCCAATTAATCACAGAAAAAGCCAAAAATAGCACTGTGGCTCAAGGGGTAGAGTGCTAGCTTTGAGCAAAAGGAGCCCAGGGACAACGCCCAACACAGAGTTCAAGCTCCAGGACCTGAATTTAAAAAAAAAAAAAAAAAAGACTTTACCTCTTGCAGTAAACAGCTGCCAATTCACATTGAAATAGTAGACTTTGGCCTGGGAATGAAGCTTAGTGGCAGAGTTCTTGCTTAATAAGCATGAATCCCCCTGGCTTGATCCCCCAAAATAGGGAGGAGAAAGGCACGCTGTAGAGAGAACATTCTAGCTAGTTTCCCAATCTCTCACAAAGCCCTTGATGTCCTCCTTTTTCTACTCTCCTCCATCTGCCCATAACTTCCCCTCCCTTCACCATCTGCTAACCATCAGTCTTCACTCACAAAGCCTTCCCACCATCGCAGTGACCCAGCCAAGACTCCTGGGCTGTTCCTGAGGCCCTCAGAGAAATCAGAGAGCTGTCCGTTTGCCCACATTCATGACAGACTGTTCCACCCCACCCTACAGATATGCACTTGCCTGTGCTGCTGGCCCCCAGATCGGAGTGCGGGTAATCTGTGATAGGGTTTCTGAACCACTGTGTCCCCTGCAGCTGGTGTGGGCTACCTCAAGCCAAGTGGGTTGTGGATGGCATCTGTGCTCTGCAGGCCATGCAGTGATGGAAGCCTTCGTCTGTGCCTACTCCCCTGGGTAAGTCCCTGTGATGTGGGTTGCAGAGCGTTTAGGTGAGGTCATTTCATCAAGGGTAAGTTGTCCACTTCTCCCCACCCAAAAGCCCTTTATTCCTTGGTCCATACCCTTAGTGGGAGAGGGTACAGAACAGGGCTTGCTCAGGCCTTCCTCTTCTTGGAAGCATGACCCAGCTTTCAGGGAATTTGCCCAGGATTCGTGTAGAGATCATCTTTTCTTTCCTAGTAGATCCGCCCATCTCACCCAGCTCCCTGTCCCCCTGAAGGGGACCATGGGACAGGCAGCAAGGCCCCACCCTACCCAAGGCCATGCTCTTTGAGCCCCCTCTAGTACTTCCTCTCACAGAGGCAACTGGGAGTTGGACGGGAAGACAATCGCCCCCTATAAGAAGGGTGCCTGGTGTTCACTCTGCACGGCCAGCCTCTCCGGATGCTTCAAGGCCTGGGACCATGCAGGGGGGCTCTGTGGTGAGTGCTCCACTCTGCCTGTTTGCCTCTTGGAACAGTAGACATAGGAGGACTTGGTCAGGTGACCCTGGGATGGGGGAAGCAGCCCAATGAACTATCCCAGAAACCCTAGCTTTAAGCACTCAGAAAACCACCTGTCTGGTCTGCCAGGAAGAGGTGACTTGTCTGAGCTCTCTCCTCATTTTAACAGAGGTCCCCAGGAACCCATGTCGCGTGAGTTGCCGAAACAATGGACGCCTCAACATCAGCACCTGCCGCTGCCTCTGTCCTCCAGGCTACACAGGCAGGTACTGCCAAGGTGAGGAGCCCAGCACCTATGCAGGTAGCTCTCAGGGGGCCAGAGGGAAGTGTGCCTGGCTGTATACATACCTGCTCTGTGGCGTCAGACGGGTGGTAAGAGTCTGAGAATGGATTAAGGGTGTGGATCGTGTACTTATTGGCACACTGCATGCATGCACTCAACAAACATTCACTTGCTTACCACTTGCTGAGCTATGCAGAGAAATCAAACTGCCATCCGATTTGGCCCTGGGACAGTGCCACCAGCCTGTGTGAGCAGCCTGGATCCGGGTGACTAGAGGCTCACATTCTGCCCTGCTGTCCTGTCCGGACAGTGCGGTGCAGTATGCAGTGTGTGCATGGCCGGTTCCGGGAAGAGGAGTGCTCCTGTATCTGTGATGTCGGCTATGGGGGAGCCCAGTGTGCCAGTAAGTCCTGCCCCCATCCCTTCCCAGAATGCCCTTTGCTAGGGTCCTGGATCTGAGCTTCCCAGCTCACAGAAGATTACTGAGCACATCTCCTATCAACTCTTCTTTCTGTGACCTCACATTGATAGCTTGAAATTGGCAACAGTGAGACATTTCCACCACTGAAATTGGCAAATGTTACAGTCTATGAATGTTATAAATTGAAGAGAGAGAGAGAGAGAAAGAAATTGTTTTGTTTTGTTTTTGTCGGTCATAGAACTTGAACTCTGGGCCTGGGCACTTGTCCCTCAGCTCTTCAGCTCAAAGGTAGCACCCTACCACTTGAGCCACAGCACCACTGCTGGTTTTCTGTTGGTTTATTGGAGATAAGAGTCTCACGGAGCTTCCTGCCTGGGCTGGCTTTGAACCTCAATCCTCAGATCTCAGCCTCCTGAGTAGCTAGAATTACAGGTGTGAGCTACCAGTACCTGGCTAGAGATTGTTGTTACATGTTTCCCAGGACATCACTGAGTCCCACCTACTTCCAGTTTGGAGTAGGTGGCCAGAAGAAGGAGCAGCTTGAGCTCCCTGGCAGGGAGGGAGGGGGTGCCCATTCTGAAGTGGGCACATACAAACTCAGTCTTCCCGCCACCCTCCCACCTCCCAGCCAAGGTGCACTTTCCTTTCCACGCCTGTGACCTGAGGATTGATGGAGACTGCTTTATGGTGTCTTCGGAGGCAGACACCTATTACGGAGCCAAAATGAAATGCCAGGTGATGGCCGACCCCTGCCCTCCCAGGGACCCTCCAGGGTCACAAACTAGGATCAAAATGGATAGTTCCTTCAACCGCCACTGACCTCACTCTCCACATTAGTAGAAAAACTGGGATCTCAGATGCAGAGGTTCCTAGAAGCCAGGAAGTCACTTAATGACCTAAGCTACTCAGCCAGGGACAAGGCCCCACGCTACCTGTATCTAAGGAGTTGTCCTAACTGAGCTCTGGCTGCTGGGTGCCATACAGAAATGGCAAGTCAGGTGCCCAGAAACCAGCTTTTTCAAGCTAGAAAACCAGATTTTCATTGGCATCTCTTGATTTATTAATGTTAGCAACCAATTTGAAGACTCTTAGGACATCTTTCTAAGGGCAGGGCCATCCGTGGGCCTATGGGCTCTTAGTTGAGCCCCAGCAACAGGAAGCTGGCACGGGAGAGGCTGGGGGGCCATGCTTTCAGAAGCCAGGAGGTGGGTAGAGGTGGTGCACACAGTTGGGATCTCTGCCAGTGTGACCTGGGCTGGGGGTTGCAGGGCAAGGGCGGGGTGCTAGCCCAGATCGGGAGCCAGAAAGTGCAGGACATCCTCGCCTTCTACCTGGGCCATCTGGAAACCACCAACGAGGTGACTGACAGCGACTTTGAGACCAGGAACTTCTGGATCGGTGAGTGTCTGGATTGGTGGAGGGGTACAGTGATTATGGGGGCTTAATAACCACATGATTTCATGAATCCTCAGATGACCTCGTGAATCCTGAGGTGCCGCAGCCCAGCACTACCACTAGCAGATAGCTAGAATAGGACAAGGGCTTGGAGTCTTGAACTGGTCAGTGGTCAGACTCCCACCCCAGGAGACAGATGAAGGAAGAGAACCATGGGAGACAGGAATTGGAAGCACTGAGAAGAGAGTTGAAGGGTTGGGGGCCCAAAGGCATTAGGCAGCAGGGCTCGTGGGACTCAGGCTTTGTTCTCAGGGTCTCTGGGCTCTGAGTAGGATTCCCCAGGCTCTCAGGAAGTGGGCAACTTTGACTCTCCTGGCCTTAGGACTCACCTACAAGATGGCTAAGGACTCCTTCCGCTGGGCAACGGGGGAGCACCAGGTCTTTACCAGTTTTGCCTTTGGGCAGCCTGACAACCAGGGGTGAGTGTGGGTTAACTGTGTCCTCCGCTGGGTCCCCTTCTTAACCTATGAAGAATCAACTCAACCTGCCTGGCCAAGCCTAAAAGCATCACAAAAGCTTGGGGGTGGGCCCGGCTCCTGGTAGCTCCATCTGCAGCTCAGGGACATGTGGGACTCGCAGATATAGTTGGGCTCATGAGGTGGAGGGTTTAAGAGTTCAGTCTCCTGAACTCTTTCCTCCACCCTGAGCACTGTCTATCCTGGTCTGGCAGATTTGGCAACTGTGTGGAGCTGCAGGCATCCACTGCCTTCAACTGGAATGACCAACGTTGTAAAACTCGAAACCGTTATATCTGCCAGTTTGGTAAGGCCACCTTCCCTCAGTTCCTCTCTTTCGGTTCCTGACCCTTGCTATAGTCAGGTCACAGCACAGACTCTGAGCACATAGAACCACAGAGGATGTCCTGTTTAGGAACTTTTACCTGCAAGTGTCTGAGGCCCAGAGGGAGGAGGCAGGCTCAGCATCACATAGCAAGTCAAAGCAAAGCCAGGACTGGAACCACATTTTGTTGGGGATTTCTCCAAGGGTTCTTTCCTATGTTCCCCGATTGCATAAAGACCAGTTAGCCAGGCCCTCATGCCTTTAATCCAAGCTACTCAGGAGGCTGAGATCTGAGGATCGTGGTGGTTCAAAGCCAGCCCAGGCAAGAAAGTCTGTGAGACTCTTTTTCTTTTTCTTTCTTTTTTTTGGGTCCAGTCGTGGGGCCTGAACTCTGGGCCTGGGCACTGTCCCTCAGCTCTTCAGCTCAAGGCTAGCGCTCTACCACTTGAGCCACAGCACCACTTCCAGCTTTTTTCTTATGTGGTGCTGAGGAATTGAACCCAGGGCCTCGAGCATGCAAGGCAAGTGCTCTACCACTGAGCCACCTTCCCAGCCCTCTTTTTCTTTTTTTAAATCAGTCGTGGGCTTGAACACTGGGCCTGGGCACTGTTCCTCAGTTCTGCAGCTCAAAGTGAGCGTTCTACCGCTTGAGCCACAGCGCCACTTCCAGTTTTCTGGTAGTTAATTGGAGATGAGAGTCTCACAGACATTCCTGCCCAGGCTGGCTTTGAACTGAGATTCTCAGATCTCAGCCTCCTGAGTAGCTAGGATTACAGGCGTGAACAACAGGTGCCCAACTTCCATGAGACTCTTATCTCCAATTGACCACCAGAAAACCCAAAGTAGTGCTGTGGCTCAAAGTGGTAGAGCACTAGCCTTGAGCTGAAGAGCTCAGGGACAGTGCCCAGGCCCAGGGTTCAAGCCCCACAACTGACCTCCCCCCCTCAAAAAAAAAAAAGACCATTTAACTATGGTGGAGGGCAGGGGTACAATCTGCCCCAGAACCAGGTCCCAGCACCTGTTAGAAGGATTTAGAGCTCCCCAAAGAATCATGGCTGTGGGTACTTCCAGATTGAGTGTAGCAGGGTTCTCATTCCAGGACTTCCTGGGCTGCCATCAAACCTTATTGTGCGCTGCTTCCTTTTCAGCAGAGGAGCACATTTCACGATGGAACCCAGGGCCCTGAGGATGGCCACACATCTCTACTGCCAGCCCTGGGATGCATCAACCCTCCTTGCCTGACTGCTCACTTATGAGGAACAGGGGCCCAGCTAGGATTGCATATCTCACATCCAACAAAATCTCAGACCATGAAGGATAAGGAAATGGAACCGGAAGTGCTAGTGAATCCTGTGAAGAAGGGATCGTAGAGGAATCTGGTGTAAAAGGACAGCCTGGGACCCTCAGCTTACCTTGATTGGTGAGATGGCTTCAACAAGACGCTGAAGCAGAAGCCATAGCCAGTGGCCAGAAGAGGCCACTCTCCTCCATCTAGGGCAACTGGAGCTTTTTGGGTAATGCATCCTGCAAGAGATTAAACTAAGTTATGAATCAGATGATTGGCAATTGCTTGTGACCCAGGAGGATCCTGGGAAAATCAAAGGGGCTTATCCTATTTCCTTTGTTCCTTTACTCCTCACCTTATAATCCAGGCCCTTCTGGATGTTTTAGACTACTCAGTAGTTTAGAAGATCACACTCTTTCCCTCACTGATGTGTGTGTGTGTGTGTGTGTGTGTGTGTGTGTGTGTGTGTGTGTGGAGTGCTTTCACATCAGAGCTGAAAGTACAATCAGAATCTATAGTCCACTCCCTCCTCCAGCTCCTCAAACATCATAGCTGGCAGTAATAAAACACCATGTGTCAGACTCAGTAATCAACACCGGTCATCTGTGAACACATCTCTCACACAATCTCGTTGAGAAGGGAGTACTACTATCTACATTTTACAGTTGAAGAAAAGGAGGCAGAGAGTGGTTGAGTGACTCATCCAAGAAAGCACCGTCTGGCTAGCATCGAATCCGTAACCTTTTCCTGGCGATGGGATGGGAGGGCCCTACCGTGGGAAGCCTCAGGCTTCCAGGCCTGCTGCCTCGTAGGAGACAAAAGGGGCCCCTGGCTCTCCCACCTTGGTCCTGTCTGGTAGTCAGACATGGGCCTCAACTCTGCCCTCCGGATGCGGGACGTGACTTCTCCATAGGATCGCCCCAGGATGCCTAGGGCCTCCGGGTACCACTTCCAAGTTCATGTAGTGGGGGAAAGGGGGGGGAGAGGAGGACGCATGCGCATCCTTGACACCTAGACCCTGCCCCCTTTCTGCCGGGCGGGGCCCCATCACAAACCTAGTCACGCCCCCTCGGAGCCCCGCCCACACCAGCTTCCCACCTGCTGGCTCTTATGTCCCTGCCACTGCTTGTATTTGTCACCTGGTGACCTGACCTTCGCTACCTCGTCCATGTCCATCCGCGGGCCTCTGGTGGAAGGTGGCGTGCCGCCTAGTGGGCCCTTTATGGGTATCAGCCCAGGGTCAGACGCCGTGTGCACCTCTCCAGGGTCGGGGGAAGGCCCCGTGTGTGCCCCTTGCTGGAAGGTGGGCCTCAAACTCAGGACTGCCGCCCCCCCATGGGCAACACTGTGTCTGAGCTGTTTCACACCAGAATAATACTCTACCACTTGAGCCACACCTGTTCCCAGCTTTTTGCTGATTAATTGAGAGTTAAGAGTCTCACTGACTTTTCCTGCACGGGCTGGCTTCCAACCTCAATCCTCAGATCCTCCTATCTCAGCCTCCTAAGCTAGAATTACAGGTGTCTGAGCCACACTGATCACACTGGCTTCAGTGTCATCTTTGTAAGCTTCTAAGGCAGGAGCCACTGGGTCCCTCAAAGCCTTGCCTTTGATGGGCGCTTTGTTCTAGGGGATCACAGGATTAATTGTCTCACCATGGCACCTCACAGGCTGCTGACATCCTGTCTCTTAATACTAGTTGGATTTTGTCTGTGGTCTGGCCACCTACTAACCTTAGCTTGTCCCAGCTTCCTTCAGACCTTCTTGTTGCGTTCACTCCTGGTCCTATTTTGGTATGAACAAAAAATTCTTGGCTTTAAGCCACAGAAAATTCTGGCAATTAAGCAGAAACAAGAGCTCAGAAGAAGATACTTGTTAGTGCCCATGGACTCAAGGGTAGAAGAATAAGATCTGGAAGAATTCATGCAGCAGAGTTGATGGGCAAAAACCACAGCTGGCACCACCGAAGCAGGACAAAGATGCCACCATCTTTGAAAGCTGATGGTGCTGTTGCTGACACCAGTTGCCAAAGTGTTGCCTCTTTCCAGCAGCAGTTTTAACTCAGAATTGGTCTGTGGTTTTGCCTGGAAGAGTTATGCTACCTAGCATAGTACCTAGTCGTAGCTGCAGGAATGATAGGAAAGGAGGGCAGAAAATGTAAAGTTCTGTCTCAACATTTGGGGATATGGAGAATAGAGGAAGAAGGTTCAGCTGTGGGACAGCCAAAAGAGAATGACACCTCCACTACATGAAATTGCTGGTGCATCAGCCAGGACTTCGAGACAGGACATCCAGTAGGAACTGATATGCAGAACCTATGGCTCCTTTGTATTTTCGTCTTTAAAATGTCTCCTGATGCTGAGTACCATAGCTCATGCATGTAATTCCAACTATATTGAGACATAGGCAGGAAAATCATGGTCTGAGGCTATCTGAAGAATAACCCAAGCCAGGTGCTGATGGCTCAAGCCTGTAATCCTAGCTACTCGGGAGGTTGGGATCACAGTTTGAAGCCAACCCAGGCAGGAAAGTCTGTGAAGCTCTTCTCTCCAATTAACTACCAGAAAACAGCAAGTGGTGTTGTGGTTCAAAGTGGTAGCGCTCTAATCTTGAGCAAAAGAGCTCAGGGATAGCATCCAGGCCCCAAGTTCAAGCCCCATGACCTAAAGCAAAAAGGGATAGAGTTGTGGTTCACATGGTTAGAGTGTTTACAAGTGCAAATCCTTGAGCTTAAATCTCAGTGTGAAAAGTTTTATTGCTGGTTTCCAGTACTGTATCAACAACAACAAAAGAAATAATATTTTCCTCCTAACATTGAGCATCATATGCTTAAGTGGCAGCCATAAAATTCCACATAAACCTTCAAATAAAATATGGGCAAGGGGGGCTGGGAAGGTGGTTCAGTGGTAGAGTGCTTGCCTTGCATCCATGAGGCCCTGGGTTCGACTCCTCAGCACCACATAAACAGAAAAAGCCGGAAGTGGCACTGTGACTCAAGTGGTAGAGCACTAGCCTTGAGCTGAAGAGCTGAGGGACAGCGCCCAGGCCTCACGACCAGAAAAAAAAAGAGGGGGCTAGGGGTAGGGGCTTTAAATTTGAATTTCAAATCTATTCACTTTGCTCCAGTGGATCCAGGCACTGGAGGCTCATGCTTGTAATCCTAGCTACTCAGGAGGCTGATCTCTGAAGATCATGGTTCCAAGTCAGCCCAGGCAGGAAGTCCATGAGACTCTTCTCTCCAATAAACCATCAAAAGCCAGAAGTAGAGCTGTGGCTGAAATGGTAGAGCATTAGCCTTGAGCTAGGGACAGCACCCACTCCCTGAATTCAAGCCTCAGGACTTACACACACACACACACATACACATACACACTTGCTTCAGTGGAGTTTCATAAAATATTACTGGCTTTTCCAATCACCAAAGAGTTGGGTGATTCCCTCCACCTTTCTGTGCTGAATTTCTCTTGAGTTAAGTTAAACAACCTAGGTCTGGAAAGTTGTTGGTCTGAAAACAAGTTTGTGAACTTGAGATTGTTTTGAAAAAGGTGCTTCTAGCTCTGAGCCGCATTGGTTCTCAGTAGTAGCCAGCAAACAGGGGCTTAGCACAGGACAGGTGCAAGGCGTGGGCTTGGGGCTTGGTGCACAGGCAGGACAGCCTGAGAGTGGCTGGAGAGAAGCTCTCAGTCCTGGGCAGGAGGCAAGAGAACACTGGAGAATTAACCCGGACTGGAGCAGAGTATCTTCTCAAAGGACAAGAATGCCTTTTAATGGTACCACCCCAAATTCTGAAGCCTGGGCAATGGGGCTGATGCTGATCTTGGGTTCAGTCTGAAGAAAATGGGGAGACCCCTTTTGTTTTGTAATGTTCAGTGGAGACCATTTACCTTTGTCTAGGAAGATGTCCAGAATGACTTCATAGAATCAGACTCCAGCTCGAGGTGGGGGACCAGACCTCTTTGAGGCCAAGCCAGGAAACCTACTATGGACTGATGCTCTGTCTCCTCCAAAGCTGAGTCACAGGACTAGGTTCCATGCACACAGGGCCCTCTCTCCGGTTCCCCTTCATTTGTCCTCTCCCCTCTGCCTCACTTTCCTGTTCTCTCTTTAGATACAGATATGGCTGGAGAATCCAGACCTGGCCCAGCCCGGCCTAGCCAGAAGAGGCAGCAGGACACAGACATTTTCTGGTGAGTCTATACTCGTAGCTTGTTGGCAAGGGAGGCTGGTTGCTGGTTTGTTTGAATTTCCCAGTTGAGTTCCCCTGAAATGGAATGAGGACCCCTAAATCTGCTTGCCCATAGGAGAACGAGTAGGTCTCTCATCTCTAAGTTTTGTCTGTAAACTGAAGGGAGTTTTTTCAGCACATTCTAGCACCCTTTTATTTTGTTCTTTCTTCTTTTTTTCTCTGTGTGAGTATGTGTGTATGTTCTGGTACTGAGGCTTGAGTTTAGGGTCTCATGCTCTTGCTTGGCTTTTTCTGCTTAAGGCTGGGCACTTGAGCCACAGCTCCACTTCTTTTTGTTGGTTATTTGGAGATAAGAGTCCCTCAGTCTTTTCTGCCTGGGCTGGCTTCAAACCATCATCCTCAGATCTCAGAACCGCTGAATAGCTAGGGTAACAGACATAAGCCACCACTGCCTGGCTCTAGCACCATTTCTAACTGATAAATCCAGCCACCATCCTGAGGATTGGGTGGTTTCGACCTTGCTGTGAGGGGAGGAGGCGGACACCGGGTGAGCAACACTGCTGCTAACAGGCGATGCCATGGTTCTAGTTACTCTTGGAGATGGTCTCAGCTCATCTTCCTGGAAGTGGGGTGGCAGGGCCGGGCAAAGGGTGACTCTGAGATGCCTCTGTATCTCCAGCTCGATTTCAAAGGTGGTTAGGTCAAATCCCTTCCTGCCAGCAGTGGCCTGAGTGGGCGTCATCCCGAGGAGTCCAAGAGTGAGAGGCTTTTCACTGCGCTGGTTGGGGCTGCTGAGTAGGTGAGAATTGTGGTGGAAGGATTGGCCCCCACACGTTCCCTTCTGCCCCACATGGTCACCTTGAGGACTCTTGAAGAGATATGGTTCCGGCCCCCAGAGCTATTTCTGCTGTGGTGGTGCTTCTCTTTTAGTGGGAAGTTCTTGCAGACTTCAACCACTATCTGACAGGCCATTTCCCCTGGGGAACAAAGAGCAAGGGAGGGTTCTAGTTCTCAAATACTGCGAAAGAAGCCGGGCCCTCAGCCCTGGGGCACAGCGAGAGGGCCGCTGAAGTGCACGCACCCTGCCTGCTTGCTCTCTCTCACTTTACACGCTTATCTCTAGCTAGTTAGGACAGTGCAAACCGGAATGAGACAAAGAACGAGTAAAAAAAATAAAATAAAACAAACAAGAAAGGTACTCCGGGTAAAAGCAAAAGAGGCACTTGTGCATTGGCCGGGAATCGAACCCGGGCCTCCCGCGTGGCAGGCGAGAATTCTACCACTGAACCACCAATGCTGAGACGGTTTTGCCTCTCACGGGAAGACTCAGGTGGTTCATCCCAGCCACGGCATTGGCTGAAGAGGTCACCGCCCCGAGAGTGAAGGGTTCGCGGTCCTCAGACGCCCGTCTTGGCCGCTGCTCCCCTCGGGGAAGTGCCCCACGACCCCGAGGAGGGATCCCACCCTCCCGCCTGCGGCTGCGCGGCTCCTTCCCCTCCCTCCGCGGCCGGAATCAGCCGCGCCAAGCGTTTCCGGGCCGCCCCCCAGAGCTCCAGAAGCCAGCCGTGGGGGCGGCCGGTCCGCCCGCCGGCCGCTCTGAGGACCCTGCAGCACGGGCGGGCCGGGCCGGCACCCCAGAATCAGAAAGGTATTCCAAACTGGATCCCCTCTCCCCAGCAGCCTCCGCCCGCCCCCAGCTCGTCCCCGTCCCCGGCAGCGGGTGTCCCCGCAGGCTCTTCGTGCCAGTTATCTCTACGATCCTGGGACACCGATTCTCCTCCCTCTCCCTCTCTCCCCCCCCCCCCCCCCCCCCCCCCCGCCTCCGGAGTGTGGGCTAGAAGGGCTGAGCGCGCCACAGTGGGCCTGGGACCTTTCCAGAGCTTCCACGGCTTGCTGGAAAGGGGCGGGTGGTCTGGCTACAGCTCCAGCCCCAACCCTGCCTGCGGGCCCTGCCTGTGTTGGGCCCCGCTTGTCCTGGCAATCGCCATGGCGGGATTAACGCCTCTCACACCCCCACTGTAGCTTTGGGTTGTGACTTCACTCTTCCCTTTCATCCTTTGCCAGTCTAAGATCCAGGATGTCAGCAGTGCCTGCCATTCCCCAGCTGACTAGCCCCAGCTGAGTGGCAGGCAGGTCCAGGCTGACTGGCCAGACATCCAGAGGCCATGGCTCCCCTTCTGCTACCTAGAAGGGACTGGGGGTAGCACTTATCAGAAACCAGCCAGGAGGACGCTGGTTTGCTGGGATCATGGGCAAGTTCCTGGGAGTTCTAGTGGAGCATCCTGGCATCCTGAAGGATTGCTGCATGCTTGTTTCCCCAAGTTCAGCTGGGTCCCAAGCAGAGACTCTGGCCCTGGACATGACTCCTCCCCTTCCTTCCCATTTGTCTCTGCAGTAACTATAATCCAAACTATGAGCTGCACAGAGAAGGCATCCCCTACAGGTGGGTGAGTCTTGTCCCCTGGGTCCTCTAATGGAGCACGTGGAGCTGGATGACCTGACTATCGCTCCATCCTGTCCATTTAGGGTGTATGGATACCAGAGGATCCCCCCACTCATCAAGCAAGTGCCTACCAAGATTCGGAGGACTCCTGTGAGCCTGGGGGTGAAGAGCAGCCGGAGCCCCTACAAAGCCTCCAGGAATAGCCACCTGCCTCCCAGGCAGATAAAGTGTGAGAGACAGGGCTCAGACTTTGCCTGTAGAATTAGGGAGGAACTGGGCAGTGTCACCCAAAGTGAAGGCGGGTCCCCCTGTGCCTGTGGCCCCTGCCCAGCATGAGTACCAACTCTAGCCTCTCTTCCAGCAGTGCACACTGCCGAGCTGCACTCCATCTGGGAGGCACTGAGCCAGATCAGAGCCCAGGTGGACGGCCTGCTGGAGAGTCTGCAGCACATCGACCAGCAGAGGGATCAGTCTACAGGTAGTCACCCTCGCCTGTGTCCACTTTATACTCGCCTCAAGATGCCAGGGATCCTAGAGGCTCCCTGCCTGCAAGCCTCTCCTCCCCAGAATGCACCTCTTCTCCATTCCCTCTGGCTCTTCCTGTGGCGTTGTCACCGGATAGCCTGGCTCCCTCAGCAGGGAGCCAGAGCGCCCCCCATCCACCTGGAGCCCTAGAGATCCCATCACTACTCGTTGGGCCCTGTAAACTTGGTTATTGGTTACTAACTCTGCAGCGACAAGGGACAATGAAGAAAACTGGGGCTCTAAAAGTGGGGGCTCCTCATGCAGAATCACTGAGCCCCAGCAGGAGCCCAAGGGCCTGAGGGCCCATCCAGAGGAAGACAGTTCCAAGGGAAACACAGACACCGTGCAGGCAGTGAGTGGTCTACCTTCCCTCCCCTCTCCCCAAACTCGTGTTTGGGTCATTGTGGCCTCCAAGAGACTTATGCAGCAGTTCCCAGTAGTGGTATGTGGGAAGGCTCATGACCCAGGAGAAAGGGTTCTGCCCTATATAGTATGCCAAATCAGCCGGGCGCTAGTGGCTCACACCTGTTATCCTAGCTACTCAGGAGGCTGAGATCTGAGGATCACAGTTCAAAGCCAGACCAAGCAGGAAAGTCCTTGAGGCTCTTATCTCCAATAAACCACTAGAAAACCGGAAAAGCCACTGTGGCTCAAGCAGTAGAGCACTTGTCTTGAGCTGAAGAGTGGAGGGATAGCGCCCAAGCCCAGAGTTCAAGCCCCACTACTGACAAAAAATATGCCAACTCAGTTTGACTGTACTGGGGGCATTTGCCAGGCATTTGGGTTAGTCCTAGGCTGAAATATCATCTGGAAAGGAGGGGAGATTTAAGCATTATAAAGGGAATGTCACAGGTATGTCATCTCATATTCCTGCTAAGAACCTCTTAAGCTTTTAAACCCCAACTCTATCCTCTTTTATTTTTGGCTATACTGGTGTCAGAACTCAGGGCTTTGAACTTGCTAGGCAGGCACTCTTATCTCTGACATGGCTCCAGAAATTTCTTTTTTTTGGCTGCACTATACCATGTTCCCTAGGGAAGCTGTGGTCCATAAATGTTTCTGGATGGAAAAGAAACAAACTTAGAACTCCATGTTCCAAACTTGTATCTCCATGTTCCATAGTGGTTCTTTTTATTTATTTTTTTGGGTCCAGTCGTGGGGCCTGAACTCTGGGCCTGGGCACTGTCCCTCAGCTCTTCAGCTCAAGGCTAGCGCTCTACCACTTGAGTCACAGCACCACTTCAGGCTTTTTTCTTTTTTGCTTATGTGGTGCTGAGGAATCGAACTCAGGGCCTCATGCATACAAGGCAAGCGCTCTACCAGAGCCACCTTCCCAGCCCCCATTGTGGTTCTTTTCTTGCACTTGCCAAGCAAGTGTTCTTCCACTGAGCTGAATCCCCAACCCCTGGTTCCATGGTTGGTTTTTTTTTTTTTTTGGGGGGGGGG
>NW_012267234.1:12206544-12227874 GCF_000151885.1 Dipodomys ordii | reverse complement strand
GGATGGGAAGGGTAAACAAAGGAGGAGGCTACAATGCTTGATAAGAAATGTACTCACTATCTTGCCCATGTAATTTTAACCCCTCTGTACAGTATTTTCACAATAAAAAAAAAACACATTATACAGGAAGAGCAGGGGGACTCAGAGGTATACAGCCCTGTTTCTTTGCTATGTTGTGCCTCCTTGACCTCTAATCCACGGTCCTGTTATTTTTTTTCCCATTCTTTCTCTACAGGTGAAGAAGCAAGCATCTCACAAGGAGGGCAGCCAAGAGGAGACGGGAACCCTTCCAGGACCATCAGCTCCACAGGCTTTCTTTTTGGATGCCCTTCAGCTGCACCCAAGTAACCAGAGGCACTCATTCTGGAGCTAAGGCAATGGGAATGAAGGCATGGTTCAGCCATCAGCCAGGCCTCCCCAGTGGTTGCACGGAGGCTGTTTTCAGATGAGTCTTAGGGTATGGTAGGGAGCGAGACCTGTGACCGCCCAACTGCAGCTCCACATCCTAAATGCAAATATTGCCTTAGCTGCTCTGCCATCCTCATGCACCAATCCTGGTGGTGTCTGTGCTCCCTCAGCCTGACACTGAGCGGTAAAGGTCCTTGATGTGTCTCTCACCTAACCCTTTCTGATTCTTAACCCCATGTACCCCACAAAGCCTTCTGAATAGAACTTTTTTTTTTTCCTTAAAAGCATCTGGGAGTGTCATTTTCATGTCTCATTTCTTTTTTCTCACTAGTATATATTTCAGATCTGCACTAGAAAAATGTTAGAAGGAAAAAAGGTGTATTTCTTCTTCCTGGTCAGGAATCTGTGTTGTGGTTCCAGAACTCTTGGTCCTTGAGCTATCTTGCACCAGCTCTTGCTAGAGAAGCTGAGAAGCACCCTGAACTCCCCAAAATTTGAAGGTACCAACCTTCTGGCCTACTGAATAGTAATTTCTCATGGCTTCTTCCAGTCTAGCCCCGAGCACAGAGCAGGATTCTGTTGCCATGAAGAGAAGACTCCTGATCAGTCAGGCAAAAGCTCCGCCAGATGCATGTGATTTCTCAATATATCCAACTCTTCCTCCTGGCAGCTCACCTGCCTTCCCCCAGTTCTGGCTGCTCAGGGCTGTGCTCCCAGGAGCCAAGGCTGAACAAGAATCTGCGTTCTCACCAGACCTCTCGTTGTGCTGCTCTATTGCTAAGAAATAGGATTGTATAACTACTCAAAGAAAACAATGTAAATGATAATGGGATCTGGCGGCCTTTGGAAACTGCTTTCCTGAGCAATGATCCTGCCCCCCACTGCACCTAAGGATGAAACACACAGAGTACTCTTTGGGGAAGGAAACTTAAATATTACCACAACTCAAGTGACGACCCTAAGACTCATATCTGAGTGGGCAGCTTTTCCTCCTCCAAACCACACTTCCCACACTAATTCCAGCAGCTGCTTCAACCAGCCTCTTCTGCTCACACTGGCCTAGGGACAGAAACATTAAGGTAGGGCTGCCCTGAGACCTTGAACACACTCCCAAGAACACACTACCCAGCTCAGAAGATCCCCGCTCTTTTAAGTCCTGTATCAAGAATCACAACATAAAGATTTGTTTTCAAATATTAAAAAAAAAAAGATTCTTTTTATGTTTTAGCTAGGGTAGTGAAAAGGCACAGCCTCTCACTTGCATCCTCTGGGGGCAGGGGGAGGGGGTATCTCAGTTATGTCAGAGCCCATGGCCAGCCAGCCCAGTCAGTCAGTCCTTTACTTGACCATTGCTCCAGCCTCCTTTTCCTGGCAAGTCCAGATGAAATTCTTCCCAGCTGGAAAGTAGGGCTGTTTTCACAAGTGTCTCCACCGGGGTCGTAGCTGGGAGCCAGCTCGAGTAGCAAAGTCTCTTGAATGTAAAAAGCCGGAAGTCTGTAACTCTATTCAGGAGGCTGAGAGCTGAGGATGGAGGTTCTAAGCCAGCCTGGGTAGGAAAGTCCCTGAGACTCTTTTCTCCAGTTAACCACCAAAAACGCTGGAAATGGAACTGTGGCTCAAGTGACAGAGCCCTAGCTTTGAGCAAAAAATGCTCTGGGACAGCACTCCGGGTTGTGGCCCACCCCTTCCCCCCAAAAGGCTGTCCCATGCATCATATGTGGTGCCGCCAGCTCCCCACATCTATCCTCTCCAGGTGCTTCAGCTTCTTGGCTCCTGCGGTCAGTTCATCCAGGGTAACGATGGCAGCGTCCCATAGCTCAGGCTTCTGATTCACGAAGGGGCGGCGGCGCCCCTCCGACGGGCAGCCCGCACCGGACACTGCTGCAGCACCTGGTAGAGACGTTGGCAGCCCTCGAGGCCCAGGCGTACGGCCTCGGCCCAGCTCTCAGTCTGGCCGCCCTCCCCGCTGCCTAGCACCCCGGCCACCTGGTTGAGCACCGGCATGAGCGCCACGGTGAGGCCAGCGGCGGCGTGCTCCTCCTCGAGCCGCGTGGGGTCCAGCAGCCAGGTGGGCGCGGGTCCCGGAGCGAGGCTCAGGCCGCAGCCCACGACCAGGTCGTACATCTCCACTCCCGCGTCGGCCAGGGCGAGCGCGGCGGCCGTGAGCGCGAGCAGCAGCGCGGACACCTCGAGCTGCGCACGCGGGTATCGGCCCAGGCGCACCATGGGCTCCAGCGCCTGCAGCAGCGCCAGCGCCAGCTCGAGCTCCTCGCCGCCGCCCGGGGGCGCGCGGCGCCGGCGGCCCGAGAAGGGCGCGCGCCGGAAGTCGCAGATCAGGGGGCCGCGCAGCGCGGCCGGGGCTTCGCCTCCAGTCCCGGCCGGACCGCCGCTGCGCTGGCCGCCCTCGGCCTGGCGCGGGCCCGACACGGCGCATAGCACCTTGGTGCCGCCGCCTCCAGGCAGGCCGAGCCTTTGGCCTGGCTCAGCAGCCCGGCGCGCGCGTACACCGGCCGCAGCCGCGTCGGGTCGCGGGCGGCGGGCGCCTCGTCCTCGTCGGCCGCGTACAGTTGCGGAGGCTGGGACTCCTCCGGCCCGCGGATGCGGCGGTGGTCCCCCGGCATGGCGGCGCACGGCGTGGGAGCCGCTTCCGCCGGCCGCGCCTCGCCCAGGGCTCTTCCGCCGGCTTGAAGCCGCGCGCCCGCGCGGGGGCTGTCGGGAGAGTGGCGCGCGGCTGCACTGCCCCCTGGCGGCCTGGAGGGAGAACGCCACAACACTGGGATCCTGGGTGCTTCCCCCCCCCCCCCCCCCCCCGGGCCCGCGCGCCCTAGCTAGGGGTTGACTTGATCTGGACTCAGGCCCAGGCCAGGGTCCCTACTCTCACTATTTTTAGGTCATACAAGTGGGGATGGTGGAAGAGTAGAGAGGGTGGGGACAATAGCTGCCTCTCTGCCCCTTCCCCCCATACCTGCAATACACCTGACAATACCAGCATCTTCAAGAGGGACAGGGACTTAAGACAGGGCATTCCTCCTGAGAGGCCAGGAGAAAGGCACATCTCTGCTGAACTTATTGATGCCTCTCCGTTTCACCCCACCTCCAATAAACATCCTGAAGTAATCAAAGGGTCATTCCCAAAGTTCAGGGGGTTGGAGCCAGTGAGGACTGTAAACAGAAATCAGCTAGGGCCTCGGCCTATATTCTAGACACCCAGGGAGCCAGAGGTTATGTGACAGGGGCCCCTTACAGGAAGGATAGAAACGGCAAGGCATCATCAAGGTATTGCACATGGTCCTTTTATTCTCTGCAATTAAAAAGGTTTCCTATTGCAGACCCAGAATCCTGAAGGTGAGGAGAAAACTTGCTGCAGGAGAGCATGAGGATAATTAAATAGCGATTCTCGGGTAGTGGTTGTAGACTGATGGTGCTGATGTGAAAAGCTCAGAGCAGTAAATACAAAGGGACAATGAGTCATAGAGTGGATCCAGGTGTGTTCCAGTTACTTCTAGGTTAGGACGGACGGGGCTACTTAGAGGTCCCAAAAGTCAACTGTCCTTGTGGCAGATGGAAAGCTTCTGGCTAGACTGATGCATCTGGCTGACAGACACTTCCAGTGAGGGCTGTCCCTCTGGCTCAGTTCTTGACATCTCCTAGGCGGAGCTGAGCAAAGGAGGTGGCCAGCTGCAGGGCCTCCTGCAGGCAGCCCACATTTTTGCCCGTGGCCTGGGCAGACACATCCTTGCCACCACCTTTGCCATCCATCAGGCCTGACACTTGTTGCACCCACTCACTGGCTTTCAGGCCCCGGTTGGCTGCGTTCTGGAAGATAGGAAAGGGAAGTGGGAGTTAGAACTGAGGATGGGCTGGAGGGGGTGAATGAAGGGACAAAAAAGTTAAAGTAGCTATTGACATCTACCCGTGCCCAGGGTAATGCTACCAGAGGTCCAGATGGACTCTATCGAGTGTCATAGGGAAGCAGCCACTGGCTACTGTCAGAACAAAGGCAAGTGGCAACGCCAGGTATCAGCCAGCACAGTTAAACATTCACCATCAAGAAGGCCTGAGATGAGCCGGGCACCGGTAACATGTCTGTAATCCTAGCTACTTAGGAGGCTGAGATTTGAGGATCATGGTTCAAAGCCAGCCCGGGCAAGGAAAGTCTGTGAGACTCTTATCTCCAATAAACCACTAGAAAACCAGAAGTGGCCCTGTGGCTCAAGAGGTAGGGCACTCGCCTTGAGCTAAAGAGCTGAGTATATAGCACCCAAGCCCAGAGTTCAAGCCCCACGACTGGGGGAAAAAAAAAAAAAAGCCTGAGATGAAGGGCACTGGAGGTGACAAACAGTTGGGCAGGAGATCATGTTTCCTACTGGGGCTCCACGAACACAAACACCAAGAACCAAGCTTAGAAGCAACATGGCACTTCCGCTAGCACAACGGATTCAGGGTTTGGTGCCAAACCGCAGGCAGTTCTGACCTGGGGAACTTGACACAGGCATGTTATCTTGCCAGCCTCATTGTCCACGGTGAAGAGCATGGCCGATGTCTGAGGGGAGTGTGTCTTGAACAGCTTCAAGGCTTCATTCAGAGCCTGTGGATAGAACCTGGTTTCAGGACACAGCTCTGGGCAGGGGACCCTGCTCTCCACAAGGGAATTTGCAGAGTTCAACCCTTAGAGCAGGACCCTAGCCCCTTCCAAGAGCTCAGATGGCCAAGAATCAAGCACCGGGCCCTGCCCACACTCTAGCTCTGAGTTCTGCCTTCTACCTCCGGGGAGCTTGTCCCCCTTCTGGTCACCAGATCTCCCTTAGGGTTCAGTCTGACTTCAATCCTAGAGTAACCCAGACCTACAAAGCCCACCCATTAGCCACCAAGGGCTGATGAGGCAGGAGGGAAGGGGACATGAGGCAGACAGACAGGGCAGGCCTGGACCCCAACCCCTGGTTGCCTTGGCTGAGGCGCCGCTCTCCATCTCCAGAATGACCAGGGGCTGGTTGGGGTTACTGTCAATGAGCTGCTTTGTCTTCTCCAACACCTGTAACCAAATCCAGGAGAGAAGTTCAGGCCATAGGCCTAGACCCCCCAAACCCAGGCAGCAGTCTTTCCAGTTTCTCGGAGGAAATCTTCTTGACTCCCAGCCACCCACGCCGCTAGGACTCACTCGCTTCTGGACATCAGCTTTGCTGGCCCGGTCAAGGTCATCCATGACCTTCTTCAGAGATTTCAGAGTCTCCCTCAGTTCGTCCTTCTGCCACTGGGGGATGACAGCGGTGGCCAGGGCCTGAAAGCAGGTCAAAAAACCATCAGAGTCTGGGCTACAAGAAGCTAGGATGAGGCTCCAGCCCCATCCCACTCTTCTCAGTCTATGAACCAAAACATCAAGGTGTTTGCTGGCTTTGAGCAATTGCAGCAACTGTCATTAGCAAGGGCTGGATGAGAAAGAAGAGGCTTAATGAGGATTCAGCGCACGGACTAGGTCTTGAACACAGCCTGACAGGGTTTACTAGGAGCCATAAATACTTAGAAACACCAGGTGGGCTTGGAAACAGTGGGGTCCCACCATACTGCCCCAAGTCCCTCTCAGTGCCATTCAGGTGGCACAGAACTGGGAGCAGCAAGCAAGGCCCAGAGGTTTCTGGGAAGATCCATGGGGCCCCCTTTGCAAAACAGCAGAACAAGAGAAGTCCATGAACCCAGAGAAGCAGGACCTTAGTGGCTCCTCTCGGGGTTCTTTAAGAACAGGACAGGTCTTACTCTGTAGGCTTAAGAAACAGGTACTAAGGCAAAAGGGCGGCCACCCCTACCTCACCAAGATCAGCGATCTCCCTCTGAACATCCTTATTTGGGGCGGTCTGGGCCTTCACTTTGGCCTCCATGACACACAGAGATTTCTTCAAGCTGTCCGCCTTCCTGAGGGCCTGAGAGGAGGAGAATCAGAACTGTAACTAGGCAGGTTAGTTGTGTGACAAGGGTTTGTGCACAGCCGTGGAAATACTAACAGCAGGTTGTAGAGCATACACCCAAGACGCACGCTTCTTTCTTTCAGGGAGCAAATGCTGGTAGCCTTCTGGCCCAGAAAAGAGCACTGCCTCACACAGCCATCAGCAAGGACTGGACGCTCACTCGGGGTCAGCAGGGGACTGTGAACTTAGCTATCAGGAGCCCTTTTTACTCTTTGACATGATCAACCCTCAGGATTCAGAACAAGCATTCCCAACACTAGAGCAACTGACCCTTTATGCTGGCACTATGCACTCAGTATACTCAAATATTTCAGAGATTAAGCACGATAGCGGTGGTCACTGTTTCTGCCAGGCAAGGTAAGCGGAGGACACGTGGAGATGGCAGTCTACCTTCCTTCTCACTGCAGCAGACACAGAATATTGTTCGCCTAAGCCCCATGCTAGCCTGATCTGCTTACCTTCTGGGCTTCAGCACCTGTAACAGCAACAATCCTCCGAATACCCTTGGCAATAGCTTCTTCAGTCACAATCACAAAGGCTCCTGCATGACTTGAGTTCTGCAGATGCCTGAGAGGTAGAACAGAAAGGCCATGGTGAAGAGGAAGCCCAGGAGCCACTGGCAGGGAACAGTGCTTGAAGTCAAAAAATAGGAGCAAGGGAAGAGAGCAGACAAAGCTTAGGTTTGAGGATATCCTGGTTCTGAGCAAGACACCATCTCTCTTCTCTCTGTTTTCTCATGAGTAAATGACTTATATTTTTTCTCACTGGGTGAGAAAACTGGATGATTACTTTTAAAATCTTACCATAAGCCAGGCACTGGTGGCTCAGGCCTGTAATTCTAGTTACTCAGGAGATCTGAGGATTATGATTCAAAGGCAGCATGGGCAGGAAAGTCTTAGAGATTCTATCTCCAAGTAGCCATCAGAAAACCGCAAGTCACACAACTCAGTACTAGCCTTGAATAAAAGAGCTCAGGGACAACATTCAGGCCCTGAGTTCAAGGACCCCCTACCCCCCACCAAAAAAAAATCTTACTACAATCCTTTAAGCAAATAGTTGTGTGTGTGTGTGTGTGTGTGTGTGCGCGCGCACGTGCGTGTGCATGCGCTCGCACACGAGTACTTGCACATGCTAGTCCTAGGACTTGAACTCAGGGCCTGGGTACTGTCCCAAGCTTTTGTTCTCAAGGCTAGTGCTCTATCACTCTAGTTATACTTCCATTTCTGGATTTTGGGTGGTTAACTGGAGATAAGATTCTCCTGGACTTTCCTATCGGGGCTGGCTTTGAACTGGAATCCTTAAAACTCAGCCTTCTAAGTAGTTAGGATTATAGGCATTGAGTCACCAGCTCCTGGCCAAGCAAAGAGGCCTTATTCCCTAACTGCTCAGAGAACCCAAGCACTGAACTGATATAGTAATTCTACAGAGATGGTACATGGTATAAACCTATAGTTTCCAGCTACACAGGAAGTGGAGGCAAGAGAATCATGAGTTCAAAGCCAATTCAGGAAAAGTTATCAAAACCTATCTCAAACAAGAGCTAGAGTGTGTCATTCAAATTCAGTGGGGCAGCGGCCTAGAACTTACTTCCTCAGAGTCCTTCCCCTGCTCCCCCCCAACATACATACATACCATCTGCTGTTTACCTGAGGACCACAGAAGGATCTAGATGGGGTTGTTCAGGGTCTTCCCTGACCTGAATAATTTTTTTTTTTTTTAATACTGGGCTTCTGTTGGAACAAAGAATTTTCTAGGCCACCATGATCTCCCCCAAAACACTCCATGAGTTACAAAGGAATCCAAGCTGGCAGAGTGGCTCTTTTAAGCCAGCTGAGCAGACCAACCACACGGTGCGAAACGGCTCTGAGACAATGGACTCAAAGGGAATCAGATGGTCGCCAGGAATCGGGGTGCGGGCTGGGAATAGAGCAGGAGATCCCTGAGCACTCTACACTATTAGGACTGACTCAATCCTAACAAGCAATCATGCTTTTCTTCCTAAGAAAAACATTTCATCACAAACTCAAGAATATTAACCAGACACTAAGGGACCTGAGGGAAGCACTAGGATGGTAAGATTCTTGACAGTGTTACTTGACAAGTACATTGCTGAGGATTTCATTCCAACTACAGAAATGGGGATGTAGCTTAGTGGTAGAGTGCTTTCCTGGGGTAGGTAAAACCCTGGATTCTATCCTTGCATGACCAGAGAAGAAAATGACTGGTCCTCAAAGGTGATGCCAAGATGATTCCCTTATTGCTGCTCCTCCCGTGGTACTCACGTTCCCCCACAGAATTCAACTGAAGTGAGAGAGCCAGCAGGCCCAGAGGGGTCATCCAACAGGTCGGACACCGGGACCCCAATGGAGACGACTCGCACAGGGTCAGGATAAGTCTCATCAAACACCGCCCGCAGGCCCTGGATGGCTTTTGCTGCTGCCAGGGGACAATCCTGGGTATAGACGGGCTGCCATAGGAAGAAAATAGGAAAAGATGCTGGGGAAAAGTCTCAAAAGCTGCAGTAAGAGGCAGCAGAGAGAGCACAATGCTAAGGATCTAACCCTGGCTCTATCTGGCACATGCCCTGAGCCTTCTGAAATAGTGTGCCACATGCAAGGCAAGGGAGGCCAGAGGTGGACCTTGCCATCTTTGTTGTTAAATTGTGAATGCACTGCACACAACTTGAAGTGTCTACGGAGGGAACAGATCACAGACTTCCTTTCCCTCTGTACCAACCACTACCAATATCAAAGTGTCTGGCAAGCATTGCTTTAACAAATCTACATGCAAGAGAGGTCGTGGTACAGCAGAGTGTGAGCATGGGGAGGCTGGGCCTCTGTGATGCTGTAGCAAAGGGTGAGGTTTATGACCGAAAAATTTAGATCTAGGCCCCGCTACCTTGGCTGCCTCAATCATCTCGTTAGCAATCTCTTCGGCCTTCTTGATCTGTTGAGTAGACATAGCTCCCTTGGCAGTGAAGTCAAAGCGGAGGCGGTCAGGAGCAACCAGTGAGCCTTTCTGATCAGCCTCACCAAGCACCGAGCGCAGGGCGAAGTTCAGAATGTGGGTAGCTGTGTGGTTGCTCATCACAGGTCTCCGCCGGGGCTAGAACAGGGAGATACGAGAAGTCAGATTGCCAATAGTCCCCACATACTAGAATTCTTAGCTTGACACATGGATGGTCAGAGTGAAAACCTCATTTCTTAGCAGTGTAGTCATGTGACAACATTCTGGCCAAGAGGACATGAGAAGTGATGTATACCATGAACAGAAGAGTCACGTCCTCCTCCTCCTCCTCCTGCTAGAGACAACAATTAACTATGGCCAAATGTCTGTCCCTCCTCGCACTCCCCCCCCACTTCATTGAGGCAGGGTATCACTATGTATCCCTAGCTGGCCTTGAATATCTCTTCCTGCAGTCCTTTTGCCTTAGCATCCCAAAAGCTGTGATTACAGGCATGTGCCACTACATCTGGCTCCTTAAGAAGAAACTGAGGCTAGGAATGCTATCTGTGAAAGCAGTCTACAGGATGTGAGTAGAAGACCCTGGTAACATGATGGTAATAGGAACACTCAGGGTTACTGGTAGTCACACCCACACAATCCACCAAGTGCAAAATGCGCTACAATTTACTCCTGCACGATGCTTACAATTTCTCATAGGAAGGACAAAAATGATGGCTAATCTAAAGCCAAAGGAGGTGATTACTAACTAGATCAAATGGGGGACAGCACAATGCAACTTACCTCATCAAGGAACAGCCGGACTTGATCCCCCACCTTCAGGCTGCCATAGATTGTTCCTATGTGCAGCACATACCCTCCTCGCACCTGCGCATTCTTCACTGTAAATTCAGTTTTCTAGAAGTCAAGCAGGAGACCAGTAATAGTCAAAAAGAATCAGTCCTCTATGTACTCATGTGCACAAGTTCAAATATATACACAATGTGTATAAATATATAAACTGCACATATATGTATACATATATACACAAATATATATATTATATATATATATGTACACACACATATATACATAAACAAAAAGTCTCTTCATACTGTTACAAGTGGTGCTGTGGCTTAAAGTGGTAGAGTCTAACTAACCTTGAACAAATGAGCTCAGGGACAGTGACCAGACCCTGAGCTCAAGCCCCAGGACCGACACAAAAAATTTACATATTCCCTAAGAAAAACTTTAATAGTAATCTATATGTATATACATATATGTGCTACCATTATTTATATTAAATATACAAATAAAAATAACAATGAGTATCTTAGAGAATTCAAAAGCTACTGTTAGAACTTTCTACAAGAATGTTTGCTAGCAGAGAGCTGCCTTTCCTTATTTATAAGGAACGTATATAAGAGCTGAGTGGTCAGCCTTTGTATCCTGGTGTCAAGAATTCTCTTACAAGGGTCCCCAAGGGCTGAGATACAACTTCCTCAGCTGTAGAAACATTAACAACAGAGCCCAACCTGGACCTGTGATGTGTCTGTGCTCCCTTAGGGGCAGAGTGCTAGGGAGCCAAACAAGTCCAAGGCTCCACCCAGCCCTCCCTGGCTAACAAGGAGGGAAGGGATGGCTCACATCGTCACTGCTGTCATCGACCTTCACGAGGTAGCCTTCGTCGTAGATCTGCCCTCCCTGCTCAGCATAGAAACAAGTCTTGTCCAGTACCACTCCACACTCCTGGCCGGTGGACACCTCTTCCACAAACATCTTCTCCCTGCACAGAGCCAGCACTGTAGCCACTGTGCTCTCAAATGCTGCTCCATGGAAATGTAGACAGGGGAAGACAATCAATAACTTTGTTTTGGAAGCAAGCCCATTAGACTCCACAAAAAAAAAAAAAAAAAAAAACCAAAACCCTAGTCTGCTGGTTTCTCCCTAAGGAATTAACACCCAGGCTGGTGATTGTTTGTCCCAGAAAACTGGGACAGTCACTGACCAAGTTTCCTGGGTTGCAGGCTTCCAGTGTTTGCACTGAGATAGCTCTGAGAAAACTGGACAGTTGGTTACACTAGATCTCAGAAACTAGCCAGAAACTTGGTAAATCTGACTAGACATATAGGAGTAGTAATACATTTCCAAGTTCAAGATCACAAAGAATATATTCAAGCCAGGTGCCGAGTGCTCACACCTGCCATCCTAGGTACTCAGGTGGCTGAGATCTGAGGATCACAGTTCAAAAGTAGTTTGAGCAGATGATTCTAAGAGACTTGTCTCCAATTAACCAGCAGAAAGTTAGAAGTGGAGGCATGACTTTAGTGGTAGAGCACCAGCTTTGAATGTAAAAGTACAAGTCATGAGTTTAAGTTCCAGTATCAGCACCAAAAAACAAAATTTAAAAAAAAGAGTAAAATCAGTGTGTGGCTCACTTGTTTATATTTTGGTGTTAAGATAGTGTCACACAAAGCAAAAACATTTCTTGATTTTTGTTTTTTTGTCAGTAATGGGGCTTGAACTCAGAGCCTCAGTGATGAACCACAATCCTGTTTGCCTTCTGAGTAGCCAGGATTACAGGTGTGAGCCACTGACACCTGGCTGAATTTTTTTTTTTTTTTTTGGCGGTCGTGGGGCTTAAACTCTGGGCTTGGGTGCTGTCCCTGCGCTCTTCAGGCCAAGGTGAGTGCTTTACCGCTTGAGCCACAGCACTTCCAGTTTTCTATTGGTTTATTGGAGATAAGAGTCTCACAGACTTTCTTGCCCGGGCTGGCTTTGAACCGTGATTCTCAGATCTCAGCCTCCTGAGTAGCTAGGATTACAGGTGTGAGCCATTGGTGCCCGGAACTGTTTGTTTCTTTAGAATGCTATTATATGATGCAAAATTCTGTAGCCACTGTGGACTGCTTCAAGGTCTCTTGCCTTGTTTCCTCTAAGTTTTAAAATCAGGGGAAACTAATGAATGACGGGTTCATGGGCTCTCTACAGGCTTTACATTTTTTTTTACAACTTCCTGTCACTATTATTGCAAAATAAAATTAGGAAAACCACTGGCCAAGGGTGTGTATGGAATGGAGGTGCACAGCATCACTGTAGCGCACAGGAGAGGATGCTGAAGAACTGCTGGTCACCTCAACTTGAGACTCATCTCTCAAAATCCCCTAGATAAGGACAGACAGCACAGCAGCAGAAAGACCCCAACAACGTACCATAGCTGCCACTGGAGTCTGAATGGTAATTATACTTCGGTGAATCATCTGTGGCTTCCAAACCCTTTGCCCGGAGCTCTTCAATAGCATAAATGTCCAGCATAATGAGGTCTTCCCCACCTGCTCCTTTGCCCTGGGACTTTAGCTGCCAGGAAGAGAAACAGGCACTAGTTACTTTAAAATAGGGAAAAAGAATTTTAAAGAATTCAAACTTGGGGGTTGGAGGCATGGCTCAGGTTGGTAGAATCCCAGCCAATGCGTGAAAGCATCGGATAAAGTTCAACTCCTAGCCTTGGACGGCCCCCCCCACCCAAAAAAAAAGTATTCAAATTTGGTAAACAATACAGGAGTTAAAAGTATATTCTTCATTGGAGGGGTGTCCTTACACTGCAGTGTGTTAAGCAGCAACCCTGGACTCTGCCAATTAGAGGAACACTTGCCTAGAAAACTAAAATGTCGCACACATCATTGCTAAATGGCCCCTGGGAGCAGAAGTGCCACCAGCTGGTCTAGGGAAAGGATTCTAAACATTTTAACAGAAGGAACGTCATAGTTGCAGTCTCACGCTCCCCATTTCTCTACCTGAGCCAGTTTCCTCTCCTCTTCAAAGCCATCCATGTCTACCACCAGGCCCTTCTCTTCAGCAATCAGTCCTGTGAGATCCACTGGGAACCCATAGGTGTCATACAGGAGCCAAGCAGTGTCTCCTATAGCATGAAAGAAATATGTCAGAATAGCTGGGCAGCCCCCTCCTTCCATGTCCAGCCCTCCACGGAAGATGACAGGATTACAGAAGGGATCTGAGGCAATGCAAATGGTCTCCCTGTGGGCCTGTCAGAATACCCATCATGCCCGGGAGCACTGATGTTAGAAAGCACTACCAAGTCTTCTGGCAAAGTTCTGATTCATCAGAACTTTTTCTTTCTGTATGTCAATAAAAAGGAAAAAAAAAAGTCTAAATAAAGTAAACTGTAAAATGGTACATCTATGCTTGAAAAAAAAAAGCAAATACAGGCCAGGCACCTGTAATCTAGCTACTCAGGAGGCTGAGATCTGAGGATTGGGGTTTGAAGCCAGCCCAGGGAGGAAAGCCTGTTAGACTCTTTATTTTCCAACAAACAAAAACAAAAACAAAAAAAGACAGAAACAAAGCTGTGGCTCAAGTAGTAGAGTGATAGCCTTGAGCAAAAAGAAGGTCAGGGTTAGCATCCAGGCCCTAAGTTCAAGCCCCAGGACTGGCACAAAAAAAAATAAAAATAAAATTAATATATATGTATATATACATATATAGACATATACAAACACCTATAAGAATTTACATGTTAATTGTAATAAACTATATAAAATCCTAATAGTTATACATCAGATTTCCTTTTAATTAGCATATATTAGCTATGCGGAGATTTCATTGACATTTTTCTTTTTCTTTTTTTTTTTGGTTGTGGACTTGAACTCTGAGCCTGGGTGCTGTCTCTGAGCAACTTCAGCTTGAGGAGAGCACTCTACCACTTGAACCACAGCACCACTTCTGGTTTTCTGGTGGTTAATTGGAGATAAGAGTCTCATGGAGTTTCCTGCCTGAACTGGCTTTGAACCATGATCTTCAGATCTCAGCCTCCTGAGTAGGTAGGATTACAGGGGTGAGCCACAAATGCCCGGGCTCATTGACATTTCTTTTTTTTTTTTTGGGTCCAGTCATGGGGCCTGAACTCTGGGCCTGGGCGCTGTCCCTCACCTCTTCAGCTCAAGGCTAGCGCTCTACGACTTGCGCCACAGCGCCACTTCTGGCTTTTTTCTTTTTGCTTATGTGGTGCTGAGGAATCGAACTCAGGGCCTCTGGCATGCAAGGCATGCGCTCTACAACTGAGCCACCTTCCCAGCCCCTCATTGACATTTCTAAGCTCTCTTTTGTTGTTGCAGACATAGTGTGAGTAGGTAGCCAGGCTGGTGTGAATTTTTCTCCTCCCAAGTGTTGAGATTACAGGCCTATACCACCATGCTTGGGTTTATACTAGACTCCTAAAAGATGTTATCTGTGAGAAATGAACTTGGGAAAGGACTTTTACTTTTTCTTCTGTATAAATATCTCACCACAACAAATTACTACTACTTTTATTACTTTACTCTAAAAATCCTACTTTACTATAAAAGCAGTTTAACTCTTCGTTCAACTTCAATGGACATGAGAATCTAGTGTCTGTTTGTGAAAGAGGGATTGCCTTTCCCAGAAAGATGTCATAGGGCTGGGAAGGTGGCTCAGTGGTAGAGTGCTTGCCTTGCACACATAAGGCCTTGGGTTAAATTCCTCAGCACCACATAAACAGAAAAAGCCTGAAGTGATGCTGTGGCTCAAGTGGTAGAGCGCTTGAGCTGAAGAGCTGAGGGACAGTGCCCAGGCCCAGAGTTCAAGCCCCATGACTGACAAAAACAAAAACAAGAAAAAGATGTCACAGCGCAGACAGAGGAAGGCCAAAGCAGGCCTTACCTGGAATGGTCTTGCAATCTCCCAGGCTCTGGATTTTTCGGTCCAGGATGCGACGCCCCCTGCTTAGAGTCTTCAGAAACTGCACTTCTTCTTCATTAATGATGTCTTTCACCATATCTGGGTCCTTCTTTAGCTCAGGAAATGCATCTCCCTGACAAAGGAGTTCAATGAAGCCAGAGGCTCCCCCATTACCTCACCTTGCCCTTTTAGACTGTGGCTTCAGTATGTGAGAGGCAAGCAGGGAATTACACATACCAGGGATTGGACAACAACATCAACCAACGTAGCAAAGAAACCCCTGCTGGCATTGAGTTTCTCATGGGAGTAGCGCACAGCCCGGCGGAGAATCCGTCGTAACACGTACCTGTAAGGGGCAGACTCTAATGCCTTTCCATACAACATTCTCAGCTCAGGGCTCTGTCCTAGCTCCTTTGCAATTCTACCCAAAGTAATATGACCAACTTTCTGTCCTGCTCTTGAAGACATTTTCTTCTAGCTTAAGCCTGCATCCCTCTGTGTTCTCCAAGATCTCTGTGTTAATTCAAGCATGAACTCAGTATCATACAACTCCTCTACAACTTCATGTCAAGGATTACCTAGGAAAAATCCTAGTTTTGTTGTCCTTCAATGTTTGGTTATCATGAGAGGCAAAATGAGAACACACGCATGTGATGCTAGACCCTGTCTGCCAGTAATGGAGTTTCTTGGGGCTACCTCAACACTTACCCCTAAGTTGCCTCTACCAACATCCCATCCAACAACCTTAAATATGATCCCTAGCCTCTACATTTCTCCAAAGTTTAAAATGGTAGCATGTGTTAAACATAACCGAGACACCAAAAAGTAGGAATAGGAAAGTGGGGATCTTCTACTTCTACCCAAAGACAAAGAAAAGAATAAGTTTCATACAGTCCCCAAACTCACAGTTCAAAACCTGGCCCAGAGCATAACATTTACTCACCCCCGCCCTGTGTTGTCAGGCCGGCCACCATCAGCCAGTGCCACAGTGATGGTCCGAGCATGGTCAGCCAGCACCCTATAGGCCATGTCAATCCCATCAACGTCCTCAGCACCGACTTTCCCAGTGTATGGCCGGGCACCTGTGCCCTACAGGGAAACACAGAAGGTGGCCCATCACAAGACAGCCCTTATGCTGCTCTGCCCGAGGTGGTTTCTGGGGGATTGAGAAGCATCAGGAGAAACGATGACTGTATCACCAGATCTCATAACCCCAAGGAAGGTGACAGCAAGGGAATAAGGGCTAGTCCTCTATGCTCTATGCTCACCAATACATCCTCATGCAATCTCATGCTATTAGCAACGAGATAGGCAACAGGTAGGTACCCTTGGCTGGCAAAGCGTCTGGTCACTTATCTTTGGCAATACCAAAAGTCCAGCCTGCAAGCCTCTACCTTCTGAATCGCTTCGAAGTAAGGAACAAAAAGGTCAGTGTCATAGTTGGACATCTTGTTCTGTAACACAGACACTAGTCGCTCCAGGCCCATCCCTGTGTCGATACTTTTCTTGGGAAGAGGTTTTAGAACACCATCCATTTCCCTGTGCAAACCAGAGGAAGAGGAAGTTGAAGCAGGGACTCTCCAGGAAAGGGACTGCTCTTAGCAGGAGTGGACCAGAACACAGTAGCTACCTGTTATACTGGATAAACACAAGATTCCAGATCTCTAGTACGTTTGGGTCATCCTGGTTGACAAGGTGCGCGGCGTCCCGACCGCCAATGCGGTCATAGTGGATCTCGCTGCAGGGGCCACACGGGCCCGTGTCCCCCATCTCCCAGAAGTTATCCTTCATGTTGCCAGGTAGGATTTTCGTGTCATCCAACCTTCATGGAGCAGGGAAGATTAAGCCCAGTTATAACCAATGAAAAGAATTCTGCTTGGACTTCCTTTTACCACAAAAGGAAATCTTTTATGATTTCCATACAGAAGTCCCCATTCTTGGCCTACATACAAATTCATCTAAAGGAACCGCACATGATCTTCTCAAGTATGACTATAATAGAATACAAACATATGTGTTCTCCCCCACAGTATAACCCCTGCTTTCACTGTATATAATGTTGGTATAATTTGTGGAGGGGAAGGGAAAAAACAAATAATTAAAACAGGGATACAGGTGGACCCATTGCAACAATGAGATGTACAAGTTGTTAAGTCAAAAAACAAACTTTACAACTTTGGTGAGAAGGGGGAGAGGAGGATCCAGTGGGCGGGGGGTAGGAGGGAGGATGGGAAGGAATGGGAAGGGGAAACAAAGGAGGAGGATACAATGCTTGATAAGAAATGTACTCATTATTTTGCCCAAGTAATTGTAACCCCTCTGTACAGTATTTTCACAATTAAAAATAAATAAATAAAAAGTATGTGTTATGATCTCAACTCAATAAAATATACAATGATATGTATTTAGCCTAGAGCTATTCTAGAAAGGAACACAGAAAGAAAAAAAAAAGAAAAAGTTTATGCTGAATAGGATAAATAGATGTTTTGCGGGGGGAGGGTGGGTGGTGGTAAATTCAGGTCCTGGGTGCTGTCTTTTTTTTTTTTTTCCCCTGTCGTGGGCTTGAACTCTGGGCCTGGGCACAGTCCCTGAGCTTTTCAGCTCAAGGCTAGCGCTCTACCACTTTAGCCACAGTATGACTTCCAGTTTTCTTATGGTTTATTGGAGATAAGAGTATCAAGGACTTTCCTGCCTGGGCTGGCTTTGTACCATGATCTTCAGATCTCAGCCTCCTGAGTAGCTAGGATGACAGGTGTGAGCCACATGCGCCCAGCTCCTGAGTTTCTTTTGCTCAAGGCTAGTGCTCTACCACTTAAGCCACAGCTCCACTTCTGGCCTTTTTGATAGTTTACTGGAGATAAAGAGTCTCACAGACTTTCCTGCCAAGGCTGGCTTCAAACTGTGATTCTCAGATCTCATCCTCCTGAGTAGCTAGGATTACAGGAATAAATCATTAGCAACTTTTTGTTTTAGTGCTATTTGATACCATTACCTTTACAAAAGAAATAACAATGCCTCATATATAGAATACCACTCTGTAGAATAAGACAAACACACAAAAACAAAGAGAACTATAAAAATACAAAAAAGACCTAGAAGATTAAATATGAAATATCAGTCTATTAACAATGACTTTAGGGACCTTTGTTTCTATTTTTTATTCTTCTATATGATTTGAATTTTTTTTTTTTTGTTTTGCCTGAGCTTCACTTGCTCAAGACTAGTACTCTACCACTTGAACCACAGCACCACTTCTGGCTTTTTCTGTGTATGTGGTACTGAGGAACTGAACCCAGGGCTTCATGCATGCTAGGTAAGCACTCTATCACTGAGCCACCTTCCCAGCCCCTGATTTGTTTGATCATGGAGTAATGTAATCTAAGTCCCATGACTCCACTCTGGCACTGTTTAATCACTCCTAGCAAGTGGGTTGCACACTTACCCCAAATTTTGCCAGATCTGTTTACATTCCAAATCTGGTTCTAAGCCAGCTGCTTCATCCCCACCAAAGTAAGTAACATAGAGTCTTTCAACTGGAATGCCAAACTCCTGGGTGAGAAGTTCCAGGGCCATCTTACATGCCAGTTCCTGCCAAGAGAACAAAAAGATAGATACAGAGCATGGCCAAACTAAACATGTCGTAAGAGCAGAAAGAAACTAAATCCTGAGAACATGAAATGAAACGACAATATTTTCACCATAAATTCAAACACATTGAAGGTCAACTTTGATAAGAAATCTAAATAGAGCCGGGCGCTGGTGGCTCACGCCTGTAATCCTAGCTACGCAGGAGGCTGAGATCTGAGGATCGCGGTTCAAAGCCAGCCTGGGCAGGAAAGACTCTGAGACTCCTATCTCCAATAAACCACCAGAAAACCGGAAGTGGCGCTGTAGCTCAAGTGGTAGAGCCCTTGCCTTGAGCTGAAGAGCTGAGGGACAGTGCCCAGGCCCAGAGTTCAAGCCCCACGACCGACAAAAAAAAAAAAAAAGAAAACTAAATAGAGACAGGTACTTCTCCTAAGAAGTCTTAGAAATACTGAATGCCTCTCCCATCTGCAGCCCCTAGAGGATAATGTTCCATGTTTTAAAACAAGTAAAAGTAGAATCTAGTTCCCTAAGAGGAAATGACCTACTTGTTCAAAACTCTTAAGAGTTCTCCTGTGCTGGGCTTACCTTGAAGTAATCTCCAAAAGACCAGGAGCCCAACATCTCGAAGAAGGTGTGATGGTAGACATCCTTGCCCACATCATCTAGATCATTGTGTTTGCCTCCAGCCCGGATGCATTTCTGGGTATTAGCAGCTCTGCTCAGCTTTGCCATAGGGTGAGTTGGATCAATTGTGTTCAGAAAGATGGGTTTGAACTATGAAAAGAAAAACGAGAAGAAATGGTACTGTGGCTCAAGTGGTAGAGTGCTAGCGTTGAGCTAAAGAACTAAGGGACAGCGCCTAGGCCCAGTGAACCTGGAATACAGATTCTTAGACCCAGTAGTAAAGCCGGAGCAAAAGCAGCTGATCTTGGAACAACTTCCTCTTGAATCTAATTCCCTAAAGGTCCCTACCACTGCCAATGCCACCATGGCTCAGAGAGAAAGGTTTGTCAGACCCGAGTAGCCAAAGGTTGACTTGTGAAATGTGGGCTTCTTTACAAGACTCTGATGTTCAGGGCTTGTATCATCTTTCTGTGTTTGTTTTCACTGATGTATTTTTTTGGCCGTCCTGGGGTTTGAATGTAGGCCCTTGTATTTGCTAGGCTAGCCACTCTACTATATCATCCTTCTGGAAGAACTTATTCTAAAACTGATATGCTCTCTTAGGAATAAAGATGATGGGAGAAAAAAAAAAGAGTAAAACTAGTACAAGTTGATGAAGGACTAGATGTAGAGGGCTGGTATTTCCTTCTATCTACCTAGCAAGGACAAGGCCTCAGTAATGCCAAAATCAACACATGCTAATAACAGCTGAAGTGTGAAAGTCTATGTGGCCATATTGCTATACATTTTAATTGTATGATGGGTCATCTATTCACTTCTCACTGTAACCTTTAGGTAATCACCATTATTATTTTCATTTCACAGTCAAGTTCATGACATCAAGTCCCATAAGCTCACAAAATAAGTGACAGAATTGGGATTCTGTCTGAGTCCAGGAGCTGTGTCTTCAACCTGTCAGTGCTCTGCTGCCTCCTATGTGTACAGACAGCCAAGAAAAAAGGGAAAAATCTTTACCTGGTTCATGCCTGCATTGGCAAAGAGCAGAGTGGGATCATCCAATGGGATGGTTGCAGATGAATGAACATAAGTGTGTTCATTTCTCTGGAAGAAATCTATAAACCGCTTCCGGATTTCCCTCGCTGTTAGGGGCAAGTCCATCTTGCAAGTCACTGCAAAGAACTAACCAAAGGGGGGAAAATGAAGAACAATTGGAGAATTAAAATTAAAAGGAGGAATTACACAAGACTCCTGCTTTTTCAAGCCAAGTCAAAACAGGACACAGGTTATCTGTTTGATCCTAAAACCTGACTGTTATAAGGTCCAAGGCTAAAGTCTTATCAAAGCAAAAACAGCTGCACCAGCAGACAGTAGCCCCATCCATTCCTTCTTCCTATGTAAACGTCAACAGGCTCAATACACCAATACACCAAGTAAAGCAGGAGGTGGACTGCCATGCCTTTGTTCATTCAACAAATAGTGAGTGTCCACAGCCAGAAATTCAAAAAGAGGGATTAAGGCCCTCATAGTCTTACAGTCACAGAGGCTCAAGAGAACTGAGTTCTAACTTAAGCTTAAGTAACTTAAGCTAACTAGAACCCCAAATGTTAGCTATTTATTAGGTTGACTAAGGAGAGGAACTAAGGGTGTGGCTCAGTGATACAGGGTGTGCAAGGCCTTGGCTTCAATCCTCAGCACCTCTCATCTCCAAATAAAATTACTGAGGAGGATGGTGTAGGCCTTCCCAGGGAGGAGAGAAAGGTAATAAGGAGAGAGAAATAAGATGATTTTACAACTTCAAATTTCTCTCACATACATTATACTTTCCCTGGAAGGGAGGCTGGGGAGAAGTGACAGGTTTGTTTGTTTGTTTTTTTGAGGGTACCTATCACTGCTTGGAGTTGTAGTAGATGAGAATCATTTCATTCATGACATTATTTAAAAGGTTTCTAGAGTACAAAACCGGCCTAGGCAGTAAAGGCCATGAGATTCTTTTTTTTTATTTTTGGGTCCGGTCGTGGGGCCTGAACTCTGGGCCTGGGCGCTGTCCCTCAGCTCTTCAGCTCAAGGCTAGCGCTCTACCACTTGAGCCACA
>NW_012267234.1:12200623-12206494 GCF_000151885.1 Dipodomys ordii | reverse complement strand
AGCTCAAGGCTAGCGCTCTACCACTTGAGCCACAGCGCCACTTCCGGCTTTTTTCTTTTTGCTTATGTGGTGCTGAGGAATCGAACCCAGGGCCTCATGCTTGCAAGGCAAGCGCTCTACCACTAAGCCACCTTCCCAGCCCGTGGGCCATGAGATTCTTAACTCCAATTAACCACCAAAAAAACTGAAGTAGAGTTGTGACTCTACTTCAACAGCCCTGAATGAAAAAGCTAAGGGACAGCTCCAGGCCTTGAATCAAACACACACTCATACACACACCAGCTGAACATGACCCTCCAGGTTCACAGTATACTATTCTTTAAGAATTGACAGAGCCAGGCGCCCTTGGCTCATGCCTGGAATCCTAGCTACTTAGGAGGCTGAGATCTGAGGATCACGGTTCAAAGCCAGTCCGGGCAGGAATCTCCGTGAGGCTCTTATCTCCAATTAACCACTCAGAAAACCTAAAGTGGCGCTGTGGCCCAAGTGGTAGAGCACCAGCCTTGAGCTGAAGAGCTGAGGGACAGCACCAGGCCAGAGTTCAAGCCCCACGACAAACAACAACAACAAAATAATAATAATTGAGAGGATGGCTTCCGGCAGGACTCCATCCGTCGGGACCACCCAGCCCCAGGCCTAGCCCTCTAGACGATTAAAGTCAGGGAAGATAAAACCTTAGCTTTAGGCGACTACATGATGGCAACTGTGATCTTTCCAAGTTCTTGCTTTGTCCTCAACAAACCCACCGAGACCGACTCACCTCCAGCGCTCTAAGGGACCCCGTCCCTCCCTCCTCCTCCCCCGCAAAACAACCAATCAACCAAACAACCCAGCCCACCATTCTCAAATTCCCCCTCCAGCCCAGGCCTGGCTTCCCTGGGCCCGGCGAGATGGCCCGGGGCCCTGCTGCAGCGGCCGCCCCTTTCCTCCCAGGCCCCAGGCTCCTCTCGCCACGCCGCAGTTCCCGAGGCTCACCCGCTTCTCCCTGGGGTCCTGGTCCCGAACCACTCGCCGTGCGCACCGGCCAGGCGCCCACAGTTAGCACTTCTCCTCTTTGACCGCGCAAAGGCGCATGCGCGCAGCTGTACCCGCCTACGACAGTCACCGGCAAGTAATCTGCACTGTTTCATCTAATCAGAGCCCGCAGATGGAAAGTGACCCGCGACGCCTTAGCATAGCCATAGGCTATTGGTTATTGTACATGTCAATCAACCCGAGCGCGAATCAATTTCCTGATTGGTTTCTGGGAAGGCAGCTGGATTAGGCTGATGCAATGACTAGGAAAGACGAGACGTGGTGTGTCACGAGTTTCTTCTGGATCTTGGCTTTGAAGACCAGAATTTTACCTTTTCCTTTTGCAAAGTCGCTCTTATTGAGCAGTTATCAAGAGGGATGGACCATGAGTTTAGTAGAGGTCACAAGTCTTGGTTTAGTTCTCTTTATAGTTAAAGCTAAATGCTATGCAGAACTTTCTTTCCTTCCTTCTTTCCTTTGTTCCTTTCGTTTCTTTTTGGCACTTCTTGGGACTTGAACTCTGGGTCCTGGGCGCTATCCCTAAACTCTTTTGCTCAAGGCGAGCACTCTACCACTTGAGCCACAGCACCACTTTTGGCTTTTTCTGCTTATGGTGCTGAAGAATTGAACTCAGAGCCTCATTGCATGCAAGGCACTCTACCATTGGCCACCTTCCCAGCCCAGCTCAATTATTTTTTTTTGAGTGCTTAGTATACAGCAAGCACTGGTCTAAGTTTTTTTTATATTTTCTTTCTTTTCTTTTTTGATGTGTATGTAGCTTAGGTGTTTCTCTAGCATTTGATCACAATAATCTTAAAATGAGTTACTGTTGCTCTGTCTATTCCTCCCTAACCCCACTAAACTTTGATTACTGTTGATAGAATACAGGGCCTCTAGCGGATTAGGCAAGGTCCCTTCCCCTCCTACCTGAAGGATGCATTTTCTTTTTCTTTTTTGTTGGTCTTGGTGCATGAACTCTGGGTCTGGGCGCAGTCCCTCAGCTCTTCAGCTCAAGGCTAGCGCTCTACCACTTGAACCACAATGCCACTTCCAACTTTTTCTGTTTATGTAGTACTGAGGAATCGAACCTCATGCATGCTAGGCAAGCGCTCTACCACTAAGCCACCTCCCCAGTCGCCCTGCCTGTTTTTTGAAATGTTGATCCTAAGGACTAACACCGTAGTAGTTACATACTTGGTGAATAAATAGCCAATGAAAATGCATCCTTTCCGGGCTGGGAAGGTGGTTCAATGGTAGAGTGCTTGCCTTGTATGCATGAGGCCCTGGCCTGGGTTCACTTCCTCAGTACCACATGAATAGAAAAAGCCAGAAGTGGCGTTGTGGCTCACATGGTAGAGGGAGCGCTAGCCTTAAGCAAAAGAAGCTTGGGGACGGTGTCCAAGCCCTGTGTTCAAGCCCCAGGACTGGCAAAAATGAAAATACATTTTAAAAAGTAAAAAATAAAAACCAGGCAGGGTCAAGCCCGCATGGAACTTCCCACTGATGGCCACCACTCACAACCAAAGGACAAAGGTCTGCCCCTCAAGCCGCCCTCAGCTGGATAGTAGCGCTGGAGTTTTGCTTCCAAAGTTCCTTGGTGCGCATGCGCAAGTATTGTCTCCCCACTTCCCCTCATTTGATTGGCTGGACAGGACTGGCTTCCATACCTCACCCAATGAGGTTGCGGCTTGGCCTGAACAGTGAGCGGCCGTTGGGAGAGTGTAACCGCCATGTTGAGTTGCGATGGCTGGGGCTGCTGGCCATGTCCGAGGCCGATCCCGGGGGCTGTTTGCACTCTCCCTGCCCGTGGGCGGCGTGAGTATCTTGGGGGAAGATGTAAACTCTGTTTTTCCTTCGTTTGGGAGTCTGTCTTGCCCCTACGGGGGTGTGTATTGAGGGAGGAGAGGAGGGAAAAATAATAATAGCTAGTGCTATGTCGCCGCCATCGCCCTGAACCCGAGGCCGTTGCCGTTTTGAACAATCCTCTAACGTGGAGGTGGATACTTAGGATTATTTCCGAGGAAAACAGGCTGCTATGGCCACGTGGGAGAGGTTTGAATTTGAGTCTGCTGTCCTTACTTCCCATAATACTCATTTCTCCACCCCTGTACTTTGGATACCAGGTTTGTTCTTAACCGGCATCTCACATTTACTCGTGTATGTTGGGGGTGGACGTAGGAGAGTCTAGAATCCTAATGATTTTTGTGTTGGGTCGGTCATGGGGCTTGAACTCAGGGCCTGCGCCACAGCGCCACTTCCGGTTTTCTGGTGGTTAATTGGAGATGAGTCTCACGGACCTTCGGCTCCCGGGTTGCTTTGGATTTGAGTTTACCTATGTCATGGTTCGCAAGCTGTCTTTGCCTTTTTCTTCCTGTACACACCTTCATCTGTCCACCATAGCTTGAGATAAACTTGATTTCATGGAATGCTTGGTAAATCAGAGTTGGAATTCCTTCTTAAGTTGCAGGAAAATGCCGGCAGGACAGTCTGCTTGCTTATGCTTTGGACCCTCTGTAATGGTTTTGTTCGATAGATCCATGGTGTAGGAACGTCTTCTATCCTACTGTGCTGGGCAGGAATATCATTTTTCTTCTTTGGATCGTAAGGCCAGTTAACCCGAGCCTAAGTATTTTAAGGTGACAGCATACCCGGGGCTGGGGTGAGGGAGGGCCCAAAGGGGGCGGGGCGGCAGTACTTGCGGCGACTCGGGCGTCATCGCGGCGCGCCGCTTCCGGTCCCCTAGCGCCGCAACTAATGTGCCCCCCCCCCCCGCTCCCGAGCCGGGTCCCTGCGCAGTGCCACCCCCAGGAGCCCACGTTCGCACCGCGGGCGAGGCCGCCAGCGCCCCACCCGCGCCCGGGACCATGGCCACGGACTCGTGGGCCCTGGCGGTGGACCAGCAGGAAGCGGCGGCTGAGTCGGTGAGTTGGCATCCGAAGTAAAAGGGGGGGGGGACTGGTTCTGGCTGGGTACGGGTCCTTGGGAAAAGGCGCCCGGTGGGAAGGTTGGTCGCTGCAGGGATGGCGCCGGGACCTTGAGCGGGCTCTGCTTACCCAGCCGCCCCGAGTCACGGCCACGCAGGCATTCGGGTCCCCCAACGCCAACCACCCGCCTGTTTCCCTGGAGTCAGAGTTAGTCCTAGTTTGCGTGAAGACTCCGGTTGTCATGGTTCTCCACCTTTTCGGTTCTTGAGCGCCGGGACGTGTCTTCCTCCGATCCTTGCCTGCTCCCCTCCCTCTCTCTCGTGGAGGAAGACAGACGGCGAGAGTCAGGCCGGCGGTAACCGCTCCCGACTGACCTCACGTCGTCGTTTCTGAGTCTCACGATAGTAAGCAAGACGTGAGTTACACATGTCTGTGTAGATTTCGTGCACTTAAATATTCTGAGTTTTGGTAGTGCTTTGAAGCGGCTTATTTCTTTCTTGGTCCCAGACCGGGTATGGAACTCGATTCCTGACACTTTTCGCCCATTGGCTATCCTTCTACCAACTGAGCCACGCCTCCAACCCCTGAAACCTACTTCTTTTAGTATATAAGTCTGTATATTCCTTGAGAATAGGACCTTAAAACAAACAGAAGCCAGGCGCCTGTGGCTCACGCCTGTAATCCTAGTTACTCAGGAGGCTGAGATCTGTGGGTCACGGTTTAAAGCCAGCTGGGCAGGAAAGTCCCTGAGATTCTGATCTCCAATTAACCACCAGGAAACCGGAAGTGGCTGTATGGCTCAAAAATGGTAGAGTACTGGCTTTGAACAAAAGAGCTTAGGACAGCGCCCAGGCCCCAAGTTCAAGCCTCACGACTGACCCCTCTCCCCGCCCCCTCCAAAAAATTACAGCAAAAAAAAGCTTTATTTAAATTTATGACTTGTCTTTTCTTTTTCTTTTTTGTTGGTTGTGGGGCTTGAACTCTGGGCCTGGGCGCTGTCGCTCAGCTCTTCAGCTCAAAGCGAGTGCTCTACCACTTGATCATGGCACCACTTCGGTTTTCTGGTGGTTTATTGGAGATGAGTCTCACAGATTTTCCTGCCCGGGCTGGCTTTGAACCTCGATCCTCAGCTCTCAGCCTCCTGAGTGGGTAGGATTACAGATGTGAGCCACCAGTGCCGGCCTTTTTTTTTTTGTACCAGCTTTATTAAAATATTTTTTGAGACTATTTCTGGGCTCATGATTCTTTTTTTTTTTTGTCGGTCGTGGGGCTTGAACTCTGGGCCTGGGCATTGTCCTTCAGCTCTTCAACTCAAGGCGAGCACTCTACCACTTGAGCTACAGCGCCACTTCCGGTTTTCTGGTGGTTTGTTGGAGATAGGAGTCTCACAGTGTTTCCTGCCTGAGCTGGCTTTGAACCGTGATCCTCAGATCTCAGCCTCCTGAGTAGCTAGGATTACAGGTGTGAGCCACCAGCGCCCAGCTAGGGCTCACGATTCTTCCACCTCAAGTTCTCTGAGCTGGGACTCCAGTTGCAGTCCACCATTATTATTATTATTAGTGTGGGTTGTGGGGCCTGAACTCTGGGCCTGGGCGCTGTCCCTCAGCTCTTTAGCTCAAGGCTAGCGCTCTACCACTTGAGCCACAGCACCACTTCCAGCGTTTTCTGTTTATGTGGTGTTGAGGAATCAAACCCAGGGCCTTATGCATGCAAGGCAAGCGTTCTACCACTGAGACACCTTCCCAGCCCCTTATCTTATTTTTTAAATAGGGGATAAAATTAGAAACATAAAGAGAAATTTTTTTAAATATGTTCTTTATTGTAGAAATACTGTACAGACCAACGACAAATGCTGGAGGGGATGTGGAGAAAGAGGAACCCTATTACACTGCTGGTGGGAATGTACACTTATACAACCACTTTGGAAAGCAGT
>NW_012267234.1:12174982-12199208 GCF_000151885.1 Dipodomys ordii | reverse complement strand
GACAAAAAAAAAAAAGAAAAAATATTGCTAGTGCCTGTCTGTCTCATCTCATTTTTGAGTACTAGAGTTAAACAAGATTCCTTGACAGGGTGTATGAGGCAGTGCTTTAGTGAAGATCAAACATATTAAACAGCTACTCTATATCACGCTCTCTGCTGGTGATTTCATATTATCTATTAGTATGTTCTCCATACTGTGGGATTAATAAAGAATTTTTATTTTATGACAATTTTTCTCTTTTGCCAGGTTTTTTTTTTTTTTTCCTGGCTAAGCAGACAGACACTAAAAGCTTTCTACTGGTTTCCACAAGTAAAAGTTCTGTTTCCAAATTACCACCTATCGAAAGAATTGGTTTTTGGCCAGGCGCTGGTGGCTCACGCTTGTAATCCTAGCTACTCAGGAGGCTGAGATCTGAGGATCTCGGTTCAAAGCCAGCCCGGGCAGGAGAGACTGTGAGACTCCTATCTCCAATAAACCACCAGAAAACCGCAAGTGGCGCTGTAGCTCAAGTGGTAGAGTGCTCCTCGCCTTGAGCTGAAGAGCTGAGGGACAGCACCCAGGCCCAGAGTTCAAGCCCCACGGCCGACCAAAAAAAAAAAAAGAAAGAATTGGTTTTTGATGGGTCATGGGGCTTGAACTCAGGGCCTAGGCACTGTCCCTGAGCTATTTTGCTCAAGGTTAGTACTCTACCACTGAACTACAGTACCACTTCTAGTTTTCTGTTGATTAATTGGAGGTAAGAGTCTCACAGATTTTCCTGCCTGGGCTGGCTTTGAACTGAGTTATTCAGATCTTGGACTCCTGAATCGCTTGTTTTTTTTTTGTTTGTCCTGGACCCTGAACTCTGGGCCTGGGCGCTGTCCCTCAGCTCTTTAGCTCAAGGCTAGCACCCTACTACTTGAGCCACAGCCACTTCCGGTTTTTCTGTTTATGTGGTTCTGAGCAGTTGAACCCAGGGCCTCATGCATGCAAGGCAAGCACTCTACCACTAAGCCAACTTCCCAGCCCTCAAATAAATTTTCGCATTCCCACTTTCTCACCCTCTTCCTTTCCCTCATTCTTGGAAAGAAGGAACATCAAGGCATAGAAGAACCTGGTGACACCATATTCTGGTGATTTTACTTCTACCCTCTCCTAGGTGGTGTGGTGTTTTAGTCCCCACATGATATTTTATGACTAATATACCTACTTTGCACTATGATCAGTAGAAATTTCTCTTCATTAAGGTATTTGTGTTATAATAAGGGGACATAAATTCTGCCAGATATCTTTAAATTTACAGCATTTGACAAAATCCTGGTAATTTTTCCTGAAAATATTTCTCTAGTACACCCCTTCCTTTCTGTTCTCACTTCAACCTGATAGGTATTTTTTTAACAATATTATTAGAGGTGATGTACAGAGGGGTTACAGTTATATAAGTCATGTAAAGAGTACATTTCTTTTTGGACAGTGTCATCTCTTTCCTGGCTGTCTCCCGGTTTAATTGATATTTTGATTTTCTGTGTGTCCCATTGCTGCAGCCCATTCCCAGTTAAAATGTGTAGCCGCACTCAGCACAGAAGGACTTGAGGCAAAGGCTGCATATTGGCACGCTGTGGTGTTCTGGTTTGAGTATTTCTTGCCCATAGGTGCTTTGCTGTTAGGTCTTTACTAGTTTTATGGTATCTCTTTAGATTTGCTTTTGTTAAGAGCATAAGAAAGTGAGGACTCCAGTGATATTTCCCTGAGAATCTTTACAATAAAGGCATTAAGCAAACTCACAAATTATAATTGTGATTATAGAAATTGTAATTAGGAAGTAGAGATTTTGAGCTGCTTGTGCTGGTCTTGGGCTTGAATTCAGGGCCTTGATGCTGTTCTTGGGTTTTGTGCTCAAGGCTAGTACTCTACCACTGGAGTCACAGCTCCACTTTCAGCTTTTTTAGTGGTTAATTGGAGATAAGAGTCTCACAGATTTTCCTGCCCGGGCTGGCTTTGAATCGTGATCCTCAGATCTTAGCCTTCTAAGTAACTAGGATTACAGGCCTGAGCCACCAGCGCTCAGCTTTAATCCTGTTTTTTTGGCCAGTATGTTTTGAGAAATTTAGTTAGTCAAATATTTTGTAAGCAGAAGGAACCCAGTAGAAAACCTAATGAGTATACCTATGGTGTAGGACTTGATTCTTTTCCTACTTCATTAAAGACTCAAAATCTTTTAAGTGACTTTTTCTGACAATTTCTCTCTTCCCTATATTCTCCATTTCATTTAGTTAAGCAACTTGCATCTTAAGGAAGAGAAAATCAAACCAGATATCAATGGTGAGTAACTAAAAACTGATTTGAAAACGAATTTGATTCCTTTAGTACTTCTGTTTTGACATAGCAGCTATCTGGGAAAGAAATTGTATTTTATAACTACATAAAAACCTAGCAGATTCTGGCATTCATTTGATTTAAAAGTCATTGAAGTGGGTTGTGTAACCAAAATGTGTATAATATAGAATGAGGACACCTAATTGGCTTACAAATTATTAAATTTCTCATCATAGGCTATACTGTCAAAGATGGGTGTGTGTGTGTGGGGGGGGATGTGGGTGTGTACTTACTAGTACTAGGCCTTGAACTTAGTTCTCACTTGGCTTTTTTACTCAAGGCTGGCCCTCTTAACACTTGAGCCATATCTCCACTTTGGCTTTTTGCTGGATGATTGGAAATGAGTCTCATGGAGGAAGTGGTGCTGTGGCTCAGGTGGTAGAGCCTTGAACTGAAGAGCTCAGGGACAGTACCTATGCCTAGAGTTCAAGCCCTACGACTGACCAAAACAAATAAGTCTCATGGACTATTCTGCTAGGGCTGGCTTCAAACAACAATTCTCAGGTTTCATCCTCCTGAGTAGCTAGGATTAAGAGTCATGGACCACCAGCACCTGGCTTAACTCTTCTTTATTTTTATTTTTTAAATAATTTTTTATTGAGATTAAGTGATTACATAAATTTCACAAATTTCACAGTATTGTGAGATAGTGATACTTAAAGTCGCAAACATGTTTTAACCTTCACCTGTCATTATCTTGGTCTATAATGGGTGTAAATTCTATGAGCCTTGACAGTTACAACTATTTCTTCCACATTGAGTGATATGTACATTTCTTTTTTTTTTTTTTTTGGTCGTGGGGCTTGAACTCTGGGCCTGGGCGCTGTCCCTCAGCTCAAGGCGAGCGCTCTACCACTTGAGCTACAGCACCACTTCCGGTTTTCTGGTGGTTTATTGGAGATAGGATCTCATGGTCTCTCCTGCCTGGGCTGGCTTTGAACTGCGATCCTCAGATCTCAGCCTCCTGAGTAGCTAGGATTATAGGCGTGAGCCACCAGTGCCCGGCTGATATGTACATTTCTTTGCTTTTGCTTGGTGTAAGCTGTTTCCTCTTTCCCCCTCATTCCCTCCCTTCTATTGCTGCCCTTAAGTTGCTTAGTTCCATTTTCATCAATGCCCAGTGCAGCTGATGGGCCCCTCTGTTGTATTTATATTTTAACTGTTGTTTAATTTGGTGGTGAGATGGTTAAAGTGTGAGCAATCTCAAGAGTTTACCTACTCTTAATTATTCTAAACTAGTACCTGTTCAGAAAATAGATTTTGGTAGAGGACTCGGGATACAGCTCAGTGGTAGAGAACTTGCATAGTATGCTTCCCAATTACAAAATAATATCAATATTAATATTAATGAAGGGATGGAGTTTGTAACTTTTACCTCACTGAATTTTACCTCACTCTGAATTCTCCTAAAGTCTTGTGAAAATTTTCCCTTCTTTTTTGTGTATGTTTACGTAGTTACAATGTTGTTTATTATTTCTATTAATAAATTTATTTGCATAGACTTTTAATGGTATTCTTATATTGGCAATATGTTTGCACAGATTCTTTTTTTTTTTTGGTCGGTCATGGGGCTTGAACTCTGGGCCTGGGCGCTACCCCTCAGCTCTTCAGCTCAAGGCTAGCACTGTAGCTCTTGAACCACAGTGCCACTTCCAGTTTTCTGAGTGGTTTATTGGAGATAAGAGTCTCTCGGACTTTCCTGCCCAGGCTGGCTTTGAACCTCGATCCTCTGATCTCAGCCTCCTGAGTAGCTAGGATTACAGGTGTGAGCCATGGGTGACCAGCTCCAGTCATGGTTCTTGAACTCAGGGACTGAACTCTGTCCCTAGGCTAGCTCAAGGCTAGCAATTCTACTGCTTTGAGCCATAGTACCACTTCTAATTTTCTGGTGGTTAATTGGAGATAACAGTATCACGGACTTTCCAGCCCAGGCTGGCTTTGAATCTGATCCTTAGATCTCAGCCTCCTGAGTAGCTAGGATTATAGACATGAGCCATCAGCACCTGGCTTACACAGATACTCTTGTAAAAGAAATAATTCATTTGTTTTTGAGATAGAGTGAGGGAACTGGAATAGGAAAGAATAGCATATGAGCAACAGTATTTCAAAACTTTATTTAGGCAGTATTTATTTATTAAGCAGTATTTCAAAACTTTTATGTATTGTTTTTGCTTATTTTGCTTATTTTTTATCAGTGGTTTGGTTTCATTTACTTATTTATGAGGATCTGAGATTTTTTTTGTTTTAGATAAGATGTATGGAATGGATATTTGAATTACAGCCACTTTGTTTTTGATAAAGGTGCTGTTGTCAAGACCAATGCTAATGCAGAGAAGACAGATGAAGAAGAGAAAGGTAATAGCCTTAAAGATATATAAATGAGGGGCTGGTAATGTGGCTTAGTGGTGGAGTGCTTGCCTAGCATGCATGAAGCCCTGGATTTGATTCCTCAGTACCATATTAACAGAAAAAGCCAAAGGTGGTGCTGTGGTTCAAGTGATAGAGTACTAGCCTTGAGCAAAAAGAAGCTCAAGGACAGTGCCCAGACTCTGAGTTCAAACCCCAGGACTGGCAAAAACAACAACAAAAGATGTATAAATGAGGTTTCACATGTAAAAGACTGTTTACTACTAGGTGTCATAGTTTATACCCAACTTGGTTTGACATTACTAGTAGTTCTAAAATAAAACTTCAGTTTAATCAATAGGTAAACAAACTTTTATGGTTTATGTTGTAAGAGAAATTCTTTCCATTGAATTTATAAATCAAAACTAAGATGTTCATTCAACTCAGAGAATAGGTACACAGACATGTTACTATCAATGATAGTTGAGTTTAGATGAAGCCATAATGAGTTTCATAGACTTTTAAAAATCTTTGTTCTTTTTCCTGACAGAGGACAGAGCTGCACAGTCTTTACTCAATAAGCTGATCAGAAGCAACCTTGTGGATAACACAAACCAAGTGGAAGTCCTGCAGCGGGATCCCAACTCCCCACTCTACTCCGTGAAGTCTTTTGAAGAGCTTCGCCTGTGAGTATTTGTACATTTTTCTGAAGCTTCCTTTTGCATTTAGATAGAGATCTTAGACTTGTTAAAGCATATTTTTTTCACATAGCAGATCATTTTTAACCCACAAGATTATTACAAAATAGATGTAGCACAATATTAGGCTATTAAATAAAATTTCCAGGCAACCTGTAACAATTGTTAGCTCACTCATAAGTTGTGTTCAAGTCAAATATTGTTAGATACAAACTACGAACAATGGAGAAAAAAAAAAAGATCTCCCAAATATTTTGCTATGCTTCTCAATCAAAGAGATGACTTTGATATTTAATTATTTTTTTCTAGGAAACCACAGCTTCTCCAAGGAGTCTATGCCATGGGTTTCAACCGTCCGTCCAAAATACAAGAGAATGCATTGCCTTTGATGCTTGCTGAACCGTATGTAACTTGATATAACTCAGTTTCATTTTTATTTCCTATTTAAAACTTTGTTCATTTTAAAAGATTTTTTTTTTTTTTTTGTCAGTTGTGGGGCCTGAACTCTGGGCCTGGGCACTGTCCCTCAGCATTTCAGCTCAAGGCTAGCACTCAACCACTTGAGCCACCACTTCTAGCTTTTTCTGTTTATGTGGTGCTGAGGAATTGAACCCAGGGCCTCATGCATGCAAGACAAGCACTCTACCACTGAGCCACCGTCCCAGCCCCAAGAAAAAAATCTTATTGTTCAGTAATTGTACAAAGGGGTTACAGTTGCGTAATTTTTTTTTTTTTTTTGGTCAGTTGTGGGTCTTGAACTCTGGGCCTGGGTGCCATCCCTCAGCTCTTTAGCTCAAGGCTAGTGTTCTGCTACTTGAGCCACAGCACCACTTCCGGTTTTCTGGTGGTTAATTAGAGATTAGAGATAAGAGTCTTTGAACTGCGATCCTCAGATCTCAGCCTCCTGAGTAGCTAGGAGGCTGAGTGGCTAGTAGCCACTCACGCCCAGCTCATAATCTTAAAGAGTAAGCCTAATAATACGTGCTTCATACATGCTTTCTTCCTTCCTTCCTTCCTTCCTTCCTTCCTTCCTTCCTTCCTTCCTTCCTTCCTTCCTTCCTTCCTTCCTTCCTTCCTTCCTTTCCTTTTTTCCTCCTGTCCTGGGGCTTGAACTCTGGGCTTGGGAGCTATCCCTGAGCTCCTTTCATTAAAGGCTTATGCTCTACCATTTGAGCCACAGTGGCACTTCCAGCTTTTTCTGTGATTAATTGGAGATAAGACAATTTTCCTGTGTGGGTTGGCTTCTAACCACAATCCTCAGATCTCAGTCTCCTGAGAAGCTAGGATTACAGGTGAGAGCCACTAGCACCTGGCAATATATGGATTCTATAGAAAAGTTATAAAATAAAGTGAAATAAAAAAGAAAAGCATAACTTTTTAAATAAATGGAATGACCTAGGCTGAGGATGAAGTTTAGTAGTAGAGCAATTGCCTAGCAATACACAAGGCCTGGGTTCAATTCCTACCACTTTGTTGGAAAAGAAAATTTTATATGTATGTATCACACATACAAACACATGCACACATATATAGTGCTTTTCAAATTCCATCATAAAATATTTTCTGTATAGTACCCTATATTTGTACCTCCTATCATTTGTAACTGCTATAGACCCCATTGTCTCTATATAAATGAAGTTTGAATACTTTTTTTTTTTGCCGGTTGTGGGGGCCTGAACTCTGGGCCTGGGTGCTGTCCCTTGGCTCTTCAGCTCAAGGCTAGCACTCTACCACTTGAGCCATAGTGCCACTTCCAGCTTTTTCTGCTTATGTGGTGCTGAGGAATCGAACCCAGGGCCTTAGGCATGCAAGGCAAGCGCTTTACCACTGAGCCACCTTCCCAGCCCCTTGAATACTATTTTTAAGCTTTATTATTTTTTAAATTTTAACTTACTTGACATTTAAGCTCCTACACAGTTTTTTGTTTTTGTTTTTTGGTGCCAGTCCTGGGACTTGAACTCTAAGCATGGTTACTGTCCCTGAGATTTTTTTTTATTTTTTGTTTTATCTCTTTTCTTTTTTTGCTCAGGGCTAATACTCTACTCACTTGAACCAGAGCTCCACTTTTGGCTTTTTTTGTGTTTAGTTGGTGGTGAAGAGTCTTACAGACTTTCCTGCCAAGGCCAGATTTGAACTGTGATCCTCAGTTCTCAGCCTGAGTAGCTAGAATTATAGGAGTGAGCCACCAGCACCAGGTTTAAACAGTTTATTTTATTGTTCAGTCCACAGAACTTGATTGCCCAGTCTCAGTCTGGTACTGGAAAAACTGCTGCCTTTGTGTTGGCCATGCTTAGCCAAGTAGAACCTGCAAACAGATACCCCCAGGTAAGGCCTTGGTAAATTTGGATTTTCTACTAACTTACAGGTAGAAGGGGGATTCCATTTGGTGGATTAAAAACCAAACATCACTACATGGTACATTTTAGAATTCAAGTTGAGTGTAAATAGATCTTTCAGTGGTTAGAAAAAACTGCATTCTGTTTTCCAGGGTTTGCCAATTCTGAAGGACTATTGACAAGCGTGACTCTTACTTTTTTTTCTGGGGCTGGGGCTTGAACTCTGTGCTTGGGCCCTGTCACTTAGCTGCTTTTCTTCCACTTCCAGCTTTTTCTGTGATTAACTGGAGATAAGAGTCTCACAGGACGCCAGGTGCCAGTGGCTCTTGCCTGTAATCCTAGCTACTCAGGAGGCTAAGATCTGATTGATGATCGAGGTTTAAAGCTAGCCCCAGCAGGAAACTCAGAGAGACTGTTATCTCCAATTAACCACCAAAATCTGAAAGTGGTGCAGTGGCTCAAGTGGTAGAGCACTAGTCTTAAGCTAAAGAGCTGAGGGACAGTGTTCAGGCCCAGAGTTCAAGTCCTATGACCAAAAAAAAAAAAAACCAAAAGTCTCAGGGACTTTCCTAGGCTAGCTTCAAACTGTGATCCTAAGATCTCAGCGTCCTGGGTAGTTTAGATTACAAACATGAGCCACTGGTGGCCGGCAAACTTGACTCTTACTTGGAGAAAAAACAAGTTCAGAGAACTGCCAGGCATAGAGGTATACGTCTGGAATCCCCGCACTGAGACAAGATGATCAAGAGTTTGAGACCAATTCCATCTCCTTATTATTTTTTTTTAATTTTATTTTTATTATCTTCAAGTAGTTGTACAAAGAAGTTCCCATTCTACAAAACAGTATATGAGTACAAAGTGTCTGACAACATTGTCATCCATCTCTCCTAACCCATCCCTTCTCTCTCTTTTTTTTTTTCTTTAATTGAGATTAGGTGCTTACATAAATTTCACATATTTCACAGTATTGTGGAATAGTGATACTTAGTTAAAGTCACAAACACATTTTAACCTTCACAAGGCAAATTATCATTTTCATGGTCTATTCAGTTTGTGAATTCTATGAGCTTTAACAATACAAGTTATTTTTTATACATTAAGTGATGTTTACATTTCTTTCCTTTTGCTTAGTGTCCCTATTAGTTTTAAGGCCAATCCGGGCTAATTAGTGAGACCTTGTCTCAAAAAAGAAAAGAAAGTTGTGGAGTCTTTAGCTCCCATTTACTAAGTGGGGAAAAGGAAGTGTTTTTCTTTTGTTCTATTTCTTCCTACTTTATCCTGTTATACTAAAATCAGTCCATGCTCAGGCAGGAAAGAAGGAGAGGGTAGGAAGAAAGGAGGAGAGAGGGAGGGAGGGAGGAAGAAAAGAAAGGAGTTGTGAGAACTTTCTGAGTAAGTGAAAAAAGGAAGCTAATTTCTGGAGATGAGTCTCATAGACTCATCTGGATTTGAATTGCGATCCTTAGATTTCAGCCTTCTGAGTACCTAGCGGGCCCCAACCCTCCGCTTCGCAGGGTTTTTGTCTTGAACATTCATTCTGCACTCTTTCCCTACCAGTGCCTGTGCCTTTCCCCAACATATGAGCTGGCACTTCAAACAGGAAAAGTGATTGAGCAGATGGGCAAATTTTACCCTGAACTGAAATTAGCTTATGCTGTGCGAGGCAATAAATGTGAGTATATGATCTTGAAATATTATGCTAACATTTTTTTATTTTTAAAGATTTTAAAATGTATCTGATAGTTAAAATAGCACAATAAGGCTGGAAACCTTTGATTCTCACCTATATTTAGGAAGCTGAGATCTGAGGATCGAAGTTTGAAGCCAGCCTGAGCAAGAAAGTTTGTGAGACTCTTCAATTAACAAGCAAAAACAGAAAAGTAGAGTGGTAGCTTGTGTTGTCTTTATTAATCTCAGTAGTTTTATACATGACTTTGTGTGTGCGTGCGTGCGTGCGTGCGTGCGTGCGCGCACGCGCGCTGGTCCTAGGACTTGAACTCAGGAGCTGGGTGCTGTCCCTGAGCTTCTTTGCTCAAGGCTAGTGTTTTATCACTTCAGCCACAGTCCCACTTCCACCTTTTTTTGTTGTTGTTTGTAGTTTATTAGAGATAAGAGTCTCAAAGACTTTCTTGGCCAGGCTAGCTTCAAACCACCATCCTCAGATCTCAGCCACCTGAGTAACTCGGATTACAGGTGTGAGCCACCAGTGCCTACCTGCCTATTTAAGCACTTTAGGAAATATTGCTGGAAGTTTGGTTGAATCTTATGGATCTTTGAAACAAATGTAACTTTATGATCACAGAAATTAGTTTTACATACAACATCCTAGGGGCAACTTTAGATCAGTTCTGAAGAGAAAAATTATAATGAAGTTTATTATAAAAAATTTAAAATTTTGCAATTTGGATAAAAGAATTCTTCATTTTCTGCAGCAACTGGGATTGAGTCTTAATTTGTTAATTTAATATGGACTAGCAATTAGTTAACTGAAGTCTAGAGCTTGTGGTCTACCACTTGAACTATACAAACCAAAAAAGCCCTGCTTTTTTAATTTTTATTTTGTCAGTCATGGGGCTTGAACTCTGGGTCTGAGCGCAGTCCCTCAGCTCTTCAGCTCAAGGCAAGCCCTCTACCACTTGAGCCACAGTGCCACTTCCAGTTTTATCAGTGGTTTATTGGAGATAAAGAGTCTGGGAGTTTCCTGCTCAGGCTGGCTTTCAACTGTGATCCTCAGATTTCAGCATCCTGAGTAGCTAGGATTACAGAAGTGAGCCACGGACACCTGGTTTAAGCCATGCTTTTTTAATCTCGGGTAGAGATTACTTTAGAGATAGAGTCTTAAAGACTTGTCTGCCTGAGCTGATTTTGAACAGCGATATTCCAGATTCCCAAAGAACTAATATAACAATAACTGGTGCCCAGTTGGAGTGTTGGTGTGTGTATGTTTTTTCCAGTGCTGATGATCAAATCAGGGACCTTGAACATACTAATCAAGCATTCTTTTTTTTTTTTTTTTTGCCAGTCCTGAGGCTTGAACTCAGGGCCTGGATACTGTCCCTGAGCTTCTTTTGCTCAAGTCTAGCACTCTTTTTATTTTTTTTTTGGTCCAGTCGTGGGGCCTAACTCTGGGCCTGGGCGCTGTCCCTCATCTCTTCAGCTCAAGGTGAGTGCTCTAACTGCTTGAGCCACAGCACCACTTCTGGTTTTCTAGTGGTTTATTGGAGATAAGAGTCTCACAGACTTTCCTGCCCGGGCTGTCTTTGAACCTCAATCCTCTGATCTCAGCGTCCTGAGTAGCTAGGATTATAGGCATGAGCCACCAGCGCCTGGCTAAGCACATCTTCTTTTTTCTTTTTGTCAATCATGGGGCTTGAACTCAGGGCTTAGATGCTGTTTCTGAACTCTTGTGCTCAAGGCTACCCCTCTAATACTTTGAGGTGCCACTCTGGTTTTCTGGTGGTCAATTTGAGATAAGGGCCTTACAGATTTTCCTGTCCAGGCTGACCTTGAATCATAATCTTCAGATCTCAGCCTCTTGACTAGCTGAAATTATAGGTGTGACTCACCAGCACCTGACCCTAGCACATTTTCTAAGAAAGGCAATTTGTTTACGTCAGAAACTAAAACTCCTTGGAAACCATATTTATTGATTTGAAGAGGACAGCTGAGTTACTAGATGATACTTGTTTCTGAGTTTGTGTGTGTATGTGTGTGTTATGGTATAGGAGAGAGGAAGGTAGTTCTTATCACATTATAATTCAGTCTGGCCTTGAACTCCCTACATAGCTCCAGTTGTTTTTAAACAGTCCTCGTGTCTTAGCCTTCTGAGTGCTGAAAGTGGAAAATGTTTTAGAAAAATATGAATTTTGATAAGTCCAATGGTGTGAAAATTCAATGTTTCTATAAGTGATCAGGTAGAGGGAATTGGATATTGAATTCAATACCACGGAAAAATAGTTTGGTAAAAAGTGCTTGACTGGTATTTGACCTGAGTTTAATCCTTAGAACTACAAAGAAAACAAAAAGAAAAAAAGAGAGAGGAATGCCTTTGGAGATATTTTTGTGTTCTCCTTGTTCATATCCTTAACACAGCTTTTCCTATTGCCAGTTTTTATTTGTTTGTAGTGATATTCTACGCTTACCTTAAAATATTAAACAAAAAACTCTATAAGCATTAAAAACAAAGCTTTAGGGTATCAGAGAGGAGAGCTGGCTTTGCCTTTGAAATACCCACAGAAAACATCTCGTCTCTACAGTGGAAAGAGGTCAGAAGATCAGTGAGCAGATTGTCATTGGCACTCCGGGGACTGTCCTGGACTGGTGCTCCAAGCTCAAGTTCATTGACCCCAAGAAGATCAAGGTGTTTGTTCTGGACGAGGCAGACGTGATGATAGCTACTCAGGGCCACCAGGACCAAAGCATCCGCATCCAGAGGTAGGAAGAACTGGGGCCAGGAGGAACTTGAAACTCCTCCTCCAACTTCTGTTGGGTTCTTGATGCTGGTACTTACTGCAGCATGTGTTCAGCGGGCCATTTCCTCATCAGCACTTAAAACACTCCAAGCCTGGGTTGAGAAGGGAGACCCAGGCCCTAACCCAGCCCAGTGCCACCTTGGCTGTGTTCTTCCTCCCCCTTGCTAAGATGGGTCTGCCTCCAGCCCTTCATGCCTGTGAGGGCTGTAGTCTATGCAGGCCTTTGATGGGAGGCTGGGTTTCTGTTCCTTCTGGTGAAGTCCTGGGTCATCCAAAGTGCCTGGAGGACCTGGGTGCTGGTGGCTCACACCTGTAATCCTAGCTGCTCAGGGGACTGAGATGTGAGGATCACGCTTCAAAGGCAGCCTGGGCAGGAATGTCCATGGGACTCTTTTCTCCAATTAACCACCCAAAAGCTGGAAGTGGCACTGTGGTTCAAAGTGATAGAGCACTAGCCTTGAGAAAAGAGCTCAAGGACAGCTCCTAGCCCCTGAGTTCAAAGCCCATCACTGACCAAAAAAGATGCCTGGATGTCACCTTGCAGGATGCTGCCCAAGAACTGCCAGATGCTGCTTTTCTCTGCCACCTTTGAAGACTCAGTGTGGCAGTTTGCCCAGAAAGTGGTCCCAGACCCCAATGTTATCAAACTGAAGCGTGAGGAGGAGACGTTGGACACCATCAAGCAGTATTACGTCCTGTGCAATAACAGAGATGAGAAGTTCCAGGCCTTGTGCAACCTGTATGGGGCCATCACCATCGCTCAAGCCATGATCTTCTGCCATGTGAGTAGAGCTGCAGGCCTGCAGGGGCTGCCCCACCCCCTCCTCAGCCTCTCCCTTGTCCAGCTGCACCTGACCTGACCAGATTCATGTGTGGACAAGAAAGGAAAGGTTTTGTGAGGATGGAGTAGACAGTGTCTTTATTTTAATCTAATTAGAGTTAGCATGCATTATAGCATGAGAGAGTGCCACTGTAACTATTCCATCCACTGTAACTATTCCATCCATGTGTATAATGCAGCTTGAACCAGTTCTTTTTCCTACTTGTGAATGTGTGTGTGCATTCATGCACGTGTGTGTGTGTGTGTGTGTGTGTGTGTGTGTGTGTGCGCTGGTACTGGAGCTTGAATTTAGGGCCTCAATCACTCAGGCTGATTGTTCATTGGTGGTGCTCTACTGCTTAAATCATGCTTCTGTTCAGCATTTTGTTCAGGAATTGGAGATGGAATCAGACTTTTCTGTCCAGGTCAGTTTCAAACTACAGTTCTCTAGATCTCAGCCTCCTGAGTAACTGAGGTAACAGGCATGAGCCACAGTGTGTAGTTCCTTCCTTCCCTTTCATGTTTGATTTTATAGATACAATAGTATATGTAAGCATATATGATACCGTAAAATAGTCTATATTAAATAGTCTTTTCACACTTTAGTAAATGTTTGTAAAATTATTACCCAGGTGCTGCTGATGTATCAGACACATCAGGTTGGCCACATTTCCAGTAGAATCTGCCAAGTTAGATACAGTCTTTTATAAAGGTACCATCATTTCTTAATTGTTTTTTCCATCCAGACCCGCAAAACTGCTAGTTGGCTGGCAGCAGAGCTCTCCAAAGAAGGGCACCAGGTGGCTCTGCTGAGTGGTGAGATGATGGTGGAGCAGAGGGCTGCCGTGATTGAGCGCTTCCGCGAAGGCAAGGAGAAAGTTCTGGTGACCACCAACGTGTGTGCCCGGGGTGAGCAGTGATGTCCTGGTGTGCCCGACCCAGGGAGGTGGTGAGGTTGGTGCGACATTCCTTTCTAGAAGAGACTGAGAGAAACCAACAAAGACTCCAGGAGTGCCGCCCTGGTGCAAGTGGGCGTCCAGGCTCTGAGTGCTTGGGAGCAGTGCTCATCCTGGGCAGTGCCGGTATTTAGCTGTGTGTCCACGTGCATGTGTGCAGCACACGTGCTTCACATTCTACAGGGGTCTTTGTAACACTGCTGTAAAGTTCTGTCCTCCCTTCATTCTGCCCAGGGACTGAATGTGTCCCTTCTCTAGAGGTGGCCTGGCCCAGGCCCTTCCTCCTTTTGAAGTGGTTGGGTGGACTGAGGCCTGTGTCTCTGTCCTCCCCACCTCCCAACATGCAGGGATTGATGTTGAACAAGTGTCTGTTGTCATCAACTTCGATCTTCCTGTGGACAAGGATGGGAACCCCGACAATGAGACTTACCTGCACCGGATTGGGCGCACCGGCCGCTTTGGCAAAAGAGGCCTGGCCGTGAACATGGTCGACAGCAAGCACAGCATGAACATCCTGAACAAAATCCAGGAGCATTTTAGTGAGTCCCTGGAGGGTGCTGTGCCTGGTGCCCTTTTCAGTGGGCTGGGATGGGAGTGGGGAGAGGGGAGGTTTCGCATGCCCATCAGCGAGGCTTCTGTCTCTGTCACCTCCTCTCCCCCTCCCTCCTCCCATCTGTACATTCTCAGGGAACACTCCTGGGAGTTTGGGGCTCAGGGAGTAGAATGGCTGTTTCTATGTGGCCAGGCTGCGGCCTGGAGCACCGACTGCTGGTGTCAGTGACCAGGGCTCCAATGTCCCCTGCTCAGCTGCTCTGGAGGCTTTCCTTTATGGTTAGACGAAGGAATTCTGTGACCCCAAGTGTAACACCTTTCTAGGCAGAGACCTGTGTCTTGTAATGTCCCCATTCTGTGTGTCTAGGTGACTTGTGTTGTGTTGACTTGTTTGTTCCATGTTGGTTTCCCTTCAAATCTTTTTCCCCAGATAAGAAGATAGAAAGATTGGATACGGATGATTTGGATGAGATTGAAAAAATAGCTAACTGAGAAGCTCCACCAGTGAGTCGCTGGTGCTCACACTCGACGCTGCCCAGCCCAGGAGACTAGTGCTTTCATGGCATCGGCCTTGACGGCACCTCAAAGACAAAGGCACGAGTAGAGAAGCTACCTACCTCATTCACAATTACGTTTGGACTTGACAGAAATTTGTGCAAATGATGGGGGATGGTAGAATAATTGTTTACACAACTTTGGAAGATTAGGCATGAATACACAGAAATTTACGTTTTGCAAATTACTTCGTTTTTTTGGCCAGCGTTTCGCCCAGTGTGTAACTAATCTAGATACTGTGGGTGCTTGCCCAGGATCCTTTGTGACAACCCTTGCCTGTTTTCTCACCTGGAGTATGTGAGACAACCTTCAGTCCTTTCGGATGTGACAGGATAGAAATGAAAAGGGAGCACCCAGGGAGAGGCCCCAAGTAAGATAAGTGTGTGAGCCTAATCATTGTGTCTGGAGGCTATCATAAGACAGCTGAGCAAACGGTGAGCAGCTGCTTAGAACTTGGTGTGAATCAGCTTATCTGAATATTACCAACCTGTTATTCCTAACTCCTCCCATACAAGCAAAGGATGTGCTATGATGGACCAAATTACAACCTATAGGGCCTTTGTATGCAGGTTTATGCCTCAGGACCATGATCTGCTCTTTTCACTGGGTATGGTATGAAAGTGAATATTGATGAGTCCTTTGCTTATCTTTCATCGAGCTTACTTCCATCAGGAAGTCATGGAGAATTAAGTCATAGCCCTACCTTTCCACAAGGCAATCCCAAGCTTGCCTGGCTTCACAGGCACTGACAACATTTTTTTTTTCTTTTTGTCGGTCATGGGGCTTGAACTCTGGGCCTGGGCGCTGTCCCTCAGCTCTTCAGCTCAAGGCAAGTATTCTACCACTTGAGCTAAAGTGCCACTTCTGGTTTTCTAATGATTAACTGGAGATAAGAGTCTCATGGACTTTCTTGCCTGGGCTGGCTTTGAACTGCCACCCTCAGATCTCAGCCTCCTGAGTAGCTAGGATTATAGGTGTGAGCCACCGGTGCCCGGCTACATCTTTTTTATGTTACTAACAGAGCCCTGACAGTTACTTGTGCCAGGTAATTACAAAGCTATCTGAGCTTTGCATCCTTGGTGAAAACCATAGTTTCAAGTTTCTGTTAGCCATCCTCTAGCAGAAGGCAGTTCCAGATGTGGTCAACAGTATTCACAAATTCTTTTCATGCTTGCAGGTTCCAGAAGGCAGTTTTGTCAGAGCTGGGGAATGATAACAGATATTGGGTCTTGATTATAAAAGGATTCTGAACATCTCTTCACAGTGCCTGGAATAAAGACAGGTACAACTGAAAGGCAAGATGGACTACAGCCGCTCATCTGACCAAAGCAAGAGTAATCACCACAGCTTTCGGGCCATCCTATCTTGGCTTCTGGGTGTAGAGTAGTTAAAGCTAGCAATAGAAATGGATGTTTTCTCCTATCTGGCCAAGGCTGTTGGTATCAACAGAGTAAGAGCAGATATGAAACAAAACTTAGTTGCAAGAGCAGCCCACAACCTCAGCCAGAAGCAGTCCTCTTCAGCTTTTTGATGCAGTGACCATTTTAAGAACTACAGGAGAATTTTCTTGTTTTGGTCATGGTGGAGATTAAACCCAGAGCCTTGTTCATTGCTAGGCAAGCACTCTACTACTGAGCTATAACTCCATCACTGGAAGAGGATTTTTTTTTTTTTTTTTTTGGTCAGTCATGGTGTTTGAACTCTGGGCCTGGGCACTGTCTGTCCCTCAACTCTTCAGCTCCATGTGAGCCACAGTGCCACTTCCAGTTTTCTAGTGGCTAATTGGAGATTGGTGTCTCATGGACTTTTCTGGCCTGGCTGGCTTTGAACCGCGATCATCAGATCTCAGCCTCCTGAGTAGCTAGGGTTACAGGCATGAGCCACTGGCACCTGGCTGTAAGAGGAATTTTATATGATGGGAACTGTTCTAACCTCAGAACTTCATTGTAGGCATTTCTGTATTCTAATGCAAGATCTATTATCTTTGGAAAAAGAGGGTCCGAGTGTTAGCTTCGAAGTAGTCTCCTTAATGTGATATTTCAGTGGGACTAAGAGACTTCCAATTCTGCCACATTCCCCAGTGGTTATTTGGCTATATGGAAGTTGTTTATGCTCCTGGCCAACTTTGACCTATTTTAGGAGTCTTGTAAGAAGAGAGGACGTTCTATATTTCCCTGAAATATATGAATTTACACCTAAGTAACTAAAAAAAAGATAATAAGAAACATAGACTTCACTAGAGTACAGACTGACTACAGTATCCTCTATATGTACAACATATAGAAACATTGTAGCCTTAAGTCTCAGAAGGAAAATGGGAAAAGGGTATTTAGCTGATTTTTTGATGAATGAGCTTCTGGTAGAGGTGTAGACCACTAGTTCTTTTTTTTTTTCCTGCCAGTCCTAGGGTTTGAACTCAAAACCTAGGCACTGTTCCTGAGCTCAAGGCTAATACTAATACTTTACCACTTTAAGCCATAGCTCTCTTTCTGGCTTTTTAATAGTTACTATGGAGATAAGCATCTTGTGGATATTCTTGTCTGGGTTGGCTCTGAACCACAGCCCTCAGATCTCAGCCTCTTGAGTAGTTAGGATAACAGGTGTGAGCCACTGGTGCCTGGTTATCAACAGTTCTTAAACAGAGTGTTGGACCACTTCAGAATTCACTGGATGGGAGTCTGTGAAATATATGCATTAATTTGTGTTAAATGTATTTTCTTGGAAGACTCCAAAGGATTATACATCTTTCAAAAAAGGTAAGCCCCATAACTATGGATAACTCAGAAATGTCGGTGCTGACTACACATTCCTTTACAGTTTGTATTCATTCCTATAGTGCCTTTCAAGCATTGAGCCCAGTGCTCATTGTTCAATACTGCCTCTGTGACCTGCAGCCCAGACAGATATGTAATATAAAAAGTTAATGAGTTGGTGAGCTTTGGTCTCAATGGATTGTTAATGACTTTAGTAAGTACTTACATATATGTGAAATGATAAACTGTTCCCTATAGCAGAGAAACTCAGGAAAATTTTGTTTATTGGTAAATTCTAGATACATTTATTGTCCATAAACTATGGATTTTATTAATTTTTAGTGAATGTCATTTATTGCCTGCATGCATACAAACTAATGAATTCTCAACATTTTCTTATTGATGTCATGAAGGATTCTTAGTTACTAAGATATCATTAATAAGGAAATAATAATGTTTTGGTATTGATGGGTGAAGAGTCACATATTACTCCCTAAGCTAGTTATGATCTGATACTACTATTTCAATTGGCCTTGTTCCAAAATGACCAATCATTTATCTCCATAGGCCAATGGCTGCTCACAGTAGTAGTAGTAGTGGTAATAGTAGTAATAACCAAAGTTTGTGTGCTAGGTGTTCAGAAAGAAGGTTGGAAGTCAGTAAATACAAAGTTTCTACATTCTATTTTTTTTTTTTTTGGGTGCGGTCATGGGGCCTGAACTCTGGGCCTGGGCACTGTCCCTCAGCTCAAGGCTAGTGCTCTACCACTTGAGCCACAGCGCCACTCCCGGCTATTTTCTTTTTGCTTATGTGTTGCTGAGGAATCAAACCCAGGACCTCATGCATGCAAGGCAAGCGCTCTACCACTGAGCCACCTTCCCAGCCCCTCTACATTCTATTCTTTGAAGGAGAAAGATAAAAACGGCCTGGTGGCTGAGCCTAGTTGTTATACACCTGTAATCCCAGTAATCAGGCTTCAGAAGGAGGGCACTAGTTTGAGGCTAGCCACACTACATTACAGGACCCTGGCTCTAAACATCAACAACAACAAAAAGATACAACACTTCTCCCTTTGTTGACTCCATCTTCTCTTATGCATAGGCTATTTCAGGTTGGTGTCCAGAAATATTAGAGAAAATTACATGAAAAAATAGGATTTCTATATGAAAGAAAGGCAAGATTGCCAGTGCTTAAAAAAAAAAAAAGTACCCTTGACCTTGAAGGTTGATTGTGATAAAGGAAATGTGCTGGAGGGTAGTGAGGATAGCATCCTGCCGTGTGGGCAGTGAAAAGTCTTATTAGGTTAAATATAAAATTTGATTGTTTTAAAAGTGTTATACTTTGGGCTGGGAAGGTAGCTCAGTGGTAAAGCGCTTGCCTTGCATGCAGGAGGCCCTGGGTTTGATTCCTCAGCACCACATAAGCAAAAAGAAAAAAAAGCCAGAAGTGGTTTTGTGGCTCAAGTGGTAGAGCGCTAGCATTGAGCTAAAGAGCTGAGGGACAGTGCCCAGGCCCAGAGTTCAGGCCCCATGACTGGCAAAAAAAAAGTGTCTGTTGATGAAGAACAGAAATAGATTTCTTTCAGTTCTGGAGGCTGAGAAGTCCAAGTTCAGAGTCTCTGCATCCAAAATGTTACCTGGTTGCATCATTTGGGCGAGTGAACACTCACTCCAGCCTTGAGCTCCATTCCCATGATTCAGTAACCCTCCTAAAGGCTGCATCTCTTAGTACTGTTGTATTGGCAATTAAGTTTTTGATACGAGTTTTAAGGACACCCATCATCAAAACCATAGCAACCCAGGCATGGAGGCACATATTTGTAATCTAAGCATTCAGGAGCAGAGGCAAAGGATCTTGATTTTGAAGTCAGCCTAGGCTAAATAGCAAGATCCTGTTCCTAAAGACAAAAGAAACAAAAATGGTATTTGAGTTTGGTAAATCATTTTCATAGGTTTTTCTTGGTAATAATGATACTGGGCTCACTGTGCATGGTTCTAAGTGTTCTCCTACTAAACTGTATCCCACTAAGCACTTCTATAGATTTTGTTTTTTTCTTTTTCTTTTTGTCAGTCATGGGGCCTGAACTCTGGGCCTTAGGCGCTGTCCCTCAGCTCTTCTGCTCAAGGCTAGCGCTCTACCACTTGAGCCAAAGCTCCACTTCCGGTTTTTTCTGCTTATGTGGTACTGAGAAATCAAACCCAGGACCTCATGCGTGCAAGGCAAGCACTCTACTACTGAGCCACCTTCTCAGCCCCTTCTATATAGATTTTATGAAGTTCTAAAATCATAAAAGAAGTGGTCGTGTTTTTTGCTTTTTCAGTAGTTGGTGGCCTAATAGAGAAATACATGCTATTGGAGGTAGAAAAGGCTTGCAGGAGTGGGGATGTAGCTTAGTACATAGAGCACCAGCCTAGCCTGTTCCAGGCCTGGGTTAATCTCTGGCACCACAGATAGTTGAGAGAAGAAAAGGATGATAGCTGGAAAATCAGATCTTACTCGATTTCCAGTATGGTGATAATGTGATGTCACTGTTAAGAACATAGAATAAATAAAATGTACCAGAGGAATAAGGAAGAATGGTAGACTTGATACTTTAAAAATTAGCTCTTAAAAATTAACACTCGGGATAAAAGCCCGCAAAGATTCTGTAGAAAGAACAAATGAGTGTCACTGGAATTGAATCTCATACATAAAACCTTTAACCAACGCCATCCATAATATTGTAGATTCAGGGACTCTCCGGGTTTTTCTTGGTTGTGGATATAGATGCCAGATTCCTGGGGAACCTTGTAGTTTTACATGATTTAGCTTTTCTACTTGAGAATAGACATTCAGTATTGCCTGATTCCTTTTGTATCATCTTCCAAAAATAACTGGAGATGAGGACAAGGCAAATGACTGATGCTAACAGGCTCTCATTTTGCTTTCCTTATTCTGAGTTTGAGATGGGACCTCAGAATAGCTTTGAGTATGTAGTTTATGTAGTTTGGTTAGAGGACTAGTGATGGTGGCAGATGCTTTTTGGCTTAGAAACTTCCCTGGCTTTAGTATTCACAAGGACAGGAGGCTGCTTTATCATAATGAAGTGGGAGATGGAAGTAATGGATGGGGGAAAGGATTCTGGAATGTCAGGCTGATGATACATACCTGTAATCTTAGTACTCAAGCTGAGGCAGGAGGATCAAGAATTCAAAGACAGCCAGGCATTGGTGGCTTACAACCATTGTCATAGCTACTAAAGAGGCTGAGGGGCGGGGAAGGTGGCTCAGTGGTAGAGCACTTGCCTTGCATGCCTGAGGCCCTGGGTTTGATTCCTCAGCACCACATAAGCAAAAAGAAAAATGCTGGAAGTGGCGCTGTGGCTCAAGTGGTAGAGCGCTAGCCTTGAGCTGAAGAGCTAAGGGACAGCGGCCAGGCCCAGAGTTCAGGGGCCCCACCACCAGACCAAAAAAAAAAAATAATAATAATAAATAAAGAGGCTGAGATTTGAGGGTTTAAGTTTGAAGCAAGCCCTTGCAGGAAAGTCCCTGAGACTAATCTCCAATAAACCACCAAAGGGGGAGAAGAAAGCTAGTAGTGGAGGTGTGGTACCCGTGGTAGAGTACTAGCCTTAAGTGAAAAAGTGAAGGGACAGCATTCTGGCCCTAAGTTCAAGCTAACACATACATGAAGGCCATCTGGGAACTGGTAGCTTACACCTGTAGTGCTAGTTACTCAGCTGAGATCAGAGGATCCCACTTTAAGGCAAACTTGGAGAAAAGTCTATGAAACCTCAACCAACAAAAAGCCACAAATGGGGCTGGGAATGTGGCTTAGTGGTAGTGTTTGAAGCCCTGGGCTGGATTCCTCAGTACTATATACACAGAAAAAGCTGTAAGTGCTAAGGTAAAGTGCTAGTCTTGAGCAAAAGAAACTCAGGGACAGTGTCCGTACCAAGTTCAAGCACCAGACTGGCAAAAAAAAAAAAAATGGAATTGTGGCTCAAGCCCCAGCGCGCACTCCCTCACCCCCAATACACACAGAGCCTGTGCTATGTATGTCAAATGCTAGATAAACCTTGACATATGTTAGATAAAACTTGTGTTATATCAGCCACTCAGAACCTTCATCCCTATTTCATAGGAAGGTTATAGATGCAGGCTTTTCTAAGGTTACCCAGTAACCCAAAAATGGGGCTATATTTTCTCTGTCTCTTTTTTTTTTTTGCCAGTCCTGGGGACTGAACTCAGGTCCTGGGCACTGTCCCTGCGTTTCTTTTGCTCAAAGCTAGCACTCTACCACTTGGGCCACAGCGTCACTTCCGACTCTTTCTGTGTAGGTGGTACTGAGGAATCAAACCCAGGGCTTCACGCATGCTCAGCAAGCACTCTACCGCGAAGCCTCATTCCCAGGGCTCTCTTCCCTTTCTTGAAACAGTCCCACCACGTAGCCTAGGTTGGACTCAAACCCACACCCTTCTTCCTCAGCCTTCGGAATGCTGGGTTTACCAGCGTGCATCACCACACGTGGTTCCAATGCAGTATCTTTGTGAGACTTTATTAGGCCTTAACAACCGGGGAGCTTAGACGTGGAAACTTTAAAACTTGGGGAATTTCAGTAAGGCAATGAATGAAGGCTAAAGATTTCTCTTTGTAGATTAGAGGATTTTAACTCACGGTGAAGCTGCATCCGGGACACTCAGAGCAAAACAAAAAGTCTGGTCCGCTGTCTTAACAAAGGAGCCTAGAGCCCAGAGCAGGCCCCGAGTGATGACGTCGCGCGCCGGTCCGGAACTGACGTCACTCCAGCCCCCGCCGCTTCCGGTCCGCGTGAGTGCGCGCCTCGCGCCGGGGGCGGCCTGTGCGGGAGATTGGTGTGCGTGCTGTGTGTGGTGCTGTTGTCCGCCAGTTCCCCTCCCTGTTCCAGGACCATGGCCACCGACTCGTGGGCCCTAGCGGTGGACGAGCAAGAGGCGGCTGTCAAGTCGGTCAGTGGCTTCTGGAGGGGGAGCTGTCCCAGGGAGCGGGCGGACACGGTGGGAGCTGGGGGAGCCCGCGAGTTGCCCAGGCCGGCCCCCGGCAGGCCCTCGCGGGGCGCCGCGGGCCGTCACTGGGTCAAAACCTGCTCCCTCGGCGAAAGAGACAAGACCCAGCTTTCGTCCTGCGGCAAATCTGTCCGCGCTGTGTAGGCTTTGTTTCCTCTATTGCACCTGTTACTCCGTGACGGTTGTAAGGAAGATAAGTTTAGATTCCTTTTCATTAATGGGTGACATTTCTTTTGAGTGTTATGGTGCTGCTTTGTATCTAACAGGTTTGGTTTTTTTTAATTTTTGTTGTTTATTTCGGTCGTGGGCCTTGAACTCGGGGCCTTAGCTTCTCTCACGGCAATAGAGCTCTACCTCTTCTAGCCACAGCGCCACTCCCGGTTTTCTGGTGTTTAGTTGGAGATTCGATTCTCACAGACTTTCCTGCCCCGCCTAGCTTTGAATCACGATCCTCAGATCTCATTCTGAATAACGAGGATTACAGGCGTGAGCCTCAAGCACCCGGCTTTCTAACAGTTCTTAAATCTACGTTTAAGGAGGTTGGAAGTTTGTAGCTCTGCAGAATAAAGATTCCGTTTTAACGTTTCAATCATCTGCAGATGTTAAGAGGGAGGTACTTACAAGTTGTTTCATTGATGTATCAAGTGATATTAATGTTATATATCGGTTGAAAGACTATTCAACCAAAAGGTAATTGCAGCATAAACTGGCTTTTTAGTGTGTGCCGGTACCCAAGATTAAACTTGTCCTGGGTTTGAGTCTTTGGCTCTAACTTGATGGCTTGCACTTCAGCCACACTTCCAGTTCTGGCATTTTGCTGGTTAATTGGCAATATGAGTCTTTCAAACTTCTTTGAGGCTCACCTTGAACTACCATCCTCCAGGAATCAGACTCCTGAGTAGCTAAGATTACAGGCATGAGCCACCTGCATCCAGCCGACTGTGGCTTTTAAAAGACCTGAAGTTTAGGTTTGTTTGGTGATCATAGTCTCTTTTAAAGTTGCAAATCATATATAACTTTTCAGTGCTGAAATTACATTTCTTGGCATATTCAGTAATGTCAGTACTAGGGAGCTAAGGCAGGAGAATTCCAAGTTGTAGGCCAACCTGGCTTCTTGTGGAGACCTTGTATCCAAAAAAAAAAAGTTACATTTCTTCTCCAGTCATGGTTATTGCTAGTTTTTCAATAGCTATTTGAAATGGATTAAGCTTAGTAAAGTGTAGGTAGCAACACTTTGCAGTTTTGTTAGGAAGGTATCCCAAGGGAAGTGGTGGATAATATGATAAATGAGCAACTAGTAGCAACACATTTATGAACAGCAAATCAGGTACTTTTTTTTTTTTTGTGAGCTGGATAGTAA
>NW_012267234.1:12122159-12173766 GCF_000151885.1 Dipodomys ordii | reverse complement strand
AAAAGAAAAAAGCCAGAAGTGGCGCTGTGGCTCAAGTGGTAGAGCACTAGCCTTGAGCTGAAGAGCTGAGGGACAGCGCCCAGACCCAGAGTTCAGGCCGGACCCCCCAAAAAAAATTAGGAGTAAAAACTGGAAAGCATCTTTCCCATGCTGCTCTAATGATTACCCTATACCATGCCCATTTATGTTCAGATGTTGTATCTACCACCAACAAACTGTCACAAAACTGGGCGGTATGAACCATGGCAGCTTGGACTTTTGGGAGGCCCAATGACCAAGATAGAGGTATTGGCTTCTGAGGGCCTTGAGGAAGACTCTCCTTAGTGTCTCCCCTGACTTCCCAGAAGTTTATTGGCAGTCTTTGGTGTTCTTGAATTGTAACCTGTTATCTCAATCTCTGATATTGGCCTTCAGAAAATGTCTCACATGGCATTTTCACAAATATCTCCTCACCTTCCCCCTTCCCCTTTTTTTGGAGGGTGGGGAGGAGTGGGTTGGACTCAGATCCTCAAACATGTTAGGTAAGTTCTTTGCCACTGAACTATATCTCCAGCACTAACTTCCCCTTTTTATAAGGATTCAGTCGTGTTGGAATAGAGCACATGCTAATGTTTCAGATAAGGTCACATTCTGATGCATTGGAGATGAAGGTCTACACATACAAATTTTAGCAGGGACACAGTTCAACTCAACACTACTCCATTATATCAGTAACACACTTTTAATTTTTAATATTCTTTAAATGTTTCTTTATGGAAAGCATATACAAATATAGAATCTCGTTATTTCTACCTCTCTCTCCCACATTCTCCCTTCTTCCTACCGAAGAGTGGCATGAATAGTATGACATAGTGTACTTGCTTTTCTCACTTAACCATAATCTTTCTCAAACTTTTCATTCCCTTCATTTTTGTTGTAACTGCATAGCATTGTACTATGTTGATATGGTGTAATTTATTTGATCACTCAGCTATTAATAGATTCTTTTGCAATTATATACAGTGCTTCTTGGCTCACCCCTGTAATCCTAACTACTCAGGAGACTGAGATTTGAGGATCCAGGTTCAAAGCTACCCTGGGTAGGAAAGTTTGTGAGACTCTTCAAATAAACACTAGAAAACCTGAAGTAGGACTGTGACTCAAAGTGGTAGAGCTCTAGCCTTGAGCAAAAATGGTCAGGGATAGTGCTCAGGCCCTGAGTTCAAGCCTCACAATGGACAAAAATAAAAAATAAATTTAAATGTTTTCACATATGTACCATGTGTACAATAAATTCTCCAAAAACAGATTTGGTAGATCATGGCTAAAATTTTTTACTTAAATACTTTCTAGAAATAAAATCCATGAAAGAAATGCCAAATATTTACATTTGGGTCACTTGAAAAAGTTCTAGTGTTTACATTGTCCCATCTTTTAAGTTGTTTTAATAGTTGCCTTTCTGAAAGTATTTACCTTTCTGATGACAACTACTTTCTTGTGTAGGTGTTATCAAAACCAGCACTCCTGCAGAGAAGACAGATGAAGAGGAGAAAGGTAGTACTCTTTGAAACCCTATGGCAAGAGACAGTGTTACCCAGGATTTATCTTCCTAGCTCCAGAGGCACGAGATCGGGAAGTTGAGGGGAACTCAGCAAAGCAGGTTGAGAAGGAGCAGTCAGTGAAGTACAATAAGAATTGAGTGTGTAGTCTTCCGGACACTAGAGGAAGTGTCAAAAGTAGGGTGTAGCCCTGTGTAGGAGGCTCACACATGTAATCCTAGCTACTCAGGAGGCTGAGATCTGAGGCTGGGGAGTCAAAAGTTCTAAAACTCTTTGTCTTCAATAAACTACCCAGAATAGGCTGGAAGTGGTTCTTTGGCTCAAGTGGTAGAGCTCTTGTCTTGAGCAGAAGGAGCTTAGGGACAGCACTAAGGCCCTGAATTCATGCTTCAGGACCAGGAAAAAAAAAAAAAAGTGAAGTCAGTTAAGGCAGTATAGTACATGAGGCTCTTTTTTTTTTTTCCTTTTTGGTTGGTCGTGGGGCCTGAACTCTGGGCCTGGGTGCTGTCCCTACACTCTTCAGCCTGAGGCTAACATTCTACCACTTGAGCCAGAGTGCCACTTCCAGCCTTTTCTGCTTATGTGGTGCTGAGGAATCGAACCCAGGGCCTCATGCATGCAAGGCAAGCAGTCTACCACTGAGCCACCTTCTGAGCCCTACATGAGACTCTTATCTCCAGTTAAGTACCACAAAGGCAAAAGTAAAGCTGTGGCTCAAATGGTAATGTGCTAGCCTTGAGCAGGAAAGCTCAGGGACAGTGCCCCGGCCCTCAGTTCAAACCTTAAGACTGGCATAAAGAAGAAAAAAGTAATCAAAATAGATAGATTTGATGATATGGACATAACTTATTGGTGAGCTTGATTAGGGCTATTGGTGAGGGCTATTGAAGTGGGAAGGTTAAAACAGACAAAAAAAACCAAAAAAACATTGAACAGAAAAAGGAAGGTGAGGAAGTGAGATGAGATTAGCCAGCTCTTTTAGCAATGTTCCAGAAAGGGGAGTAGTGAAATAGGATAGTAGCCGGATGGGAATGTGGGATAACGGAGGAAGGTTTACAAAGGCAAAAGTATATATATATATACCACTTCACATGCTGGTGAGATTGGCTGAAAAGTCTGTGGGACTCCATCTCCAAAATAACCAACAAAAAGCCAGGCTCTAGGCATGTCTCAAATAGTAGAGTGCCAGCCAAGCAGAGCAAGTAAGAGGCCCTAAATTGAAACTCTGATACTGGCAAAAATAAAATACTATTAAAAAGAAAAAACTTGAAGAAAAAGTATAAATGGAGGTTTGGGAAACAGAATGAATGAGTGGATTATAAAACAGGAAGTCTTACTGAGCAGCTCAGCCCATGTGAGTTAAAGAGAGATCTATTAGTGTTTCCTCCAGCTATGCTTGACTGCCCAGGTGCTGGTGCAGAGATGAAGAAGAAGCACTTTCATAAGAGGCGGGATTGCCCAGTGAGTATGAAAGAAGTCTACTGTTTTCTCCCTGACAGAGGACAGAGCTGCACAGTCTTTACTCAATAAGCTGATCAGAAGCAACCTTGTGGATAACACAAACCAAGTGGAAGTCCTGCAACGGGATCCCAACTCCCCACTCTACTCAGTGAAGTCTTTTGAAGAGCTTCGCCTGTGAGTATTCATTGCTTTGAAAGGCTCTTTCTTCCCATTGTCCCTCTCCTATAAAACAGCATCTAAGAAGTATTATAGGAATTTTACTTTTGTTTTAAAATTTTGTTTACTTCTTTGAGTAGATAATAAACCACATGATTCAAAAGTGAAAAAGTATGCACAAGTTCTCAGTGATCAGCTCCCACTTTTTTGGCTATCCTGTTCTCTGGTTGGTAGAGGTGTATTTATTTTAGTGCTGGTCCTGTGGCTTGAATTCAAGGCCTGTATACTGCCCCTGAACTTTAAGCTCAAGGCTGGTTCTCTACTACTTTTGGCTTTTTTGAGTGGTTAGTTGGAGATAAAAGCCTCACAGACTTTCCTGCCAGGACTGACTTTGGAATGCAATCCTCAGATCTCAGGCCTTCTGGGTTGCTAGGAATATAGACATTAGCCACTAGAACTTATCTAGATATTTCTTTTGTTATTTATTTTGTGCTATAAATTAATAAGTACTATTTCTGTATCCAGGAAAAACTTGTTACTCAAGGCCAACCAGATTTGTGGATCTGCTGAAAGAACTAATTTCTTTTTTTCTCTTCTTTTTTTGCCAGTCAAGGGGCTTGAACTCAGAGCCTGGGCACTGTCCCTGAGCTTTTTTTTTTTTTTTTTTTGTCAGTTGTGGGGCCTGAGCTCTGGGCGCTGTCCCTGAGCTCTTCAGCTCAAGGCTAGTGCTCTACCACTTGAGCCACAGCGCCATTTCCGGCTTTTTCAGCTTATGTGGTGCTGAGGAATTGATACAAGGGCCTCATGCATGCAAGGCAAGCACTCTACCCCTGAGCCACCTTCCCAGCCCCCCTAAGTTTCTTTTGCTAAAGGCTAGCACTCTCCCTTGAGCCACAGTGCCACTTCTGGCTTTTTCTGTGTATGTGGTACTGAGGAATCAAGCCTAGGGCTTCATACTTGCTAGTCAAGCACTCTACCACTAAGCTACCTTCCCAGTCCCAAAAGAACAAAGTTCTTTAGGAAAGTATTCTGTATTCTATGAATCATATAATCTAGTTGTAGATTAAGATTTAAGAGGGAAAGATGATAGTTTGGCTTGAGTTTAGATGTCATTTTTTTATTAGCTTTATGTTAGTGTACAAGAGAGGTTTCACTGTGACATTTCCCATGTGTAAAATGTATCAACCATACCCTTTTTTTTTTTTTGGGTCCGGTCGTGGGGCCTGAACTCTGGGCCTGGGCGCTGTCCCTCAGCTCTTCAGCTCAAGGCTAGCGCTCTATCACTTGAGCCACAGCGCCACTTCCGGCTTTTTTTCTTTTTGCTTATGAGGTGCTGAGGAATCGAACCCAGGGCCTCAGGCATGCAAGGCAAGCGCTCTACCACTGAGCCACCTTCCCAGCCCCAACCATACCCCTTTCTTTACTATCCCTTATTCTACTTCTCACTTAAAATAGTTCAACAGGTTTATTCTATTTTCATACATGCAAGCACACTACTTTCACCAAATTCATCCTCTTTTACCCCACTTTGTTACCTCTTCCCCTTCTTAGCACCACCCTTAGTCTTTTTTAAGGCATTGATAAATAGCTGTTTTTGTTTGTTTTTTTGAGCTGGTCCTGGGCTTGAACTTAGAGGCCAGGGGACTGTCCTGAGCTTTTGTTTGTTTGTTTGTTTGTTTTTTGGGTGTCTGGTCATGGGGCCTGAACTCTGGGCCTGGGCGCTGTCCCTCAGCTCTTCAGCTCAAGGCTAGTGCTCTATCACTTGAGCCACAGAGTCACTTCTGGCTTTTTTCTTTTTGCTTATGTGGTGCTGAGGAATCGAACCCAGGGTCTCATGCATGCAAGGCAAGTGCTCTATCATTGAGCCACCTTCCCAGCCTCCTGAGCTTTTTTTGCTCAAGACTAGCACTCTACCACTTTTGAATTTTTTATTTTTATTTTTGAAGTTTATTGGAGATAAGAAGCTCATGGACTTTTCTTGCCTGGGCTGGCTTTGAACCATGATCTTCAGATTTCCAATCTCCAAGTAGCTAAGATTATAAGTGTGAGCCACTGGTACCTGGTGATAGTTTGATTGCGGTAGAAACCATCATTTCTTGCAAGATACAGAGAAAGATAAGATTATAGGCCCCTTAAACAGCCACAGCTTGAGAAACTCATCTAGTCTATACCTTCCTCCTAGGAAGCCACAGCTTCTCCAAGGCGTTTATGCCATGGGCTTCAATCGACCATCTAAGATACAAGAGAATGCACTACCCATGATGCTTGCTGAACCGTAAGTACTGATCTAAGTGTGTACCTCTTCCAAAGCTGGCTTAACTAAAAATCTTGCACTAATAGTTCTTACTGTTTTCTGAGTATGAAAATAAGCCGTAGCTGGGTGTTAGTGGCTCACACCTGTAATCTTAGCTACTCAGGAGGCTGAGATTTAAGATCACGGTTCAGAGCCAGCCTGGGCAGGAAAGTCTGTGAGACTCTTATCTCCAATAAACCACTAGAAAACTAGAAATGGTGCTGTGGTTCAAGTGGTAGAGCACTCACCTTGAGCTGAAGAGCACAGAGACAGCACCCAGGCCCAGAGTGCAAGCCCCACAACCAACCAAAAAAAAAAAAAAAAAGACAGAAAATGATCCTTTCGGGGGAAATACGTTTCTTCAAGAATTAGCTTGGACAAGTGTAGAGAGGGTCACATGAATTTGGACATGGCTCCATCTTCCTCACTTAACAGTTAATATTAACTGATAAATTAATATTTCATGCAGTTTTTAAAGTTTGACTTTTTAATTTTAATTGTAATTTTTTTTTTTTTTTTGCCAGTCCTGGAGCTTGAACTCAGGGTCTGGCACTGTCCCTGAGTTGCTTTTTGCTCAAGGCTAGCAATCTACCACTTGAGCTACAGCACCACTTCTGGCTTTTTCTGCTTATATGGTACTGAAGAATCAAACCCAGAGCTTTATGCATGCTAGGCAGGCACTCTATCACTAAGCCACATTCCCAGCCAGATTTTCAAAGTTTTAAGATCTACCAAAAAAGTATAAATAGACGGGCATCTGTGGTTCACGCCTGTAATCCTAGCTACTCAGGAGGCTAAGATCTCAGGATCGTGGTTCAAAGCCAGCCTGGGCAGGAAAGTTCGTGAGATTCTTTTTCTCCAGTAAACCGATAGAAAACCAGAAATGGTGCCGGAGCCTGCTGGCAATGAAAGGGAATCCTGAATTAGGGGGCAAGGATGCGGAAAAATAAAGACATAAGATAAAGGATGGGGTCGGGAGGTCTGCAGCTCAAGACTGCAGCCCCGTTTATTTTTAACTTTCCCTAATATATACTGTTAGAAGTCAAGAGGTAACATAAGGTTACAGTAGTGCAGAAAACAAGGAAAATTTCAGTAAAAACAGAGTGCAGTAAAAACAGGACAACTGGGGGCTGGGAAGGTGGCTCAGTGGTAGAGCGCTTGCCTTGCATGCATGAGGCCCTTGGTTCGATGCCTCAGCACCACATAGGCAAAAAAAAAAACTGGACGTGGCACTGTGGCTCAAGTGGTAGAGCGCTCGCCTTGAGCTGAAGAGCTGAGGGACAGCGCCCAGGCTCAGTTCAGGCCCCATGACCAGACCAAAAAAAAAAAAACCAAGACAACTGGTAAAAAGTAAAACTCTGTAGACATATCAAAGCAATCCCAGGCACCTGGTGGGTTTTTGTTGTTGTTGTTGTTGTTGTTTTGTTTAGTTTTTTTTTGGGTCCAGTCATGGGGCCTGAACTCTGGGTCTGGGCGCTGTCCCTCAGCTCTTCAGCTCAAGGCTAGCACTCTACTACTTGAGCCACAGCACCACTTCCAGCTTTTTTCTTTTTGCGTATGTGGTGCTGAGGAATCGAACCCAGGGCCTCATGCATGCAAGGCAAGCGCTCTACCACTGAGCCACCTTCCCAGCCCCAGCAGCTGGTGTTTTTTAAGTAAAGCCAGTTCCTTGTACGTGCCTTTAAGTGAGCACCGGGGTCAAGATGACCTTTAAACTTTACTGTAGGCTCCCAACAAAATGGCACTGTGGCTCAAATGGTAGAGTGCTCTTCTTGATCTGAAGAGCACAGGGACAGCACCCAAGTCCAGAGTTCAAGCCCCAAGACTGACAGAAAATAAAGGTATAAAGAATAACACTAAGAGCATCTTTGTAGGTTTATCCTGCCTGAAAATAATGTATGAATCCAGTTGAGAGTGAGAACCCTACGCATCCTTCCTTTACTCACTCTGATCCCCTGTGAAGCTGTCTCTACCTTGAGATGGGTGTCATCCCCACAGGTGTCTTTACACTGTATGTGTGTCCTTAAGGCTCTGAAGGGTAGCTTACATAATTTTTTTTTTTTAAATCGGTTGTGGGGCTTGAACTCTGGGCCTGGGCACTGTCCTTCAGCTCTTCAGCTCAAGGCGAGCGCTCTACCACTTGAGCTACAGCGCCACTTCCAGTTTTTTGGTGGTTTATTGGAGATAGGAGTCTCACGGTCTCTCCTGCCCGGGCTGGCTTTGAACCGCAATCCTCAGATCTCAGCCTCCTGAGTAGTTAGGATTACAGGCGTGAGCCACCAGCGCCGGGCCCAGGGGTACATATTTTAAATCTTAGAGAATTGGTGTCATACTTTATGAATCAACTTTTGGCAGTACTGGAATTTGAACTTAAGGCCTTGTACTTGTCAGGCAGGTACCACTTGAGCAGCATCCCTAGAAATTAGATTCTAATAAGGTCTTGTACTTAGTCCAGTTAAGTCTGGACCACTATTAAATCCTCCTATTTAACACTTCCCACATAGCTGGGCTAGCAGGTAGATACCAATGTGCTCAACTCTTTTTTATTTTTTTTTGTGCCAGTTGTGGGGCTTGAAGTTAGAGTCTGGCAGTGTCCTTGAGTTTTTGTTTTTGTTTTTTTTTTCTCAAGGCTAGCACTCTACTTCTGGATTTTTTAGTGGTTAGTTGGAGATGAGTGTCTCATTGACTTTCCTGCTTGTGCTGGCTTTAAACTGCAATCCTCAGATTCTCAACCTCCTGAGTAGCTAAGATTACAGGCATGAGCCTCCAATGCCTGACTTTTTTTTTTTTTTTTGTCAGTGGTGGGACTTGAATTCTGGGTCTGGGCACTGTCGCTCAGCACTTCAGCTCAAGGCGAGTGTTCTACCACTTGAGCCATAGTATCACTTGTGGTTTTCTGGTAGTTTATTGGAGATAAGAGTCTGGGCTGGCTTTGAACCATGCTCCTTAGATCTCAGCCTCCTAAGTAGCTAGGAGTACAGTTGTTGAGCCACCAATGCCTGGCTGCCTGGTATTTTTTATTTTGGTTTTTTTTAAAGCAGTATCGGGGTTTGAACTCTCCCATTTGAACTCTCCCATTTGCTTGACTTGCTTACTCTGCTGACCTTCTACTACTTGAGCCATACTTCCAACTCTTTCTTTTAATGACCAAGAGAACCACCTATTCTCATGATTCTGAGCCACATGAAATAAAATGTGAAAGTTCCCTCAAAAACCTCCATATGAGCTGGGCGCCAGTGGTTCTCGCCTGTAATCCTAGCTACTCAAGAGGCTAGATTTTAGGATTATGGTTCAAAGCCAGCCTGGACAGGCAAGTCCATGAGACTCTTACCTCCAATTAACCATCAGAAAATCAGAAATGGAGCTATGGCTTAAGTGGTAGAGTGCTCACATTGCCTGAAATGCTCAGGAACAGCATTCAGGTCCAGAGTTCAAGCCTCACGACTGACCAAAAAAAAGAAAAAACCCTCTATCTGAGTTGGTTTATTAAATTGTCCATAAAGATGGGAAAGGGGAACATGCAAAAGGAGCAGAATCATCGAGATATGGATTGGCAGGAAAGGTCATCTGAGACTGCCTGATCAAGCTCTTACTCTGCACTCTTTATTTCCTTGAGATCCTTGGAGTACAAAATTAGAGCACTCTAGCTGTCCTAGAGTCTGAAATGAAGGTTTTTGATGTGAATCCATCTAAAAAAAATCATTATTTCCCTTAAGATTTATGCTGTTTTTAACCAGCATACAAAATGTGTAGTTAGGGTACTAGCTCAGTGGCAGAACACTTGCCCAGCAAGTGTAAAGTCCAGAGTTTGAGCCCTAGCACCACAATTTCTTTTTAAAAAGAAATATGTAAAATTTGTGCTTACTAGAGAAAACCTAGATAATATAGACACACATAAAGGGAGGAATATTCTTTCCATTCAGGAAAAAATACTTTGATACTTTATTATGTTAAATTAATATTAACAGAGTTCTGTTCTTCATTGTTCTAGCCCACAGAATCTAATTGCCCAGTCTCAGTCTGGCACTGGAAAAACAGCTGCCTTTGTCCTGGCCATGCTCAGTAGAGTGGAACCAGCAAACAGATACCCTCAGGTAAGAGTTTAGAAGTCTGTCTTGGCCTGCTTGCCCTAGGAAGGCTGTACCACCTGGCCGGGGGCTAGTGAGAGATCTGACCGTGGCTCAGGCAAAGTAGGCTAGTGTATCGGGCCCTGACCAGGTAAAATTTATTTGGAAACAGCAGCCTTCAACAGTGGCTTCCAAAGACCGCCACCAAGCCGGGATTCCCACCAAGTCCATGCTTCCCACCAAGACAGGATTTAACCTGGCCCAGAAACATGTGGTTTCCTGTAGACTTCAAGTGATAGTAACATCAACATATTTGGTCACGTTTCTCTTCCTTTATGATTTCTAGTTTATTGTGATTTGTTTGTTTGTTTCTGAGACTAGAGTTCCAACTTGGTCTCTAGTGCTTGCCCATTGGCTGGCTCTCTACCATTTGAGCCATGCCTCTAACCGCTCATCTTTTGTGATTTCTCTGTCAGTGTCTGTGTCTCTCCCCAACGTATGAGCTGGCACTTCAAACAGGAAAAGTGATTGAGCAAATGGGAAAGTTTCATCCAGAACTAAAGCTTGCCTATGCTGTCCGTGGCAATAAACGTGAGTTAAAAGAGATGGACTCTAAGCTGTGTGCAAGGGGCAATGTGTCTTGGGTATTAGGGTTTGAAGATGTAATGATCATATTGAACTTTTTAGGTCAGTCTGGTCCTACAGCCCAGCTGCACTGCTTTTAGCACATCTGTTTCAATACTTGCTAATGTGCTAACAGTGCCACTTGGTCTTTTCTCTCTTCACACATCCCCTTCATCTTGGGGATCAAACTCAAAACCTTTCACTTGATAGGCAAGTTCTCCCCACTTCACTGTAACACCAGTTGCTTAAAACTCTTGGTTTTATATATAAACTTAACAAATTTACAAAAGTTAGGTGGCAGATAGTCCTTGTGGGTTCTTATTAACTTGTTCTACTAGTCCTGAGAGGATAGGCAGAGCTTTCCAGAGCTTGCTTTGCCTTTGAAATACCCACAGAAAACATCTCGTCTCTACAGTGGAAAGAGGTCAGAAGATCAGTGAGCAGATTGTCATTGGCACTCCGGGGACTGTCCTGGACTGGTGCTCCAAGCTCAAGTTCATTGACCCCAAGAAGATCAAGGTGTTTGTTCTGGACGAGGCAGACGTGATGATAGCTACTCAGGGCCACCAGGACCAAAGCATCCGCATCCAGAGGTAGGAAGAACTGGGGCCAGGAGGAACTTGAAACTCCTCCTCCAACTTCTGTTGGGTTCTTGATGCTGGTACTTACTGCAGCATGTGTTCAGCGGGCCATTTCCTCATCAGCACTTAAAACACTCCAAGCCTGGGTTGAGAAGGGAGACCCAGGCCCTAACCCAGCCCAGTGCCACCTTGGCTGTGTTCTTCCTCCCCCTTGCTAAGATGGGTCTGCCTCCAGCCCTTCATGCCTGTGAGGGCTGTAGTCTATGCAGGCCTTTGATGGGAGGCTGGGTTTCTGTTCCTTCTGGTGAAGTCCTGGGTCATCCAAAGTGCCTGGAGGACCTGGGTGCTGGTGGCTCACACCTGTAATCCTAGCTGCTCAGGGGACTGAGATGTGAGGATCACGCTTCAAAGGCAGCCTGGGCAGGAATGTCCATGGGACTCTTTTCTCCAATTAACCACCCAAAAGCTGGAAGTGGCACTGTGGTTCAAAGTGATAGAGCACTAGCCTTGAGAAAAGAGCTCAAGGACAGCTCCTAGCCCCTGAGTTCAAAGCCCATCACTGACCAAAAAAGATGCCTGGATGTCACCTTGCAGGATGCTGCCCAAGAACTGCCAGATGCTGCTTTTCTCTGCCACCTTTGAAGACTCAGTGTGGCAGTTTGCCCAGAAAGTGGTCCCAGACCCCAATGTTATCAAACTGAAGCGTGAGGAGGAGACGTTGGACACCATCAAGCAGTATTACGTCCTGTGCAATAACAGAGATGAGAAGTTCCAGGCCTTGTGCAACCTGTATGGGGCCATCACCATCGCTCAAGCCATGATCTTCTGCCATGTGAGTAGAGCTGCAGGCCTGCAGGGGCTGCCCTACCCCCTCCTCAGCCTCTCCCTTGTCCAGCTGCACCTGACCTGACCAGATTCATGTGTGGACAAGAAAGGAAAGGTTTTGTGAGGATGGAGTAGACAGTGTCTTTATTTTAATCTAATTAGAGTTAGCATGCATTATAGCATGAGAGAGTGCCACTGTAACTATTCCATCCACTGTAACTATTCCATCCATGTGTATAATGCAGCTTGAACCAGTTCTTTTTCCTACTTGTGAATGTGTGTGTGCATTCATGCACGTGTGTGTGTGTGTGTGTGTGTGTGTGTGTGTGTGTGCGCTGGTACTGGAGCTTGAATTTAGGGCCTCAATCACTCAGGCTGATTGTTCATTGGTGGTGCTCTACTGCTTAAATCATGCTTCTGTTCAGCATTTTGTTCAGGAATTGGAGATGGAATCAGACTTTTCTGTCCAGGTCAGTTTCAAACTACAGTTCTCTAGATCTCAGCCTCCTGAGTAACTGAGGTAACAGGCATGAGCCACAGTGTGTAGTTCCTTCCTTCCCTTTCATGTTTGATTTTATAGATACAATAGTATATGTAAGCATATATGATACCGTAAAATAGTCTATATTAAATAGTCTTTTCACACTTTAGTAAATGTTTGTAAAATTATTACCCAGGTGCTGCTGATGTATCAGACACATCAGGTTGGCCACATTTCCAGTAGAATCTGCCAAGTTAGATACAGTCCTTTATAAAGGTACCATCATTTCTTAATTGTTTTTTCCATCCAGACCCGCAAAACTGCTAGTTGGCTGGCAGCAGAGCTCTCCAAAGAAGGGCACCAGGTGGCTCTGCTGAGTGGTGAGATGATGGTGGAGCAGAGGGCTGCCGTGATTGAGCGCTTCCGCGAAGGCAAGGAGAAAGTTCTGGTGACCACCAACGTGTGTGCCCGGGGTGAGCAGTGATGTCCTGGTGTGCCCGACCCAGGGAGGTGGTGAGGTTGGTGCGACATTCCTTTCTAGAAGAGACTGAGAGAAACCAACAAAGACTCCAGGAGTGCCGCCCTGGTGCAAGTGGGCGTCCAGGCTCTGAGTGCTTGGGAGCAGTGCTCATCCTGGGCAGTGCCGGTATTTAGCTGTGTGTCCACGTGCATGTGTGCAGCACACGTGCTTCACATTCTACAGGGGTCTTTGTAACACTGCTGTAAAGTTCTGTCCTCCCTTCATTCTGCCCAGGGACTGAATGTGTCCCTTCTCTAGAGGTGGCCTGGCCCAGGCCCTTCCTCCTTTTGAAGTGGTTGGGTGGACTGAGGCCTGTGTCTCTGTCCTCCCCACCTCCCAACATGCAGGGATTGATGTTGAACAAGTGTCTGTTGTCATCAACTTCGATCTTCCTGTGGACAAGGATGGGAACCCCGACAATGAGACTTACCTGCACCGGATTGGGCGCACCGGCCGCTTTGGCAAAAGAGGCCTGGCCGTGAACATGGTCGACAGCAAGCACAGCATGAACATCCTGAACAAAATCCAGGAGCATTTTAGTGAGTCCCTGGAGGGTGCTGTGCCTGGTGCCCTTTTCAGTGGGCTGGGATGGGAGTGGGGAGAGGGGAGGTTTCGCATGCCCATCAGCGAGGCTTCTGTCTCTGTCACCTCCTCTCCCCCTCCCTCCTCCCATCTGTACATTCTCAGGGAACACTCCTGGGAGTTTGGGGCTCAGGGAGTAGAATGGCTGTTTCTATGTGGCCAGGCTGCGGCCTGGAGCACCGACTGCTGGTGTCAGTGACCAGGGCTCCAATGTCCCCTGCTCAGCTGCTCTGGAGGCTTTCCTTTATGGTTAGACGAAGGAATTCTGTGACCCCAAGTGTAACACCTTTCTAGGCAGAGACCTGTGTCTTGTAATGTCCCCATTCTGTGTGTCTAGGTGACTTGTGTTGTGTTGACTTGTTTGTTCCATGTTGGTTTCCCTTCAAATCTTTTTCCCCAGATAAGAAGATAGAAAGATTGGATACGGATGATTTGGATGAGATTGAAAAAATAGCTAACTGAGAAGCTCCACCAGTGAGTCGCTGGTGCTCACACTCGACGCTGCCCAGCCCAGGAGACTAGTGCTTTCATGGCATCGGCCTTGACGGCACCTCAAAGACAAAGGCACGAGTAGAGAAGCTACCTACCTCATTCACAATTACGTTTGGACTTGACAGAAATTTGTGCAAATCTAGGGGAAAATCAGAGGAAACTTGCGTTTTGGTAAATAATCTTCCCTCCTAAATCCAACAGCTCTTTTTGAGGTCACATTTTCCCTCTTTTTATAGTAATCTGTTTGCCCTATCTTGCTTTCCCCAAGACCTCTGCCTTCCCTCTAGCTGGGGTTTAGGATCATACTGCAGCCCTGCAGAAATTACATAGGTAGTTGTAGTTGGGAGAGACCACCAAGATAGTGTGTGGCTGGGCACCAATGGCTTACGCCTATAGTACTAGCTACTCAGGAGGCTGAGATCTTAGGATTGTGATTCAAAGGCAGCCTGGGTAGGAAAGTCTTCAATACTCTTATAGTGATGCTGTGGCTTAAGGAAGTACAGTGCCAGCCTTGAACAATAATGTTCAGGAACAGTACCCAAGCCCTGAGTTCAAGCCCCATCGCCAAAAAAAAAAGAAAAAGAAAAAAAAGGTGTATGGCTCCCTGTTGTAGATGGAGTGAGGGGTTTAGGGCAGCGTCGCCACAGACATCATCTCCTCCCTTGCTCTCCTCTCCCCCGCCCCCCTTCCTCAGTAGAACTGCTATGGATGTTTTCCCTGAGCTGAGGCCATCTTCCTTCTGGAATCCATACACATTCCAGCTGGTCGTTTTTACCTGTTCTCTGGGGCAGAAGCTAGCCCTTTTTCTCCCTGAGGAGCATCTTGGCTACTTTTGTATTCTTTGGATTGGGGAAAGAAACATAGAAGTCAACGCATCAACAGTTGTGTGAGAACGATTGGTCTAACAGGGTTGCCAGATCCCGCCAGGATCAGGACCTGCCTTTTTCTTGTAGCTACTCTGAGCCTGGTACTCAACTGTAGCAGCCAGGAGACACTGAATGGTTGTCTGAACCATCTGGCCCTGTTAGTTGATTCTAATCACAGGGTATCATACCGTACCTGAAGCCAAGTAACATTTTGAAAAAGTTAAGACCAAACAAAACTAATTGTGTTATCCATAATAATGGACTTTATGGGTTACTTAATTCATACATTGTATGAGTAAGGACACATAAATTATAGCTATTTGCATCATACATTGTAAGACATTTTAAAGTAATTATGAGAAATGCTTTACTAATCATGATTTGTTACATGTATTTTTCTGCTAATTAGACCTAATATAAGCTCATCAAAAGCATGTGTGTATGAAAAAGTCTCTGTCCCCTCAGGATTCAGCATTGCTTCCCGCAGGCTGAATATGCCCATGTGGCCTTCTATTTGCAAAAAACAGCGTGCTTGCAATGTTTTTTCACACTTTCTCTGGCCCCGTTGTTTACTTAACAGCCTGTCATGACATGTGGACACATGCAGCGCACTCCCGCTCCGGAAGATGGCCTGTTCCCCTCTGCTTATCTCACAGCCCCAGTGATGGCTCTAACATGCATTCTTACCCACAGTGCAACAGCAGACATGTCTTAGAGCACCAGTGACAATCATTTCAGGATGTATTCCTGGAAGGAGGATTGTTACGTCAAAGAGCAAGACATTCAAGTCACTTCATTTCCAGTTAACCGCTGAAAAGGCCTTAACATTGTGGTGACACTAAATTTCCTCTTACTTGTTGCCAACTCCATTACCAATTTTTAAAACTGCCAGTTTTATAAGTATGCACACTAGAGTAGAATATATCATTGTCTTTTCGTTTTTGTTTATCTGAAAAGCCTTGGCAGCATTGCAGTTTGATAATTGTATTTTCTTTTTTTGAGAGCTGTCCATTCCTTTCTCACTGTTTTATTATTGGACTTTCAGTTCTTAATGGTTTTTGGCAACTTTTGTGTACTAGAGGAATTAGACTTTAGCTTGAGTGGGAGATTTTTTTTCTTTCTTTCTTTCGTCAGTCGTAGAGCCTAGGCACTGTCCTGCGCTCTTTTGCTCAAGGCTAGCACTCCACCACTTTGAGCCATAATGCCATATATGGTTTTCTAGTGGTTAATTGGAGATGAAAGTCTCATTGACTTGCCTGCTAGGCCTGGCTTTGAACCATGATCCTCAGTTCTTAGTCTTCTGAGTTAAGATTCCAAGTGTGAGCTACCAGTGTCCAACTAGTAGATATTTTCTGAGTGAGTTTGTGTGTGTGTGCGTGCGTGCATGTGTGGATGTGGATGTGCTGGTAGATATTTTCTTAGTGTATGCTGTGTGTGTGTGTGTGTGTGTGTGTGTATTTCTGTGGGCCAAAGCTGGGGCTTGCCCTTAGGTCCTGGCCTGAATGCTGTCGTTGAACTTTTGTGCACAAGGCTAGTGCTCTACCACAGCTCCACTTCTGGTCTTTTGATGTTTAATTTGGAGATAAGACTCATATACTTCCTGTTTGGGTAGGTTTTGGACTGTCATCTTCAGATTTATGAGCCACTAGCACCTGGCTTCACACAAAAGTTTATTATTTTGTTGTGCTGAAGATCTTCTACACAAAGCCTTGAGTGTGCTGAGCAAACATTACACCATTGAGCTACCCTGAGCCGAAAGGTTTATTTTCTTGTGTGATGCTAAGGATTGATCCCAAGGCCTCACGCCTTCTATGTAAACACTACCATTTGAGCTATGACCTTGACTTCCCAAAAGTTTCATGTTATATTCCACTTTTAAGATATTTGGCCATGCACTGGTGGCTCACGCCTGTAATCTTAGCTACTCAGGAGGCTGAGATCTGAGACTCATGTTTCAAAACCAGCCCAGGGAAGTCTGTGAGACTATTAGCTCCAATAAACCACTCAGAAAACTGGAAGTGATGCTGTGGCTCAAGTGGTAGAGACGTAGCCTTGAGCTGAAGAGCTGAGGGACAGTGCCCAGGCCCAGAGTTCAAGCCCCATGACCAAAATAAAAACAACTCGAAGTTTTATGTCATGAGTAGCAAACTTCAGGCCCTGAACTCAAAGTCTATTAAAAAAAAAAAAAAAAACTCACTGGGTGATGATGGCTCATGCCTGTATCCTAACTACTCAGGAGGCTGAGCAGTTCAAAGCCGGCCCTGGCAGGAAAGTCCATGAAACTTCTTCCAGTTGTGAGGCTTGAACTCAGGGCCTAGGCACTATCTCTGAGCCCTTTTTGTGCAAGGCTAGCACCACTTTGAGCCACAGCACTACTTCTGGCTTTCCGGAGGGTAATTGGAGATGAGAATCTCATGGCCTTGCCTCCCTGGGCTGGCTTTGAACCACTATCCTCAGCCTCCTGAGTAGTTAGGATTACTGGTGTGAGCCACAGCACCTGGCTCCATGGAGACTCTTACCTCTAATTAACTACCTAAAAACTAGAAGGGGACCTGTGGCTTAACATGGTAAAGCCCTAGCCTTGGACTCTTGAGTTCAAGCTCCCATGATGACAAAACAAAAATTCAGGGACAGCAGCTAGGGCCTGAGTTCAAATCCCATGACGGGCACTCTCCCCGCCCCCCCCCAACAAAAAGGTACATGTTACAGAGTTGCAGTGGAACACAAATGGGAAGTGCTGGCGAGGCTGAAGCTGTAATCATACTGGGTCCAGCATGGGAGCCACACATGTCAGCTGCCCCGCACCGCACAGGCCAGCTCAGAGCAGCCCCCTGCTTGGAGAGAGCTGGCCCACAACTTCCTCTGACTGGCTGGAGGAGTCAGATCATGGACCCCCATTTTGCAACAGGTAAATAACGTTACCCCCTGTAGACCTGGCCCTTGATGTCCCCTCATCTCTCTTGGACAAGAGCTTCAGAGGTCAGCAGACATAGCTCTTGTCTGGCAAACAGGACACAGGGAAGAGCTGCAGGAACCAGCTGTGTGGTCAGCCATTGTGTGTGTGCATGTATACTTGTGCTTCAGCCTCCCAAGTAACGGGTACTACAGAATGATGTTACCATACTCAGTAATCATTTAGAATAAAGTTGTCTCTTCCCCCTCCCACCCCCACACACTAATTTACTCAATCATATTTGTATAAGTATAGACTGATGATCTCAACCTTGATCATTTGGTTAAAGTGACTTTGGTAACCTAGAATACTTTTTAAGTTCCCTTGAGTCATGAAATTTAGTTATTTCCATTAATAGCAAAGACAGCTGGGCTGCCCCTCCCTACCAGAAGTGGCCCCTGATGTATGCTGCATAGCAAGCCGGACCTCTCAGGAAGAGCAGTGGAGACAGCTCCAAGACACAAACAGCCATCCACGAGAGGCAGGCTGTCAGCTCGAGACCAGTGAATGGCAATTCCAAAGAAATACTGCAGAAATCTGCATTTTCATAGATTTATTTTTTAAAATTCTGTGGAGAGTTTGAATTCTGTGGAGAGTTTGTGTGGGTTTTTTTTTTTTTAGAAAAAAAGGCAATAGTCATTTTGTAACAAAGGCAAGATGGCATTCAGACCCCTGAGCGCAGAGACCTTATGTTTCTTCGTACTTTACAGGCCTCCTCCCGGGAGAAGCCATCTGCCCAAGGAGACTGTTATTCTCAGGAGCAGAAACAGTTGTTAGATGAAAGGCATTAATCCCATATCTTCAGAGGAGCCGGCTGGGCCTGATCCCACTCTTCAGCACAGCTTTAGAGACAGAGGGTCACCCTCTCCCATTTTTGTGAGTTGTTACCTAGGCACAGACTCACTACAGAGATTTTTTCATCCTCCCTCCCCCTCCCCCTCGAAGGGTAATAAACAGGAACATTGATTCCTAATTCACATTTAAAAAGGCATTATTTAATTTTGGAAAATGTAGTTTGGGATTTGACCCACCCTCTTACCTTTCTTACCCTGTCAGACATGACAGGAAATAGTTCCTTGCCAGCTGAATGGTAGCCTGCAGCTGTTCCCATCAGGTAAAATGTTTAATTGCTTCCGTCTCCTGTCTCCTGGCATTCAGCCAATGTGCCAGGCAGGTGTGTATCTACCCTTTCCACCCCAGGCCACTAAGCCAAGGGTGCCTTGCCAAAGAGCCCTCTCTCTGCTATAGACTATATAACATATATCGTTCATGCAAATATGGCTCTTTGCACATCTGTGAGACACAAGAACTGCTATAGGACTTTCTTGGCATCCAGGAAACAAGCTTTTTGGTAGAGGCCTGAGGGATCTAGGTATAGTTCATAAAGTTCCCTTTTTCCTGTCCCTGAGACCAGAAGTTCATCCTAGATAGAGCCACAGAACACCTGGGCCCCAGGTGCGATTGATAAAAACAGGTGCTGGGGCTGGGAAGGTGGTTTAGTGGTAGAGTACTTGTAGCATTCATGAAGCCCTGGGTTCCATTCCTCAGTACCACATACACAGAAAAAGCTGGAAGAGGTGGGGTGGCTAAAGTGGCAGAGAGCTAGTCTTCAGCAAAAGCAGCTCAGGGACAGTGCCCAGGCCCTGAGTTCAAGCCCCAGGATTGGCAAAAACAACAAAACCAGAGGCGCTGCTAAAAGTGTGTCTTGAATGAGATGCAAACTGCTGGTTCAAGCCATTGGACATTTTGCTTTTGGGCATTTGGGGGCTTTTGTTACTGTACCATAACCTAGCTGTCCTAAGCACCCTGTACCCCAGGTAAGGGTTGATTCTGTCTAGCCACCCTAGCCTAGTCCTTATGGTGGATGGGTTGCATCCAGGTACACAAATTCCAGAGCAGCTTCTCTGCATTAGTTTATTTCAGCAAAGAGCTTGGCCCTGCACTTCCTGGCTTAAGCCTCCATTGTGACAGATTTGTTAGATAAGTAATGGGGAGAGGGAGGAGACCAGGATGAAGTGTCTGGAGACCAGGAAATTGAGAAAGGAATCTGCTAAGTAGATCTTATACTTCCTGCAACCTCACTAAAGCTTTGGGATTGAAAGACGTATAAACTCAAACAGAATGGGGATAAATCTAACTAGATCAGGCATGTAACAAAACTTTGGAACACAAAGATTTTAAACCTCTCAGTAAAGGGAACTAGAAAGCTTTTTTTTTTTTTTTTTTGGGGGGGGTCTGGTCGTGGGGCCTGAACTCTGGACCTGGGCACTGTCCCTCAGCTCTTCAGCTCAAGGCTAGCACTCTACCACTTGGGCCACAGCACCACTTCGGGTTTTTTCTTTTTGCCTATGTGGTGCTGAGGAATCGAACTCAGGGCCTCATGCATGCAAGGCAAGTGCTCTACCACTGAGCCACCTTCCCAGCCCTGCTTTTTTTTTTTTTTAAATCCCCATCCAAAAGCCAACTATAAGGCTGTAAAAATGTATGTACAAAATATCAAAAGGCTACTACTTTCAAGTTTTTCACATTTTGTTGTATTAGCCATTTGGCAAATAGTTTGAGCTATGCATCTAACTTTATCTTTTCCCAGTAGTTGTCCAGTTAGTCCACTAAAAAGGAAACATTTTGCCCGGCGCTGGTGGCTCACGCCTGTAATCCTAGCTACTCAGGAGGCTGAGATCTGAGGATCGCGGTTCAAAGCCAGCCCGGGAGACTTAACTCCAATAAACCAATGGAAAACCGGAAGTGGTGCTGTGGCTCAAGCGGTAGAGCACTCGCCTTGAGCTGAAGAGTGCATGGACAGTGTCCAAGCCCAGAGTTCAAGCCCCACGACTGCCAAAAGAAGTATTTTGGCAGTTGTGGGGTTTGAATTCAGGGCCTGGGCACAGTCTCCGAGCCTCTTTGTGCCCAAGTCTAGCTCTCTACCAGATTAGCCTCAGTGCCACTTCCAGTTTTTGAGTAGTTAACTGAAGAGTCTCACAGGGACTTCTCTGCCCTGGCTGGCTTTGAACAGTAATCCTCAGATCTCAGCCTCCTGAGTAGCTAGGATTGCACAAGTGCCCAGCTCCACTAAAATTTAAGCATCCATTTTTCTCCAATGATCCCACAAGGCCAAGACCCAGGCCTTCCCCTTCTACAGCACCTGCTAGCCCTTGCAGTAAGCTGCAGGCCCCTGTGGTGTGGTGGGAGAAACACACAGTGGGACCAAAGGGACATGCCAGTCTCGGGGATACTGTCCTTGAACTCCTCCCAGAAGCGTGGGGATGTCCCAGCTTTGTCGTGATCGAAGCGGCTTCTAACAGAGACTCTGCACTTAGAAGCGGCTAGTGTGGCTTCAGGACAACAGTGTGGGAAAGTGCTGCCAGGAATTCCTTTCAACTAATTCCTCTTGAAGGCGGCTGAAAACAATGAGCTTATTTTTAATCAAAATATTTGCAGTCCCACAAATTTGAGCACAGAGTTGATGAAAGCAGGCGCCTCTGGTTCAAGGCAGGGTGTCTGGGAGGTTTTTTGTTACCCTCCCATGCCTCCCCTGCCCCAACCCTTAGCCTCACTTGGTCGTAGCCCCCCATTCTCAGATACACCTCTGATCATTCAGACAACTCTGTGGGTTGTTGTTGTTGTTTTAATTCAGAAAGAGAAAGGGAAGGAAATAAAAATGTTTAAATAACTACTGAAGAAAAGGAGATCTGTTTCGGTGCTGGGACCTACCTCTTCCAGGATAGGGATTAAAGGTTTGAACAAAAGAAAAACAAAAGAAATAAATTATCTGCTAAATACTGTTTGGCATAATTGCACTGTTTCCATCTTCACACTCAAAACAGCCTCGTGAGGAAGCACTTGAGAGTGGCAAGGACAGGACGTCCGCTGCCTTGACTCTCCGAAATGGCAAGGAGCCCCCACCCCATCCAACCCATCCTCATGCTGCCTGTTTTTGGAATTGGAAGGTTCAGACTCCAGTTAAGTTCTCAATACATTAATTTTTAGAGGTGCTCAGAGCCCCACCCAACCCTCGTCTAACCCTCTCCCGTGGGTGGCTGTCCCACAGACAGCTGCAGCAGTGGACCAGTCAGTGGTCAGGAAGCTACAAGCGCTTTGTGTTCATTTGGGAAGGGGATCCTTCCCAGGGCCTGGGAGCTTCACAGAAGCTCTTTCTCTCTGCTCAGCTTGTACAACCTCGAAGGTGAGAGAATACCATCAGCAGCTTCTGCTAGGGACTTGAGCTGGGTCCAGTCCTATGAGTAGCTTCCAGTTGTAACCTGTTTGTTGGTTTTCCAGCCCTTCTAGAGCTGAGAAGGAAAGGAGGACTGGGGGAGGAGGCCGGAGGTGAGCAAGGCGGGGGTGCAGGCACACAGGCAGGAGGGGGCATGCAGGCAGCCAGTTCTGCTCCCCCCAGCAAGGCTCCAAGCTACCTGCATGGCCTGCTTACAACCATGAAGGAATGAATTTTGGTAGGCAGCCACTCCTGGCAGCTTCAGGGTAACTAAAGTATGAGCCTAAAGCAAATTCCACCCCCAAGCAAGAGGTTGCCTGCTCCTCTTTGGGGTGACAAGTGGAAGGAAATGGTGCATGCACGGGCAGCTGGGTCCTCTCCAGCCTGTTTTCCAAAAAAAGTGTGTGTGTTTGTGTGTGTGTAAAAAGGTGGGAGGGAGGGAAGAGGAGTGTTAAGGGACACGGAGGGAGGGCAAGTTTTCTGATACTGTTTCCAGAGCAACTAGTAAGCTGGTGAGGAGGCCCAGGGCCCCAGAGACACTAAAAACAAGGTTGTGGGTGAACAGGAGGGGCAGGGCACGTGAAAGAAGCACCTTTCAAGTGTCAGGGCTTCCTAGGCCCCTGAAGGGTTCCTGACACCTCTGATCTCCAGAGTTGGGCCCAAGGCAAGGTCCACCCCTCAGCACCGGGTGAATACAATCCCAACACCTGCTGACCAGCGAAACGCCCTGGTCGGAGGCCGCATGGCGCCCCCTGGGTTTTCACCGCATTTCTTTGGCGGGTTTGCATTCACCCAGCTGGGCCTGAGGGAGAAAGGACACGTGCTCTCGGCTTTGGAGACCCCGTCTTCTCTCCTGGGATGAGGCGTAACTCCCCCCCCCCCGCCCCCAGCCTCCATGAATGCTCCGGCCCCAGTCCAAGCCACCCGCCCTTCTCTGGGTCCAGGCCGACGCTCAGCCCCAAGCCCTGCCCTCCACGCCCCAGTGGAGCTAGTCGGCCGGACTAAAACACTCTTGCTATCGAGCCTGAGAAAAAAACTGCAAGGAGGCCCGGAGCGGCCTCGGCTCCGTAAAAAGCGGGAGGAAGTGGGATAGAGCGGCCGCTGGCCTATCTCCGAAGGCCATTGATTAGAAAAGACGGGTCCAGCGCCGGAAGTTCTCCTTGAGCCGCATGATTGGCTGGCAGAAAAAAAGCCCCGCCTGACCGCAGCGCTGATTGGTGCGGGGCCCGAGGGGCTTCCCCTCCCCCTCACAGAGTCTCCTGATTGGTGGGCAACAGCAGGCGCTCACAGGACTGCAGCATGATTGGTCCCGACCGCGGCCTGGCGTCGCTCCTGATTGCCTGGTGACGCGCAGAGCCGGAGCGCGCCCTGCGCCTCGCGGCTTGGGCGGGTAGGGTGGTAAGCCAGGCCAGACTCAGTTGCCTCGGTAGACCTCGATCTTGCTGGCCTTGGCTAGCATGTCGATGATGTGGGCCTCGAAGTCCGCGTCGTGCACGCCCGTCTTCCGGAACTCGCCCGCGTACCGGTTGTTCTCCCAGTAGTGGTGCCAATTGCCTCGGCTGTCGGCTCCGAACCCGTATACGTTCACCTGCGGAGAAGGTGGCACACGGGGTCACCGCGCCGTCCGCAGCCCGGGAGCTGGCAGCTCGGCAGCTCCCAGTGAGGGGTCACCGCGGCCTGGCCGGACCCTGCTCCCTGCACCGCGGTTCCCTCCGCAGACTTCCTTCCCCTCCAACGAGAGCAAGGGACAAGCTCTCCCTCCCCGACCCCGGGGGTGCACTTTGGTTTGAAAGTTGCCAAATGTCCAATACAGCAGACTTAATTTAAGGGGTAAAAGTGAGTGTGGACAGCATGAGGCCTGGCCACTTAGCAAAATGTAATCTATTTCCTTTTTCAATAAAATTAACTTTTTGTTGTTGTGGGGTTTGAACTTTGGGCCTGGGCGCTGTCCCTCAGCTCTTCAGCTCAAGGCTAACACTCTACCCACTTGAACCACAGCACTACTTCAAGCTTTTTCTGAGTAGTTCATTTGAGATTGTTTCAGACTTTTCCTGACTGGGCTGGCTTCAAACTGTGATAGTCAGATCTCAGTCTCCTGAGTAGCTAGTGTGAGCCACCAGTGCCCGGCAAATTTAACTTCTTAATGAAGGTTACAATTTATAGAATCATAAAAGCAATACTATTTTAGAAATATCTCTACAACGTAGAAATGGGGCATGACAGCCAGTTTCTGCCTGCAAAAATGCCTTCCCCTGGGTTCACTACTGAGACCCTAAAAGAACTGATTACCTCTGTACCATGGGTTCTATTTTTCTTCCAGACTGGCATCTACTGCTCACCTCATCACACACATGAAGGGCAAAGAAGAGCACCAGCATCCCTGTGGAAGGGTACCGCCCATGATGCTCTGTCCACCTGTCATGGATGTACTTGAAGAAGGCTGGGTTGTAGATCTGGACCTGTTGGGGAAAAGGTAACAGGTGCATGAAGAATTTGGGGGCCTGAAACTCAGGACAGACTCTGTGAAGCTTCCAGCAGTTCAGTGTCTGGCTGCTATGGCCAACAGTGGAATGAGGCATACCAGAGATGGGGTTCTTGGAGCACATGAATGCACCCTTGAGCTAGAGGACTGGACACACCCCAAATAAACACCACTGTGTCCATGGAGGGGGACAAAGAAGGGAGAAGTGGGAAACTCACCTTTTCTTTGTCCACTCGAAGGAAGGACTTCACTGGGGCATAGGTGCTGCAAGCAGAAAGATAACATTGCAGGGGTCCCAGTCCCAAGAGATGCCTCTCCTTTTCAGGAATGAATAATAACAGCCTCCCAACTCTCAGATTGATCTGCCTCCAGACTGCTCCCTGCTGCACATCATCACTGAATGACTGTGTGCAGGACCTAGATCAGAAACCCTAATTTGCTCCAGGGCATTTCAAGATAAAAACAGGGATATTTAGACGTGTCCAGGGTAATTCTATAATCCATCCCCAGCTCTTCTTCCCTGCTAAGAACTCTCCACTTGGACTGACTAATCATCTCAAGTACAAACATTGTCAAGCACAAACATTTCAATGTTTGCGCACATGCCCTGCCCAGAATGACCCTCTCTGTACTGTTCTCAGCCCTGGCTCCCACAATCTGTACTGCCTTCTCTGAGTATCTGTGTAACTTCAACTATATAGCACAGATGGCCTTCTGGCTTTCCAAACAGAAGATAATAAACATCCTAAAGTCAGCAAACCATAACATATATATTTTTATTTTATTTTATTTTTGTCGGTCATGGGGTCTGAACTCTGGGCCTGAGCGCTGTCCCTCAGCTCTTCAGCTCAAGGTAAGCACTCTACCACTTGAGCTACAGTGCCACTTCCAGCTTTTTCTGCTTATGTGGTGCTGAGGACTTGAACCCAGGGCTTCATGCATGCAAGGCAAGCACTCTGCCACTGAGTCACCTTCCCAGCCCCTAGCATCACATAAGCAGAAAAAGCTAGAAGTGGCACTGTGGCTCAAGTGGTAGAGTGCTAGCCTTGAGCTGAAGAGCTGAAGAGCTGAGGGACAGTGCTCAGGCCCAGAGTTCAGGCCCCATGACCAACAAAACAAAACAAAACAAACAAACAAACAAAAAAGTCTTGGTACAGCTAGGTGCTGCTAGGTCATATGTGTATAATCCTAGCTACTCAGGAGGCTGAAATCTGAGGATCAAGTCAACCCAGGCAGGAAAGTCCATGAGACTCATCTCCACAGAACCACCATAAAGCCAGAAATATAGATGTGGCTCAAATGGTATAGTACCAGCCTTGAGCAAAAATACTAAGGAACAGCTCCTAGGCCTTGGGTTCAAGCCTTAGTTCCCACATCTCCCCACCTCTGCACACACACACAAATACATGATACATAAAATATAATTGAAAGTAAAAGGTGAGGAGGTGAGGGTGAAGTTTAGAGGTAGGGCACTTGCCTCGCATGAACAAGGCCTTGGGTCTGCTCACTAGTGTGCAGATGGCACTATGCAGAAGCAAGTTGTGTCCTCAGCTAACCCACCATGTTGGGCTTCTTTCTTCCCTAGCCTGTGTTGGCCAAAATGTCAATGAAAGGAATTCTACAATCTAGCAGAATCCTCCCAAGCTTGTCTTGTCACCCATATTCCACTCCCAGCCAACAAAGAGACTCACAATCGGATCTGCCCTGTTGACAGGGCGCTGGCAATCCACAGGAGGTCCAGGGCCTTGAAGGGCACCAACACGAAGCTGACATTGGCAGGCAAGTTCTTGGCACTCTCAGGGTACATGAAATGGTGGGTGGTACGGCTGCCAACATCCTGTTCAAAGCCCACGGTTGGTGCCTGATTCATCCTGCAGAAAAGAGGGTAACATGAGAAGAAGAAGCTGCCATGGAAACTGATACAAGAGGTTTAGAGAATGATTTGGTGCCAGCCATCAAAAATGCAAATGATGTTCACTGTGACCCAGCAATTCTGTTTCTAGAAAATGGTTGCAAAGGTATGCATCCAAGGCTGTTCAATCAATAAAACAGTAAAGAACTGGATAATCCATTTTGCATGTTCATAGAATGGGATACGAGCCCTCAGAATGTAGAAAAGATCACATATGGGCTGGGAAGGTGGCTTAGTGGTAGAGCGCTTGCCTCGCGTGCCTGAGGCCCTGGGTTCCATTCCCCAGCACCACATAAGCAAAAGAAAAAAGCTGGAAATGGCACTGTGGCTCAAGTGGTAGAGCGCTAGCCTTGAGCTGAAGAGCTGAGGGACAGGGCCCAGGCCCAGAGTTCAGACCCCACAACCGGACCCCTAAAAAAAAAAAAAAAAAGAAAAGATCACATATGCTGGTAGGAAATACATATGAGAGTTAATTCAGTGAAAGAAACAAATGGTGTGAAATAGATTTCTTTTAATATATCCTTTAATAACTACTGTGAATGACAAGGAAATACAACACAGAATGGAAAATTTTAGAAATATATATATATATTTTTTTTTTTTATTTTTATTTTTTTGTCAGTCATGGGGCTTGAACTCTGGGCCTGGGCACTGTCCCTCAGCTCTTCAGCCCAAGGCAAGCACTCTACCACTTGAGCCAAGCGCCACTTCCAGTTTTCTGAGTGGGTGATTGGAGAGGAGATAAGAGTTTCACTGACTTTCGTGCCCAGGCTGGCTTTGAACTGTGATCCTCAGATCTCAGCCTCTTGAGTAGCTAGAATGACAGGTGTGAGCGACCGGCGCCCAGCTAGAAAGATATACTTTGAAACAGAGGTCTCTCCCCCCACCCCATTTGTCTTGTTTGTTCATTTATCTGTCTTTGGGAGGGTGAGGGAGAGCACAGAAATAGAGGGACAAAGGATGAACAAATGCAGCAGTGGACACTGGACACTATGTTGAAAATGAACTACACAGCTTATGGGTGAGGACAGGAGGGAAAAACAGGGAGAGAGTGAGGGAAGGGGGGACATTGTCCAAAAAGAAATGTACTTTTCCCCTGACTTATGAAATGGTAATCCTTTTGTACCTCACTATGGTAACCATTGTACCTCGCCAATAAAAATATTTAATTAAAAAAGACATATTTTGAGGGCTAGAAATGTAGATCAGAGGTAGCCTCGCATGTATGAGGTGGGAGTCCAATCCCAACACACACACACACACACACAAACACACACTTTAAAATGTGTCCTTTTTATGGCCCTCAATGTAATAAGATATCCCACCTTTCCAATTTGTGGGGGGAAAATGTATCTAAGCAAGGCTCCCCTTTTTAGTGAACATCTTTTTTTTTTTTTTTTGGCGGTTGTGGGGCTTGAACTCTGGGCCTGGGCACTGTCCCTCAGCTCTTCAGCTCAAGGCGAGCGCTCTACCACTTGAGCTACAGCGCCACTTCCGGTTTTCTAGTGGTTTATTGGAGATAAGAGTCTCACGGTCTCTCCTGCCCAGGCTGGCTTTGAACCGCGATCCTCAGATCTCAGCCTCCTGAGTAGCTAGGATTACAGGCGTGAGCCACCAGCGTCTAGCTTTAGTGAACATCTTACATAGCAGGCAAGCCAGCTTTAAACACAACCTGTTAGTCCTATCTTTTTTGCCAGTCATAACTTGGGGTCTGGGCGCTATCCCTGAGTTCTTTTGCTTACGACAAGCACTCTACACTTGAACCACAGCTCTACTTCCAGTTTTCAGATCTCAGCCTCTTGAGCAGCTAGGATTACAGGCATGAGCTACCAGTGCCTGGCTTGTCTTATCTTTGGCTATGACTCTTTTTTTTTTGTCCAGTCGTGGGGCCTGAACTCTGGGCCTGGGCGCTGTCCCTCAGCTCTTCAGCTCAAGGCGAGCGCTCTACCACTTGAGCCACAGTGCCACTTCCGGCTTTTTTCTTTTTGCTTATGTGGTGCTGAGGAATCGAACCCAGGGCCTTGAGCATGCAAGGCAAGAGCTCTACCACTGAGCCACCTTCCCAGCCCCGGCTATGACTCTTTATGAGGATATCCATCTTCTGAGAAATACCTCGTGGACTCACTCATGACACTCAAGGCAAGATGGCCCTAGCTGGCCCTCCCTTGGGAACACAGGGACTAAGAGAGAGGGCACAGTCTCAAGGTGCCTTCCCCAGTTGATTCCAGTTCTGTCCTTGCAGTGGCTGGCACCATGAGCTGGCTAGGTGCAGCGTGCTGTGCTGCAGAAGCACCGGTGTCTCTTGAAGTGAGAAGCATAATACTTAGATAATGAGACAGACATGGTGGCATTTGCCTATAATCCCAGCACTCAAGAAACTGAAGCAAGAGGATCTCTAGTTCTAGCTTACCCTGAGCTATACAATGAGACTCTTAAAAAAAAAAAAACTGGGTGGGTGCTAATTACAGGCTCAAGCTGGAAATCCTAGCTGCTTGGGAGGTGGAGATGGAGAGATCATGATTTGAGGACAGCCCAGGCATAACAGTTCACGAGACTCCATCTTCCTCAATGGCTGAGTGTGGTGGTAATGCTGTTATCCCTGCTCCGAGGAAGGGGTGGGCACAGCCGCTGGTACTGCAGTGGTATGTGCCAGTGACACAGAGATGCCCAGGTAAGCTTGTAGCCCAGGCTGGTCCAGGCATCAAGCAAGACACTTACCTTGAAAATAAGGTAAAAAGGGGCTGCAAGCATAAATCAAGTGCTTGCCTTACAAGCACAAGGTCCCAAGTTCAATCCACAGTACTGCCAAAATTAAATTTTTTTTTCATAGTGAGTCTTTCTTCTTAACTATTTCAGGTAGTCTGGCTCAAACAGACAACCTAGAATCTTCCCTCCAGAACTTACAGTATTCTATGTCCAGGACAAGGATCAAATCCTGCTTTCCTGTTCCAGATCCATCTTTAGAGGAACCAGGCTTCTACCTCCTGGTTGACTGCCCTCCCCCCAAGCCTTTAGGGGGAAGAGATACTTTTCCTGAAGGAGCAGAGAAGTATCCTGCCCCTCCCATGAGTAGCTCCAGGGCTGCTGGAGCCCACGCACGCAGGGACTGGAGACCACGCAGGACACCAGCCTGTCTGCTTCTGCTTCTGCCAAGTCACCAGGGCCCCAGGGGACGGTATCAGGGCCCGCAGAGATAGAAAGGAGCAAGCAGCGGGTGGAAGAGCTGGGTTGGTGATACCAGGCTGGGCAGGCGCTGAAGTCTAGGTTCATTCTTGTGAGGACCTAAGAAGTAAACTTCATCTGTAGATCAAAAGGCTGCAGCTAGATAGATACCAGTGGCTCACACATACAATCCTCAAGATTCAGGAGGCTGAAATCTGAGGATCACAGTTTGAAGCCAGCCCAGGCAGGAAAGTCCATGAGATTTTTATCTCCAATTAACCACCAAAAAGCCAGAGGTGGAGCTGTGGCTCAAGCAGTAGAGTGCTAGCCTTGTGCAAAAAAAGCTCAGGGGCAGTGGCCAGATTCCAAATTCAAGCCTTAAGACTGGCGTGCGTGCACGCATGCATATGCATGTGCATGTGCACGTGCACACACACATGTGTGTGCACACACGCGCGCGCACGCACGCACACACACAGGCTACAGCAGCCCCTGGCTGACTTATGAAGACCCACTGTCTGCTTTGTTCATTGCACCAACAACCAGAGTGCGCATAAATCTGTCCTTAGACATGGCGGGTGGGATCGCTTGTTTCCCACAGGTAGCACTGCTGCAGAGCCTGCTTGTCCCCCACTCCACACCCACCCACTGCCCAGGCACCAGCCAGTGAGAAAGGAAAGAGCAAAAAGCCCCCCCAAAATGTTTTATAGCCTCGGAGGGAAAGGGAAGAAACGTGACATCCTTTTGGAGATAAAACTTGTTTTGAGGCTCTGATTCATTCTGGAGAAAGGCCAGAGGATGAGCTGGCTCTCAGGGTCTTGGAGGCCAACTATTCCCAGTCATCTATTTGCCTCCAGCATTTAAAGGAGCACAGGAGTGGACACAGGTAGAATGTATGTGCTCTCTAGTTTAGGGTCCAGTGTCCAGCTGCCTGTTCCCTTTGATGCCTTCAGGGTTTATGACATGCCTTCTGTGTTCTGGCACTAGCTAAGAGTTGTAGATAGAGCTGATGATCAGAAGAGGCAGGAGAAGCTCAAGCCCATGTAGGGTAAGGAGCAGAAACTTGGGCAGGGCCAGGAAGGCACGGCCATTGCCTCACTGTAACTCAGGCTGGCCTTCCCAGTGCACTCACAATGGTCTTGGGATGAAAGGCCTCCCTGTCAGCTCCAAACCAAGACAGAGCTATCGATACACAGCCACCCCTGCCATCTGGCTCCTGATACAGACCAGCAGACACAGCCAATGACCATGTGGGTCACCATTTTCAGAAAGCAATTCTGGAAACCACATCTTGAGCTTGGTTGTTAGGAAGGAGATCTGGGAATCTGCTTACATCTGGACCTGACTTAAGTACCACCTACATGTCACCTACATGTCATAAGCAGCTGAAACTTTCAGGCCTGCAGGACTAAAGTTTCTCAACCATCAGGGAGACCTGATGGAAAGCTCCCATTTAGTGCAGACAGCTGGGCAGACAGGGGCTCAGGTCTCTGAGTGTTGTTTCCTTGGGCTTCCCAAGTGCCTTAGGCCACAAGAGAGCAGATGCATCGTTCTCCAATCACAGCCATCACCACCTCTGGATGGATGGAGATCTCTCTCCAATTCCCATCTCACCTTTCACCCATCTGAGGGGTCAGCAATTGGAGGATGGGGATAACCCCAGGGGACGCAGGGGCGCTGGGAGGGGTCCCGTATTCTTTTCCCACTCTAACCCCTCACCATTTCCCAATATGAGGAAGGTCTTGCAAGGAATGTAGAAAGCCTCTGAGACTGCTGCCTTGGTGTTGCTATGGAGACAGCAACAGTTTCTAAGACAAAGCCCTTCCTTCTGCCTCCCGGGAAGCCTGGTCTTTCCGCCACACTCATCCTAAGAGATGCTGGCTAAAATCATGAATTTTTATTCACAACGCTCTTTCTCCCTCAAGGAGAGGGGTGGAGGAATATGCCATTGCGACATATCCTCCCCAGACTAAGTTGATGGAGGGAGTCAAAGACGGGTTCAGCCCAGGTTGCTGAGTTTCCCCAGTCAGCAGCATCTTTGTCCGCATTGAACACGTTTCCTAGCCCGCTCTTTTCTCCGGGCTGGGCCCAGATACCTCTGGAAGTCTCATGAGGATGAAGGAAAGGTACATTCACAACAAGCACCAGACAGCTCCCTTCTCTGCCTAGGACACATGTCTTCCATGAATCTGTCAGAAACAATCACCCATTTCTATAATGCGAGACAATAGCTTGGTTTGGGATTCTCACTTCTGGCTTAACTGCTCAATGGTTAAAGGGTGAGTAGGAAGAGTTTTCACCCAACACCAGCCAGGGATCTGGTTTTCAGCTCTCTCCAGAGGAATTCAGAGCCATGGAAACAGGTGTGCACCCCCAGCTAAGTTTAGATTTAGAACACTTACCCCAGACAGAAGAGAGAGACCTGAGCCTGTCACTGAAGGCTCTGGGTGCCAGGCACACAGACAGCTGGCGACTTGGACCCCGCTACACAAGATCCAACAGATAGGTCCCCTCCTGGAGACTGGTGCTGGCCCACCGTCTTCCTGCAGGGGCTCACCTCATGATGAAGTTGTGCCCATCCACTTCCTGCCCATAGCCAGAGCCTCGCAGGTTGCCCGAGTTCCCCACCACAGCACAGCGCCGGCACTGGCGGGGGTCCCGGAGGCGGTAGGGGTTCTCGCCTGGCACAATCTGAAACAGCTTCTCCAGCACCTCGTTGGTGTTGTGTGACTTGAACTGGGGTTGCAACATCTGAGGTGAGGAGGGAAGGAGAGGACCATGAGGAGCGAGGACCTCTATCACCCCTCCCACGCCGCCACAGACTTCCCTGCCCCCAGGCTGTTGGGGAGCCCCCCTTCCACAAGCAATGAAGACCCACCCTTCTCTCAAAAGCAGCAAAATGAATGGGTGTTACTGTTCACAGACTGTTACTGTTCCCTGCCAGTCATGGGGCTGCTCTGATACACTGGAGAGGGCCTGGGGAGGGGACAAGTCAACTTGTTACGGATTATGTGGGCAGACTTCCCTCAGGGCTCCTTCCCAACCTGCCTACAGGGGGCGCTCTAGGACTCAGCATGATGGCTAGGGTTATAGATTCCCCAAGGGGCAATATTCAGGGTACTTGTGAAGCTGCTCCCTGAGCTCTTTGGGAAGAAGGGAGAGAGGCATATAAATGCTTTCAAAGCCAGCTGGGTAGAATACAACTTGTCCCTACATCCTCACACCAGCTGGATAGTCAGAGACTATAAACTGCAGTTCAGTGTTTATGAGCCCAGGCAGGTGACACATTGGAGTGAAGGGGCTGGTGGGGCCCACAGCTAACAGGAGACGGTGTACCCATCAAAAAAGAGTAAATCAAGCCTGGTGCCTGGTGGCTCACGCCTGCAATCCTAGCTACTCAGGAGGCTGAGATCTGAGAATTGTGGTTCAAAGCCAGCCTGGGTAGGAAAGTCCATGAGACTTATCTCCAATTAACCACCAGAAAACCAGAAGTGGTGCTGTGGCTCAAAGTGGTAGAGTGCTAGCCTTGAGCAAAAAGAGCTCAGGGACAAAGCTCAGGCCCTGAGTTCAAGCCTCAGGACTGGCACACACACTTATGAAAAAATTAGTAAATCAACCAATTGTTGATCACATAGGATTGTGAGCCCAGCCAAATCTATTTTTTCAAGAAAAGTTAAAAATACAGATTTCATGTGGAACAACCTGATTTCTAAATATTGGTAACTAATCGAATGTTTATTAAAAAACGAAAACACTAGACTTGGCCCACCATTGCCACACTTGCCTAGCATATGACAGGCCCTTGGTTTAATCCCTAGAACTTAAAAAAAAAGTGAGGCTTTGAGCCATACATCCATGGGTTTGTGGGACAATCAGGAGGGCCAGAGCTCTCTCTGGAGAGGAAACCTGGCTCTGAGACAAGACACTCAACTTTCTGGCCAAGCAAGTTGGCTATGGGTTGTAGACACACTTGCTGTTGTATGTAAACAGTCGCTAAGTCCCATCCCTGTAGGCAGGGAACCTCTTCTGTCCCCTGCATCCAATCCTGTTCGGGGTCTTCATCAGCCATTGCCAGGATGACACAGCGGGCAGGCCCCACGCATGCTCTGAACCTTGATGTTTCCCACACCATGAAGGCCGGGACTACCAGCGCAGGCAGAACCTTTGAGGGCTCTAGCTGCCATGGGAAGGGCCTGTGGAGCTCCTAGAGAGCCCTGGTCTGCAGGCCCCAGACGTGGGGTACAACGTGGGTTAGAAGATAGGTTCTGGTCATTTTTTCTGGGAAGTCTGGCCACATGAATCATCCTTACAACTTTCCTAAACATGAGAGAAAGGAGAGTCATCCAACTCCCGTTGGTCGGCTGGAGAAACCAGGGGCCAGGAGCTGCGTTGGAGGCCCTCAGAAGGTAACACAAAGTCTCTGAGCTCAAGGAGAGGGCTCCACATTGGCCGGTAGGATTGGTGGAGACCAGCTGACCCTGCAGAACCCGGGGGAAGCTCCAGAGGTGATGGGGCCCCGTGGATTACATAAGGAGAAGCAGAGAGGAGGGTCTGGGCTCCCAGGCAGTCGGCCCTCCCTCACCTCTCAGCCCCTGATGGAGGTTTACAATGTTTTCTTTTTTTGGGGGGTCCGGTCGTGAGGCCTGAACTCTGGGCCTGGGCACTGTCCCTCAGCTCTTCAGCTCAAGGCTAGCGCTCTACCACTTGAGCCACAGTGCCACTTCTGGCTTTTTTCTTTTTGCTTATGTGGTGCTGAGGAATCGAACCCAGGGCCTCAGGCATGCAAGGCAAGTGCTCTACCACTGAGCCACCTTCCCAGCCCTACAATGTTTTCTTATCCCAGCACGGAGCAAACGCTTTCCCAGTAAACAATCAAGTGACTCTTAAAGTGGATGAGCCAACATTTATCAATGAGGATATTCCATTAAAAATCCAGATTTGGGGTGTCTGATAAGAGGTGAGAGGAGGCAGCAGCATGAACCCTATCCTGGCATAGCATGAGAAATGGCTGCCTCCTGCCTAACAGGAAGGCCGCCCCTACTTCTCCACCCAGGCTGCTCCTCTCATTGGCTTTGGGCCAGTGGAACTTTCTGGTCTATGTTGGGCTCCTATAGGCATCACAAATATTAGTCCTCTTTCCTTTCAGGTCAAAGTTCACTCTGTCCTTCAGTACTGTGTGATCTGAGTACACGGCTCTGGTCAAATGGGCCTCTCACTTGATGAACACTTGGTGAAGGAGCGAGAGGTCCAAAGGATACCAGCCTAACCCTAAGAAGAAAACAGAGGGCTGGCCCTAGAGAGGGGCAGCAAAGGGAAGACAGGAAGCAGGGCTGTGGTTCTCACCATCCACCACCTCTGAACATCCGGAGGGAGATCCATGTTCTCTCGGGTCCAGACGGGCGAGATGTTACCGTCGAAGTGGCTGTCAAACCAGTCAGAGGCGCCAGCGTCGCTCATGCAGCGTCGGCAGGCACAGCTCTTGCCCCCCAGTTCCTCTTTGCCAACGTGCTGCTGTAGGCCGGTATAGCTGGGCACCAGCTTCACCCGGTGTGTCCCATCCAGGGCCCCCGGGTCCAGATAGGGCAAGGTGGCCATGCTGTGGTGTGAGTAGGTGAAGAGCAGCGACATGATGAACACCAGCAGGAAGGCCACGGAGAGGAACCACACACGCAGGGAGCACTTCATGGTGCCGGCGCGTGGGCCACTGTCACCGTGGCCAATCCTTTCCCAGTCTGCTGAAGGGGCAGCCACGGTGCAGCCTGTCTGTTCCGGCAGCGTGTGCAAAGGGCATAGGGGCACGTGCTGCGGCAGGGGACCCTCACCACACCTTCCCCCCAGGGAAAGGAGCTGGTGGGCTGGCAGCAGTGGCTCCCCTGTCCCTGAGCCACTTGGGCCCCCCCCCTGCTCAGGGCTGCATCAGGTCTCTCTGTCACTAGCTGGGCCACAAAGACTCTGCGTCTCCTGCCAGCCTGGCCAGGCAAAGGTCAGTCCATCCCAGCCCTCTAGTCCCTTGTGATGGCTGACTGCCAGCTCTGAGGGACCCCTTCTTTGGTGGCTTGAGAAGGTCCAGTCCAGAGCAGTCGGGGTCCTTGTGGCTCATGAGCAGACAAGGAGGCGGCCCCTGGTCCCCTGCAGCGGGGAAGCTCTGGCCCTCTGCTCACCACAGAGAGCATGCAGGCTTCGGGGACCTGCATTCCACGCCAGAGCCCTCCCCGCTGTGGCTGGCCCTCCTGACCGAGCTCCTTTCCCAAGGAAGGGTAGCCAGGCCCCCAGAGAAGAAAACCAGGAAGCTCCTCCCAAGGGTAGGGCGACACTTCTCTGCAGAGAACAATATCCTTCTTCGGTTAGCTTCGGCTCCACCGCTTCCCATCCAGCCGGCGGGTTCCTCCTCCTGGTGGTCACAGCCCTGGCTGCAGGTGTGTGTGGGGGGGGAAGGGTCACAAAGTGGTGGCTCTGGGCTCCGGTGGGGCTGAGAACAGCTGCTGCTCAGCAGGACGCTGCGTCTGAGCTGTGTGGGTCAGCAGAGCGTGCCAGGAGCTCTCCCACACGGCCCAGGCTTCCTTTCTGAAGCTGCCAGCCTAGACTTGGTGGCTTCTCTGCTCATCCCTGCTCCCCCGGGGGCCAGTCTGTCCCGCTGTTGGCTCTTGGCTCGTGCTCACAGTAATCCCCTGGCAGGTTCCCCTCGCTTGTCAGGCGCCAGGCTGCTGCAGCATGACCCTGAAATTGAAGAGAAAGACAAATGTGCAGAAAAATCACCCTCCATCCCACCCCTAATCTCAGAGGGGACAAAGCTGGGAAGGAGAGGAGATACCCCCCCACTTGATCCAAGCGTGGACAAGAGAAAGGGCTCTCCCCGAAACTGTGCACTGATAGCATTGCTTTGCATAGCTCCCAACCCTCGGAGGACTAGATTAGCCCAGCGCCTTCACTTATTAGCCAGAAGGTAAACAACGAGTCCAGCAAATTGATTTCCCCCGAGTCACAAGACAAGTCCCTGGAACCACTCAGTTTTGAAAGCCTGGAGTCCACTTTGAGTGGTTACTTTCAGGGCAGTTGTAAGAAAAAACAGCCCAGAGAAGATCCCAGGGAACTGTGAACATTGATTTCTCCCCTGGTGCTCTCAGGGCCCATGGGAAGCCTACCCAGATAAAAGGAGGGCTGGAGCCTGGTGCTGGTGGCTCAAGCCTGTAATCCTAGTTACTCAGGAGGCTAAGATCTGAGGGTCATAGTTCAAAGCTAGCCTGTGCAGGAAAGTCCAAGAGATTCTTATCTCCAATTAATTACCAGAAAACCGGAAGTAGTGGTGTGGCTCAAAGTGGTAGAGTGCTAGCCTGGAGCAAAAGAGTTAGGGACAGCTCCCAGTCCCTGAGTTCAAGACCCATGACTGACAACAAAAAAAGGAGGGCTGGGCATACAAACCAGTCCTTTTTCACACTCAAGTGTAAACTATGGAGGAGGCATTTCTGGTCTAGTATCAGGGCAGAACCTGTCTGTCAAGGTAGGGGGTTGCTGGGCTCAGAATCACCACTAACCAGCACTCTGCGCAGTGCCCTTCATCTGTACATTACAAATAAATTGAACTCCAGAGTTCCAGGTAGGGAGCTAAAGCCCCATGTTGCGATGGTAAACAGAAATAGAAGAGGCCGCTTGCCTTACAGAGTAGTTTTCAGTATTGGTCTTAAGGAAAGGAGTTTGAAAAAGTGGAGGTATGGTTCAACTGCAGAACGAGAGCCTTGAGCAAAAAAGCCAAGAGAGCAAGAGGCCCTGAGTTCAAGCTGCAGTACTGGCACAAGAAAGAAAAGAGGAAGGAAGGAAGGAAGGGAGGGAGGGAGGGAAGGCAGGCAGGTAGGCTCTGGAATCTATGTCATAGGAATCTCTTAAAACATGACTCATGCCTGAAATTCCAGTATTTATCAGGCTAAGACAGGAAGATTTCAAGTTTGAAGCCAACCTGACCTCAATATAACAAGACCCTTTCCAAATCTGAACAGCCCTGGTTCTGACTTGGTCTCTGGGCCTTGCAGCCCTACTCCGTTCCCCACCTGGTTGAAAGCTCCAGACACCTCAATCCACAATCTTCTCTGGAAGAAGAGAAGCAAATGTTCTCCCTTTTGGGGCTTGGCCCCAGAAACTTAAGCCATCACAACTTGTTTGCTACCAACTTCTCTTTGCTGACAGCAGGAAGTGGGCAGGGGGTGGGGGTGGGGAGAGGAAGCACGGATGCAAAGCGTGCACCAGGCTTTGTCCTGGATTTATTCGATAACATTCCATGTGCATAGGCATCCTCGGAGATTGCTGGCTTTCCTCCTCAGGTTCCGGTGAGAAGGAGTGGTTTCTCACCTGAAGGCATTTAGGTTCACTGAATTACAGTCAGCACAATCTGCTTGCTTGATACGCTAAGCAGATTTAAAGCTTAAACTGAATCCCCAAAATGGGGTTGAATACAGAGAGCATTTGGCCTGCTCTCCGTCCCAAATCTCACTCAAGTGACTCATCCCTACTTTGGTCAATCTATGTAGGGAGGGGGTTCTAGGATCAAAGCCAGGGTAGGCTGGCAAATCCAATAGATGATTATCTCCAATTAACCAGAAAAAAAAGAAAAGAAAAGAAAGCTGGAAGTAGAGGTGTAGCTCAAGAGGTGGTAGAGGGCTAGCCATGAGTAGAACAGCTGGTCCAGAGATCTAGGCTGGAGTTCACACCCAGTATGGGCACAAAAAAAGGTACTACAGGTGGCGGTGGGGTATAGCAAGTTCTAGGCCAGCCTGGGCTACTCAGCCAGGCCTGTTCCGCTCCCCCACCCCCACACAAATGATGGGATTTGAGTGTGGGCCAGAGGTTAGCTATTACAAACTGCGTGTATGCTGATGGGAGGGAGGGAGAAGGGTATGATGGGAGAAGGCCAAGTGAGGAGGAGAGTCCCTGAGTAACAGCAAGAGGAGCTTGGGTTGGGAGCCCACCTGCAGGGGCTACCTGAGAGTAAGAAAGCAGAGCTGAACAGTCAGACAAGTTAGGTCTCTTTGTTGTTGGGGTTGAGAATCTACAGAGAGACCAGATGTGAAATCATCCCCTAAGACTGGGGGCAATGACCCCAGAAAATCAGTTATCTGTGGTGGTTCGCAGGTGTGATTCTAGACACTTGGGGCTTGAGGCAGGAAAGCTGTTAGACTCTAGAAGTTTAAGACCAGCCTAGGCAACAGAGCGAGATTTTGTCTAAGAAAGAAAAAAAAAAGAAAAGAAAAAAGAAAACAGGAAGGGAAGGGAGAGGGAGGGAGGCAGGAAGGGAAGGAGACAGACAGTTATCCCTCCTCTATTTCTCAGTGTTTTATTTTTGCCATGCTGAACTGAACCTAGGGCCTCATGCATACTAGGTGCATTCTACCACTGAGCTACCCCCACCCCCGCGGCCCCCAGCACAAAGCTATGGTTTTATAGGAGGTTTCTGGCCACAAATCTGGCAGATTTGAGGAGATTCTGCATCAATAATCCCCTGAGCATCTTGTTAATTTCACACTGCTGAGGCTGAACTGAAAAAGCTGTAGCCAGGATAGAGAAGTCTGGGGCAGCTGGGGCAGCCGCCAAGAGTCGAGGGTCTCCTCCCCTTTCCCCTAGACGTTCACCAATCAGGAAGCACAAGATTAGGCAGCACTAAGGATCAAAGAAACAATGAAAGCTCAAAGGAAGTCCTGCCAGCATGCAGGTGAAGGGAAGGCCAAACAAGCCAGGGACCTTGTGAGGAGCACAAGGGGCTGGGAAAGGGTGGTGGTGGTGGTGGTGATGGCCTTAAAGCAGTGGGATCAATCCCAAGGCACCAGCCATCAAATTAACACGATAAAGCATGAAACAGCACAGCCTCAGAGCAGTGTGGCTGATCACAACCTTGTTGGGCAGGTCGGGAAATGAAATGTCAAAAAATAAGGCTCTGAGACTGGGGCGGGGTGGGGGGGTGGGGGTGGGGGGGGAGGCGCTGGGGGATGGGGAGAAGAAACATAAAAATAACAGCTGAGCCCGACTGATGAAGCATCTCTTTCTACCCACTTACACACAGCCTGTGGGCGCATCCCAGAGCCTCATTGTAAAAAGGCAGCAAACCACAGACACTTTAAAAGTCTCTGGGCACTTCCAGGGATAGCCTGTCATTTAGTATTGCTGTGAGTCGCAGGTGAACGAGGTCAGCAGCCTTCCAAACAGGCTTTCCCAACCAACTGGGGTACAACACCAAAAGGCTCCCTGTCCTGCAGATGCCTGCCAACCTCGAACATCCGCGAACCTAGGAACCCACCAACCCTGGCAGAAGATGCCCTGTCAGGCTCAGGCATTGTGTTGAGGAAAGGTGGGAATGCTTTTCCATTATGAACACACAGCTCCAGCCTCCTGAGGCAGGTCCTCCGTGTGTCTGAGAGCTTTGGCTCCACCTCCGCATGCTTGGTTAACTGAAGTCATCAGTTGCAACATCCTGGCACCCATCTCTGGCACAGCTGTTCCTGCTAGCCTAGTGACTCACCAGGGCCCTTTCTACTCCCCTATTACTAATCCTTGAGCAGCTTCTGCTTCCCGCCAGCCCTGCTGGGCACTGGTAGCTCATGCCTGTAATCCTAGCTACTCAGGAGGCAGAGATCTGAGGATCATGGTTTGAAGCCAGCCCGAGCAAAAAAGTCCCTGTGAGACTCTTATTTCCAATTAACCACTCAAAAACTGGAAGTGACGCTGTGGCTCAAGTGGTAGAGAGCTAGCTAGTCTTGAGAAAAAGCTCAGGGATAGTGCCCAGGCCCTGAGTTTAAGCCCCACAACTGAAAAAAGGAAAAAAAAATCACAATAGTTGCAGAGAGGCAAGACAGGAGAGCTGGGAAGAACGAGTATGAAGAATGGAGTCGCTGCAAATGTGACCAGTATGGCTTCTATGGATCTGTTACCTAATGCCCAGGTCTCTCTATGCCCCCAGGCCTTCTTCTGTGCTTTTATTCTAATCTGGTAGTCTTTTGGGATACAGTTTAGGCTAGCTTGAAATTTGAGATTCTCTGGCCTCAACCTCCTAAGTGCTAGGATTCCAGTTGTGTGTCACCATTCCTGGCCCTATTTGCTCCTTTTAGAAAGCGAGTCTAAGCCAAACAACAGTGTGGTTCATGCTTATAATACTAGCTACTCAGGAGGCTGAGATCTGAGGATTGTGGTATGAGGCCAATCCAGGCAAGAAAGTCTGTGAGTCTTATGTTGCTGGAAGTGGCTGGGTGTCAGTGGCCTATAACCCTAGCTACTCAAGAGGCTAAGAACTGAGGATCAACGGTTTGAAGCCAACGCCAGACAGGGAAGTCTGTGAGACCCTCATGTGCAATTATCCACCAAAGAAAGCTGGATGTAGAAGTATGGCTCAAGCAGTAGAGTGCTAGCCTTAGCAGAAAAGCTCAGGTACAGTGCCCAGGCCCTGAGTTCAAGTCCCAGCACCAGCACAAAAACAAAACAAAACAACAAACCTTAGCGGGTGGGGAGGAGAGTTTAGTCCATTATATTTGTTATTTTACTTTGTCTTTTTCTCAACTAATTTTTTTTCTTTAGATTTTTTTCCTTTAGATGGACTGATAAGTCATCTCCAACCCTACCACTTTTTTTCCTCTCCTAGTTTAGGAACAATAGTCTTTTACAGATTACCATACTAGCATATGTACATGTTCCCTGATGAAGTCAATAGTGTCATTCTCTCAGAAAAAGACAGAAACTTGGTGTGACTCAACAATGAAACTCTCTATTTTATTTTACTTTATTCTTCCTTGATAATGTAGTTAACAATTGTGATTTTTCAGTCTTCAAAATTAAGAACCTTTGAGCTGGTGTGATGGCACAAGCCTATAATCCTAGCACTTGGGTGACTGACACAGAAGGTTCGTAAGTTCAAGGCTAGCCTGGGCTATATAGTAAGACCAAAATGAATAATTAAGCTAGGTGCCAGTAGCTAGTAGGAAGCCTGAGATCTGAAGATTAAGGTTCAAAGCCAGCCAAGGTAGAGAAGTATGTGAGACTTATCTCCAATTAACCAGCAAAAATCTGGTGTAGAGCTATGGCTCAAGTGGTACAGTTCTAGCCTTGAACAGAAAAAAAACTAACGGACAGTGCCTACAAAACAAACAAACAAATAGATTATAAATACCCAAGCAGATACTGAATTTATTTATTTATTTTTTTGTCGGTCATGGGGCTTGAACTCTGGGCCTGAGCGCTGACCCTGAGCTCTTCAGCTCAAGGCTAGTGCTCTACTATTTGAGCTACAGCGCCACTTCCGGTTTTCTGGTGGTATAATGGAGATAAGAGTTTCATGCCCTCTCCTGCCCATGCTGGCTTTGAACCTCGATCCTCAGATCTCAGCCTCCTGAATAGCTAGGATTACAGGCGTGAGCCACTAGCGCCCGGCTGATTTGGCAGCCCTAATCACAAGGAGACACATCCTATGCCCTGAAGATAGCATAAGATAAAGATTCATATCCATACTGCACTACTGACCAATCCTGGGACTACCTACTTGCTGATTTGATGATGAGGAGGATGAGGATAATGATGATGATGTATGTGTGTGTATTGCTGTGTAGTATTGTGGACCAGGACCTTCTGAATGCTAAGCAGACTCTCTAGCACTGAGCTATGCTCTCAGTTTCAATCCTTTTTATAGTTTCAGTCATTGTAGGTTACATCCTTATATACCACAATAGTTCAATTTCCCAACACAATGTATCAATTTTCTCTTTTTCTTTTTTCTTTTTTTTGAGAGACTGTGTCAAACTACTGTGTTACCTTGGCTGGCCTCAAACTCCTTGAGCTCAAGCTTCAACCTCCAGCGTAGCTGGGACTATGGCCATCGGCCACTGTGCTTGGCACAGTATGCCAATTCCTGGGTTTCCTGTTGGCATTAGCACCTGGTTGCTTCCTCCAGGGGTTTACTTTTCCTCTTACTGAAGCACATCTTTAGCAGTCCTTTTGGCAAGGGTTTGTTGATGATTCAACTGTTTTAGTATGTCCACAAATATAAATATAAATTTATTTATTGACCAGTCCTGGGGCTTGAACTCAGGACCTGCATGCTGTCTCTGAGCTTTTGTGTAGAAATATTTTGATCTCACCTCATTCTTGAATGACAGCTGGATATTATACTCTAGGCTGACAATTAGCTTCAACAGATGTGCTTTGATTACTTTCTAACACCCAACATTGATGACATGGTTCCAGTCAGTCTAATCTCAATCCTTTGAATTCATCTTTTTCTTTTCTGATTTAAAAAAATGTTTTGTTTTGGCAACGCTGGGGACTTAAACCAAGGCCTTACACATGCTAGACAAGTGTTCTACCACCAAGCTACCCTAGCCCTCTCTCTGATAGTTGTATTTTGTTTCTTTGTTTGGACAGGGTCTCACTATGTAGTTCAGGTTGTTTCAGGTTCTCAATGCTGGGATTATAGGCTTGTACTATCACACCCAGAAACACTCTGCAATTTCACTGTAACACATCTCATGACATGTATTCAGTTTGCATTTTTTTTACATTTTTTTATTGTAAAAATACTGTGCAGAGGGGTTACAATTACATGGGCAAGAACATGTATTCAGTTTGACTGGTGTTCCTTCAAATCTAGAAATCTTAGCCACTATCCCTTTAAAAGTTATTTCCATCATTCACATCAGGAATTCTTACTAGACACATTGCTAAAGGCTCTCTGGGTTCCATGTGGATGTGGGCTTCTAGATGCATTCCTCCGCATCATATCCCAGTTCCGTGATTTCTCTGTGACAAGACTAGTGTTATCTATTGCTTCAAGCTGTAAAACACAAATTTTCATTTCTAGCAAACGTTTTTAACAGGGTCTGCCATACTGTCTATGTTGCTCAAGTTAGCTCAAACTTGGGATTTTCCTAGCTCAATTTCCCAAGTTCCTGAGTACCTTTCCTATAATGTGTGTGTGTGTGTGTGTGTGTGTGTGTGTGTGTGAAAGAGAGAGAGAGAGAGAAAGAGAGAGACAGAGGAGACAGAGAGACAGACAGCTGGGGCTTAAACTCAGCCTATGCTCTGTCCCTGAACTTTTTTTTTTCTGAACTTTTTTTTTTTTTTGTCGGTCATGGGGCTTGAACTCAGGGCCTGGGAGCTGTCCCTAAGCTCTTTTGCTCAAGACTAGTGCTCTACCACTTTGAGCCACAGCACCACTTCCAGTTTTTGAGTGGTTAACTGGAAATAAGAGTCTCATGGGAACTTTCCTGCCTGGGCTGGCTTTGAACCATGATCCTCAGATCTCAGCCTCCTGAATAGCTATAATATTAGCTATTACCAGCAGGACCCACTGTGTTTGTTTTTGTTTTTCCAGATTACTTATATTCCTGGGTTTCAGAACTGTATATATGTTTGTATTAATTTATCTCTCTTTTTTTTTTTTTTGTCAGTCATGGGGTCTGAACTCTGGGCCTGGGCACTGTCCCTCAGCTCTTCAGCTCAAGGCGAGCACTGTACCACTTGGGCCATAGTACCACTTCTGGCTTTTTCTGCTTATATGATGCTGAGGAATCAAACCCAGGGCCTCATGCATGCAAGGCAAGCACTCTACCACTGGGCCACCTTCCCAGCCCTTATTTATCTCTTATTGTTTGCTCTTTTTTGTTTTTTGGTATTCGTCCTGGGGCTTGAACTCAGGGCCTGGGTTGATATCCTTGAGCTTTTTTTTGCTCCAGGCTAGTACTCTACCACTTAAGCCACAGCTCCATTTCTGGCTTTTTGCTGGTTAATTGGAGATAGTCTCACAGACTTTCCTGTCCCTGGCTGGCTTTGAACCACATCCTTAGATTTCAGCCTCCTGAGTAGCTAGGATTACAGATGTGAGCCACAGGCGCCCAGGCACAGCATCTTCTGTTAGCTTACTTTTCCAGCTCTGGGTTCTAGCAGTGTGCTAGCAGTAATTACACGCTTCACATGGATCACTTTATCACTGTTATCCCAATTTTCTGCTTCCAGATTCAGAGGCCAGCAGGCCTGTGGCTTCGGCCCTGTTTTCCTCTTTGTGTGCCTGTTCCAGTGCTGATCCACTGGGATGTTTATCTACTTGGTGTGTGGTGGAGGGGTGGCAAAGGGTGCAGGGGAGCACATAAATGTGTTTAGAATTTTTATCTTTTGATGTATGGCTGCTATGTGTTTAGAGTATAAACTGATAGTGCCATCTTGAGTGGAGTAAACAATTCATACCAGGGAACTAAGGGATGCCTGCCAATACCTGTCTCTTGGGAAAGAATATCAAACCATCTCTAACAAGACTGATAAAACTCCAGCCAGCACACTGAAGGAGGCAGAATGACAAGCCCTGAAATAATCAGATCATAAGTCCCAATTGGTGCTGGTGGCTCATGCCTGTAATCCCAGCTACTCAGGAGGCTGAGATCTGAGGATCATAGTTTGGAGTCAGCCCAGACAGGAAACTCTGTGAGAATCTTATCCCTAATTAACCACCCCCTCCACCAAACAACAACAACAATGACAAAAATAAACAACAATAAAAACCAGACGTGGAGCTGTGGCTCAAGAGGCACACTTGTAGCCTTGAGTACAAAAGCTCAGGGACAGCCCAGAGTTCAAGCCCCAGGAGTGACACCAAAATAAATGAATGAATAAATAAATAACTACCAGTTAAACTGCTTTCCCTCATCTTCGCTTCTGTCTGGAGTGGGAGTGGGTCAGGGGATACACATTGATGATAGGGTTTTTCAGAGCTGAGCACGCCTTCACAACCAGTGAGGGCAACTTCTGTAGCACCTAACCAGTACTAGCCACATGGACCCCTTGATGAAAGGCCCACTCGATTTTCCTAGAGTCCCCTGTCCACCTGCAGCAGGCCCAGCCTGACACTGGAATGCACATCAGAAAAACACTGTAGGGGGGGCTGGGAAGGTGGCTCAGTGGTAGAGCGCTTGCCTTGCATGCCTGAGGCCCTGGGTTCGATTCCTCAGCACCACAAAAGCAAAAAGAAAAAAGCCAGAAGTGGCGCTGTGGCTCAAGTGGTAGAGTGCTAGCCTTGAGCTGAAGAGCTGAGGGACAGCGCCCAGCCCAGAGTTCAGGCCCCACGACTGGACCCAAAAAAAAGAAAGAAAGAAAGAAAGAAAGAAAGAAAGAAAGAAAGAAAGAAAGAAAAACATTGTAGCCAGCAATCCCAGCACTCAGAAAGCTAAAGCAGGAAGATCATGAGTTCAAGGCTAGCCTTGGCTACAATGTCTCAACACAAAATAAAAAATAAACAAAAGGCAAGAAGACAATCTTACCCCCACCCTCTCTGACTCAGTAACTCTTATTGGAGACAGACCACTTTGAATTCCAAGTCACTGTCATCTTACTTTCTTGATTCTCTAAGCCTTCCTGTCATTGTCAGCTCTCTACTTCCCCTTCTGTATATATCCTGCAGGGTCTGCCCTCAGCCCCTCTCCCTTTTTTTTTGTTGGTCGTGGGGGCTGAACTCTGGGCCTGGGCACTGTCCCTCAGCTCTTCAGCTTAAGGCTAGCACCTTACCACTTGAGTCACAGCACCACTTCCAGCTTTTTTCTAGTTATGTAGTGCTGTGGAATTGAACTCAGGGCCTCATGTATGCGAGGCAAGCGCTCTACCACTGAGCCACCTTCCCAGCCAGCCCTCAGCCCTTTTTGCCTTTGTCTCCTTCCAGTGGCACCATGCCCTTGCAGACTGAAGAGCCAGATTCTAGACCTATAACATACACGTTCAACTGACTCCCTGGCAATTTTACAAGGAAGGCACTTCAGACTTAACTCATCTTCTTCCTGCATTTAAACACATAGGAAATAGGGTGTCCTATTTATGGGGCCAAGGTCAGACTCCTGGACATAAATAGCATTCAGAAATCCCAAAGCAGGCTCTCCTCCCAAACTGGATCTCATCATATACCCTGTTCTCTCGGGACTATGAATTAATTTAGATCACAACCAGGATGAGGCCCATATTTATAAAGATCCCACAGGGAAACTAAAGACTTGTATGTGTCCACCTCTCTCATTTAAAGTTTAAACTCGAAAGTTATAGGAACCACATTAATTCATCATTTCTACTCTACTCTAGGACCTAGCAGTGTCCATGTTTAGCAGGCATTCATAGATATTTGCCCAACTGAGTATCAACTCTGACCCAACCTCAGAGCTCTCTAAGAGTCCCTCTCCCAGTAGAGAGTCTTGCTACTTTCCTTTTATTTTAAATAATTATTCTGTTTAAAAACAAAAACAAGGGCTGGGAAGGTGGCTCCGTGGTAGAGCGCTTGCCTTGCATGCCTAAGACCCTGGGTTTGATTCCTCAGCACCACATAAGCAAAAAGAAAAAAGCCAGAAGTGGCACTGTGGCTCAAGTGGTAGAGCGCTAGCCTTGAGCTGAAGAGCTGAGGGACAGCGCCCAGGCCCAGAGTTCAGGCCCCACAACTGGACCCCAAAAAAAAAAACAAAACAAAAACAAAAACAAAACTCTTTTGTGAAGAAATGCTTCCCATCTTTTATTTATTTATTTTTGGTCGTGGAGCTTGAACTCTGGGCCTGGGTGCTATCCCTCAGATCTTCAGCTCAAGGCTGGCGTTCTACCACTTGAGCCACAATGCCACTTCCAGTTTTCTGATGGTTTATTGGAGATAAGTGTCTCTCTCAGGCTGGGAAGGTGGCTCAGTGGTAGAGTGCTTGCCTTGCATGCATGAGGCCCTGGGTTTGATTCCTCAGCACCACATAACCAGAAAAAAACAGAAGTGGTGCTGTGGCTCAAGTGGTAAAGCGCTAGCCTTGAGCTGAAGAGCTGAGGGACAGCACCCAGGCCCAGAGTTCAAGCCCCCACAACCAACAACAACAACAACAACAAAAAGTCTCTCAGATTTTTCTGCCTGGGCTAGCTTTGAACCTTGATCCTCAGATCTCAGCCTCCTGAGTAGCATGAGCTACTGACACCTGGCTCCCAATCTTTTTTATTTTTTATTGCTCTTCTTGGGGCTTGAACTCAGACCAAGTGTTGTTCCTGAGCTCTTATGCACAAGGCTAGTGCTCTACCACTTGAGTCACAGCTTCACTTCCAGCTTTTTGGGGGTAAGAGGTCAGTGTCTCATGGATTTTCTTGCCCCGCTGGCTTTGAACCCTGATCCTTAGATTTCAGTCTTCTCAGAAGTTAGGAATATAGGTGTGAGCCACTGACTGCTTCCAATGATTTTTACAAATTATTAGACGGCAGATATAATAATATTCAGCTCCACTTTTGCTTCAAACTATAGCTTCCTACGTTAGCCTCCCAAATGCTAGAATTACAGGCATGTATCACTACACCTGGCCTAACCATAAGTGTTTAATGAAGAGTTACCAAGAAGCCTCAGGGTCTGGCAGGGGTTGTAGCTCACTGGTAGAGTGCTTATTTAGCATGTGTAAGACTCAGAGTTCATCCCCTTGCACCACAAAAATCAGTGAGAAAGTACAACTCCCAAAAAGAGAAACTTCAGGGTCCATTTTTTTTCTTCTGTTCTTGTCTATATCTGGACAATGCTTTGAGTTACAAGAGAAAAGCAGACGAGCCGAGCACCAGTGGCTCATGCCTATAATCCTAGCTACTCAGTAGGCTAAGAGCTGAGGATCACAGTTCAAAGCCAGCCCAGGCAGGAAAGTCCTAGAGACTCTTCTCTCCAATTAACCACCAGAAAACCGGAAGTGGCGCTGTGGTTCAAGTGGTAGAGTGCTTGCCTTGTGCTGAAGAGCTCAGGGACAGCACCCAGACCCAGAATTCAAGCCCCACAACTGACAAAAATTTAAAAAAAAGGAGAGGATGCAGTCATTCAACAAGCATCTACTGGTGGGGCTGGGGGTTTAGCCCAGCGGAAGGGCGCCCGCCCAGCGTGCGCAAGGCCTTGGGTTCGGTCCTCAGCCCTGGGAAAAAAAAACAAAAAACAAAAAACAAGTATCTACTGGTGCCATACTAACGAACAGGAACCAGCACAGGCGAAGCCCATTTGTCACTGTCTGTCTCTCCATCACTCACCTCTCCATGACATTTTTTTTTTTTGGGTCCGGTAGTGGGGCCTGAACTCTGGGCCTGGGCGCTGTCCCTCAGCTCTTCAGCTCAAGGCTAGCACTCTACCACTTTGAGCCACAGAGCTGCTTCTGGCTTTTTTATTTCTGCTTATGTGGTGCTGAGGAATCAAACTCAGGGCTTCAGGCATGCAAGGCAAGCGCTCTACCACGGAGCCACCTTCCCAGCCCCCTCCATGACATTTTGTGACAACAATGAGGCCAGCTTCCTGCAGTCCAAAAACTGAGCAATGGAGTTGCCTTTTTTCTTCTTCTTTCTTTTAGGACTCCCTGAAGCTTCTAGGCACCAAGGTTCCTTGCCTGTGTTAGCTGGGCTTTCTCCAGGACTACCTTTCCACAGGGGCGCTAACAGGCAGCTGACCTACAACACTGGCACCCCAGATCTCAACTTCAGAGTGGAGCTAGTGCGCTACTCACATAGCCTATCCCAGAACAACACACAGTAGTTACAGCATTGATGCTGAGGGCAGAGCCCTGGCTTGCCTCGACTTGTAACCCATCTGTTGGAAAAAGGGGTTCTCTGGGAAACTCACCCCATCAAGGCAACACTCCTGGCTCTTCTCAGAAATACTGGTCAGTCTCATCTTCTCCAAACCTATCCCACCCCCCTACCCCCACCACCGAAAGACACATATTGTCTTTCCTGGTTTGGGAGGATTCAAAGACGGCTCCACAGAGAATGTGATGGGGCTCCGCTGCCCACTCCAGAAGTGGGTGAAAGGGATAGAGCCAGTGGTTTCTCTGATAAGCACCATGCATCCCGTCTCTAACCTCCACGCCCACAGAGCAGGAAATGACTGTGCCACAGGGGACCAGCACACAGGGATGCTTCCTGGAGCAATAGGCAGTTCCAAGTGTGGGGAGAGGGGCAAAACTAGAAAGGCTAAAGGAGTCCTGGCTTTCCCCAGCCTGGCGGGCCTCACCCGGAGCCAGAGAAGAAACAGGGCCTTTCCTCTCTAGATTCCCAACTGTTGGTTATCATCAAGAATTCCTGAATCTGATCCACCTCCCCTCACCTACAGGAATAGCACAGATGCTTTTGCTTTCCACCACTGCCCTCTTTTGTTCCTTTCCAAACCTGGATCAAAGCCAGGGTCTGGATTCTATTCCTCCTTCCTCCTGTGAGCACTGGGCGGCCCCACCCTGGAGAAGGCTCAGGCCCCAGCAGAGGACAATGAGGTGAGCTTGGTTATGTGTAAGTCCTGATAACACAAGCCTAGAATGGAGAAGCTAGGTCCTGGAATTGCTCATGACACTCCCTCCAGCTCAGTGTTCCAGCTAGACCTTGGCCAAGGCCTGAACTTGAAGGATCCAACTCAAAGTTCAGCATCACACCTTTATCCTCACTACTCAGAAGGCTGAGATCTAAGGATCACGGTTTGAAGCTAGCCTGGGTAGGAAATTCTGTGAGACTTTTATCTCTAATAAATGACTCAAAAACAAACAAAAAAAGCTGGAAGTAGGGATGTGGTTCAAGGTGTACAGCACTAGCCTTGAGTACAAGAAGTTCAAGGTCAGTGCCTATGCCCTGAATTCAAGCCCCTAGACCAGCACTCAAGCATGCATGTGAGTATGCACGCGCGCGCGCGCGCGCGCACACACACACACACACACACACACACAGAATTCAGTATCTCTTCCCACAAGGGAATTAACCCAATGAACGGTCCAGTAGCCAGGAATGAGAAGCAACTTGCTCACTCAGCCAGTGCAAGAGCCACATTGAAGATGCAGATGATAACAAGATTCTTCCTCATCAGCCCCAGGAATGTACCAAACCTCCTCCGCTGACTGGGCTGCTATGGCCTCTGGCTGTCACCTTTCAATCCTTAATGGCCCAGCCATGCCAGCTAGACCATGCAATATTGTGAAGTGACAGCTCAGGCTGCAGGTACAAAATCCAATTTTGCTTAAAGCAAAGGAGCCAGGTACTGCTGTCATGTCTGTAATCCTAGCTACTCAGAAGGCTGAGATCTGAGGATCTAGGTGCAAAGCCAGCCCAGGCAGGAATGTCTGTGAGACTCATCTCCAATTAAAGCTGGAAGTGGAGCTGTGGCTCATGTAGTGGAGTGCCAGCCTTGAGCAAAAAAAGCTAAGGGATAGCACTTTGAGTTCAAGCCCCAGAATGGGAAAACAAAAAAACAAAAAAAAACAAAAAACAATCTAAAGGGCTCCAACATTAGCAGCAACCTCAGAACAGCCTCCCCTTGTAAGTCTACTCTGCCCTCACATTTCCTTGAGGAGGTGATTCTTGGGATTTCTTGTGAGTTCATCTGAACATCTGTCATGCAGTGAGGGTATCTGTGTGCGGATGGGTAGCAGTTTAGAGTCTGGAAATCCATTTTGCTTCTGGACAGTTTGCAGAGCTCGTGCTGTAGGCTGGAATCCTGGCTTTCTGGCCAAGGCTCTTATCTACTTATTTCATCAAGACAGTATGACTTCAAAGAATTGTTTGGTATTTTTTCCCCCTAAAATCCAGAACCATGTTTCTGCTAACCTACCTAATATACTTCTATCCACAAGGCCAACTTTTTTTTTTTTTTTAATCAGTTTCTATTCTTGTGGTCCAGTGGGAGGAAGGAGCCAGGTGGGGAGATTTCTACAGTTCCTGCCAAGATCAGATGTAGAAGAACCACCAGCCTTTTGTTCAACAGCTTGTGGGCTACGCTGGGCCTGAGCACTGTGTTGCTAGACACATAAATTTATTTCAGGACTTACTCGGAATAAGACCACACTCTCAAAAGTCACAGTTCATCAGGCACTAGTGGCTCAGGTTTCTAATTCTAGCTACTATGAAATCTAAGGATTACAGTTCAATACCAGCCTGGGCAGAAATATCCATGAGACTCTTATTGTCAATTAGTCAGCAAAAAGCTGGAAGTGGAGAGTGACTAAAGTGGTGGAGAACCAGCTTTGAACCAAAGACCTAAGGCATGTGTATGCACGCACGCACGCATGCGCGCGCACGCGCGCGCGCGCACACACACACACACAACATGACCATTCTGGGAGAACAAGAAAGGAGGCACTTTTACACAAAAAAAATGAACTCTAGAGCTGGGCGCTGGTGGCTCACGCCTGTAATCCTAGCTACTCAGGAGGCTGAGATCTGAGGATGACGGGTCAAAGCCAGCCCAGGCAGGAAAGACTGTGAAGACTCCTATCTCCAATAAACCACCAGAAAACTGGAAGTGGCGCTGTAGCTCAAGTAGTAGAGTGCTAGCCTTGAGCTGAAGAACTGAGGGACAGCGCCCAGGCCCAGAGTTCAAGCCCCACGACCAACAAAAAAAAAGAAAAGAAAATGAACTCTAGGGGCTGGGAAGGTGGCTCAGTGGTAGAGC
>NW_012267234.1:12106559-12122109 GCF_000151885.1 Dipodomys ordii | reverse complement strand
TAGAGCACTTGCCTTGCATGCCTGAGGCCCTGGGTTCAATTCCTCAGCACCACATAAGCAAAAAGAAAAAAGCCGGAAGTGGTGCTGTGACTCAAGTGGTAGAGTGCTAGCCTTGAGCTGAAGAGCTGAAGGACAGTGCCCAGGCCCAGAGTTCAGGCCCCACGACCAGACCTCCGCCCCTCCCCCCCAAAAAAAAAGAAAATGAGCTCTAGATAGAAAGAGGAAGGTAGGACAGAAGCAGGGATTCATGGTGGTACAAGTCTTAGAGAGGGCCTAGACCAGGAAGCAGGTTAATGCTGGGAGGTTGGAGAGTGAGATAAAAGGACCTGTTGAGGTATGCTGGTTCTAGAGATGACTATCTCTGGGAGTGATCTGAAATCCTTAGAAATAAACTCGTAACCTTTGTCCTACGAGTCAGGCTGCTTCATTTTCTGTACACTTAAGCTTTTTTTGGTTCTTCTTTAATATTTAGTCATGACTTCTGGAAAGGTCAGTCCGTGGCAGCTATGCTAATGGAAACTGGAAAATGTCGCATCTATGCTTGGTCCAGATGGACATGGAAGCTGTGCTCCCCACCCCCTACTAGTCCCCCTGGAAGTGGAGATAAAGAGAAACAGAGTATAAGGCTGGAGGAGACCAAGGTTAGACTCCTTCTTGGTCACTGTGTCTTTTAGACATCTTCTTTCCAACCAAGACTTTGAAGTTGTAGTTAGAAGCTGGTGCCATCTGATAACTTCCGGTACAAACCCTGCAGGTGGCTTTGGGAAACACCCTGGCGCTGTACCCCACTTTTTGCATATAATGTGGTCCCAGGAGGTCGAGTGGGGGAATGCCTGGTGAGCTTGTTTTCACTTCTCTCTGCCTTTGGTTAAGCAATCTTCCTCCTCGTTGAGGAGCTGGTAATAAGCTGTGACCCACTTGGGTTGGGCCTGGTTGCTAGGTAATCACTTTGCCACCTCCAGAAAGTGGCAAATAGGCTTCTAAGAGGAGGTACTAAGGGGGTCTTCTTGTGCTGCCTCTGACCTTCACTGTCGGTGAGGACAAGCAGGCTGGAGGAAGCAGGGCTCTTTCCGGTGCCCACTATCTAGGCTCAAGGATGGCTCATGTTTCCTGGACCTGTCTTAAGTTCTAAGCTTCAGGCCAAGATGACACCCATGACAGGCCCTGAGGCTCCCAACTCCAGGGGCATGTGGAAGGGAGGCGCACACAGACTTGGGTGCATTATGATGGCCTCCAAGGCACAGGCATTTGTTGGCTGGCTTACTATATACCTCGGAGTTATGAAGGGATTACTAACATGATCATGCTGTCAGGGACTATGTAGGGTAACCTGAGGGCCGGAACCAGTAGGACCCAGGGCTGGCTTGCTAGCCCTGTGCCTTTTCTTGTGGGGCTGGACTGTTCCCATACCATGTGTGCCTCCAAATTAACCCTTTACCACAAATGATAAACGAGTACTGGCTGTGTAGATAGTTGGATGTCTGGGTAAATCAGACCTCTCCCAGTGTAATACAGAAAGCACAGCAGCCGTAGAGACATATCCTGACCTGGACCCTGTATGGAACATCGAGAGAACATCCTCAAAGCTGAGATGACAGGGAGATAGTCCAACCCAAGAGCAGGATTCAGGCAAAGTAAAGCCAAGTTCTGTTTGTTGAAGCCAGAAGGTCTCTCTTCTCTGATGAATCCAGTAACCACACCAACCACCCAGCAGATTGCCTGGTGCCACAGGAGGAAGCAGCCACTCGCTCTGCCTGTGCCAACTCCTTTCTCTCCTGCCCGCTCCTTTTTCTTGTAATCCAGGGAATGAATCACTCTTTGTGGATGAGCAGCCAGGGCAAGGAAGCGGTTCCTCCCTTAAACGCCAGAACCTCAACCTGAAGAATCACCAGCCTGCAAAGCAGACTAGTCTCACTTCCTCTACCTACTGATCTAGGGATCTCAGTCACATTCTCCAACCTCTATTTTCAGATCTGTACAAGGAATGAATGATTCATTGTTGCCAAGTTCCAATTTACATGCTAGCATTCAGTTTTCAACAAAGTAAATAATGGCAGTAAACCTTATTAGTTTTTCTATAGTGGTTTTTCATGATACATCGAGCTATCACAAGGTCTCCCTGCATCCAAACATCACACTAGGCACTGTTTCAACATGTCTCAACACACGATTTCTTGGGCAAGGGATGTTGCTCAGTAGTAGAACATGTGGTATATGCAAGGCCCTGGGTTTGATCCCTAGCACTGAAAGAACAAAAACAAACAAACAAAACCCACACAGTATCTTCAAAGTGAGGAACAAGTCAATTTTCCTTTAAGGAACCATTTCAACCCAAACGATTGCCTCTGTACCACATGCCAGGTCCAGCCAATGAGAGCACCAAATACATCCATGCCAGTGCTTGGGCCAGAGCTGAAGTATAGCTCCATCTCAGGGGTCCCTGTAGGAATACAGGAAAGGGTGCTGGGAGGGATGGAGGTGGCATTTTCCTTGTGTTAGAGCAGTCATTTCGCAAGGGATGTGAAGCAGTGGATTCCTTTAGTTAAGGGGCACTTTGAGAGGGACTTCTGACCTCTATAACTGAAGAAGTTCAGCTGATATAATCTTACATACATGTCCAACCATCTTCCATTTCTTGGTAAATTCTGGAAAATCCCTTACCATGTCACTTACCATCTAACATAAAAAGGCTTGGAACTTGGAACCTCTTGGAACTTCTGCTTAAAACTACTATCTTTGGGGCTGGGAAGGTGGCTCAGTGGTAGAGTGCTTGCCTTGCATGCATGAGGCCCTGGGTTCGATTCCTCAGCACCACATAAGCAAACAAAAAAAAGCCAGAAGTGGCGCTGTGGCTCAAGTGGTAGAGCACTAGCCTTGAGCTGAAGAGCTGAGGGACAGCGCCCAGGCCCAGAGTTCAGGCCCCATGACCGGACCCAAAAAAAAAAAAAAAAAGCAAAAAAACTACTATCTTTGCCAGGCGCTGGTGGCTCATGCCTGTAATCCTAGCTACTAAGGAGGCTGAGATCTGAGGAATGCAGTTCAAAGCCAGCCTGGGCAGGAAAGTCTGCAAGACTCTGCAATTAACCACAAGAAAACCAGAAGTGGTGCTGTGGCTCAAGTGGTAGAGCACTTTCCTTGAGCTGAATAGCTCAGGGACAGCACTCAAACCCAGAGGTCAAGCCCCATGACTGACCAAAAAAGAAAAAAAAATTCCCATCTTTGATAGGTCAACCTGGCTCACAGGCCCACAAAAGCAGAAATGGCCTAGAAGCCCACACTCTGGGATTCCCAGCAGTGTTTCAGTTATGGTTAGATCTGAAGATCTTCTCTAGCCAGGAACAGTGCCCACATGTGCAGTCTAAGGAGGCTCTGAAATGCACGGCCTTCCAGGGAGATCCACTGCCAGAATCCCCAATCACAGAAAAGACTCAATAAGGGAGAGCTAGCTGGGTGCTGGTAACTCACGCCTGTAATCCTAGCTACTCAGAAGGCTGAGATCTGAGGATTACAGTTTGAAGAAGGAAAGGCCATGAGATTCTCATCTCCAGTTAATCACTTAAAAGCAGGGAATGAAGTTGTGGCTCAAAGTTGTAGAGGTTTAGCCTTGAGACAAAAAGCTCAGGGACAGCACCCAGGCCCTGAATTCAAGCCCTACAACAACAACAAAAAAAAGGAAGAGCTATGCTTTTTGCGGTCTAACCATACCTTAAATGAAGAAGTCAGGAAATGGAATGCAACAGGAAATCAGGACTCTGGGTTCTATTCCTTGTTTTGCAATGTGGGGACTAGGAAGTTGTAACCTTTCCAAAACTGCTTTTCAACCTGTAAGAATCACTCCCCTGAATGTTACTCATCTAACTTCTGGATATTACTGCAAAGATGACGTCACTTAACAGAGTACCGCAAATTCAACCTGTCTCAAACAAACTCACACATTTATCTGAGCCTCTCAAGCCCAGATCTCCTGTATTCCTAATTTCTGAGAAAAAGACAGCATCATCAATCCCACCCTGAAACATAGAGTCATTGGTAATGGCCCTTCCCTTGGCCAGTCAAAGAGACCAGCTTTTGTTTTGTTTTTCCCATCCTGGAGCTGGAGCTCAGGACCTGAGCTTTTATGCTCAAGGCTAGCACTCTACCACTAGAGCCACAGCGCCACTTCCAGCTCTTTTGCAGCTAATTGTAGATAATAGTCTTACAGACTTTCTTGCTCAGGCTGGCTTAGATCTCAGTTTCCTGAGTAGATAGGCATGAGCCACCTACCAGCACTTGGCCTAATTGATTTTTATCACCCACATCTCTTTCATCTTTCATCTTTCAATTTCCCTACAACCATCTACAGCCATCCATTCTATCCAAGGAGACCCTTCAAGGCAGGGAAGACTTCTAATTTCTTCTCCACAGGAAAGCTCAAGTAATCATCATAAACACAAATCCTCCCATCAGACCCCTACCCCACAACTCTGCCCAACATAACAGCCGGAACTTCCAGGTTCTGGGGCAAAGAATGTACTCCTCAAATTCCCACATGTCCCCCAGGTTTGCCTGGCTGTGTAGTAGTGAACCTTTAAGACCAAAATGAAATAGACAGGTCTGAGAGTCTGCTCAAACCAGGGCCTTAATCTCTCTCTCCTGGAGTAGTTGTAAATCCTGGGGTAGAGTTTAGAATTGGTCCAGTCTTGCCATGATTGTCTCCCCCCGCCACACAGACACCCAGTGCAGACCTCAAATGAGAAAGAGAACTAGCAGTTAGGGAGGGGAAACCCAGCTGGGGTGAAGCCAGGGCTTGAGTATTTCAGGAAGAGCTGATGGAGCCAGAGCCACACAGCGAAGTGTGAGGAGCCATGGGGCCGCCCAGAGCAGGCAGCTGCCTGTGTGTAAAAACCCGAGGAGTCTATCTTTTTCCTTTTATCACAGTGACCCCTTGGCCACCTAGCAGGCAGCAAAGACCAAACCTCCCACACTTCTAGGCAGGCCCAATCCTTAGTAGCCAAACCAGCCTGGCTATATAGGAAAGCCTGTCCCTTCTCCCTGCCTGGGTGGGATTAGGGACCCATTTCTAGCCAGATCCTTTAGTTCTACCCCTCCTCCTTGGACAATGACAAGAAATGCTTGTTTTTGTTTTTGTGATAGTGGTTAAGACTGATGTGAGAACTCAGAGCCTTGTGCAATCACTCTCTCATCTGAACTATCTCCCAGCCCCAAGAACCCTTATGCTATTGTCTCCTCAGGATCTCTGATACTCCTGCCTCTTCTAGGTAAGCCTTTGCATCTGGATATATGTGGGCTTTTCCTCACCAGCTTCCTTCTCTCCTCTATTATAAGACCCTACCCTGCCCCTCTCTAGCTGGCTCTCAAATCCTAGCAGCTATGATCGGCCTGTTAGTTCACCCCTTCCCTACTCTGGCTAGAGTAAAGCTCAGGATAGAAGTGGGGTATAGGAACTTGGAACAAGAAAACAAGAAACCCTACCAACCCTCTCCCCAGGATCTAGTGGGTGGCCAGTGTAAGAAGAGAGACTAGGGCTGGAAATGTGGCTTAGTGCCTAGCATGCATGAAGCCCTGGGTTCAGTTCCTCAGTACCATATAAACAGAAAAAGCTGGAAGTGGCACTGTAAGCTCAGGAACAGAGCCCAGGTTCTGAGTTCAAGCCCTAGGACTGGCAAAAAAGGAGAAGGAGGGAGAGGAGAAAGAGGAGGAGGAGGGAGGAGGAGGAGGAGGAGGAGGAGGAGGAGAGGCCAGATGGGTGTTTCTACCTGACCTAGGACAGAGTAGTGGGAGCAAGATTTCAAAGGAGGAGGAGGAGAAGGACTTGACCACAATGGGAAAACAGGAGTCTCTGTTCTCCAGAAATGCCAGAGCTTGGCTGACTTCTGCTTAATGATCCAAGCAGGTTAGGAGAAAGGTCAAACCAATCTCCAGACGTCTGGACCACACATAGGTATCTTGGACCCAGCTCTACTTCTATCTTCAGGATGCAGCACTGTCCTTGAACTAAGTAGATTTGAGGGGAAAAAGATCCCTGAGCAATCTTTTCCTTGTTTTTGGTGGAACTTAGATTTGAACTTTGAGTTGTACACTTCCAGGGAAGATGCTCTACTCTTTGAGCCATGCCTCCGATTATTTTTGAGATAAGAATCCTTGACTGGGGGCTGGGAAGGTGGCTCAGTGGTAGAGTGCTTGCCTTGCATGCATGAGGCCCTGGTTTGATTCCTCAGCACCACATAAACAGAAAAAGCCAGAAGTGGCACTGTGGCTCAAGTGGTAGAGCGCGCTAGCCTTGAGCTGAAGAGCCAGGGGACAGTGCCCAGGCCCAGAGTTCAGGCCCCACAACCCACACACAAAAAATCCTTGACCAACTATTTCCCTGTTCCTCATTTCATGAGACACTTGAAGTGTCTCGTTCACTGGAAGAACCTGAATTGGGGTCTCCATTCCTCTTAGTTATCTCTTCTAGAAACACTAGCTACCCACAGTGAACACCAGATGTGCTCCGCTGAGGTAGGCTGGGACCCGGATCCAATCAGCCAATGGCCTTTATGGTCAAGAAGGAAGTGAGAAGACATCACACTGTTCCTGAGAATATCAACACGTTGCGTGGAGAAGCTCGCCCCTGCCTTTTCCATCCAGGCACAATCTTTGGTTTGTTGTCCCCGCTTCTCACGAAAACTTTCATTTCCTCTCACACTCTCATTCCGAGACACCATCTGCTTCAAACAAATGGGATTGCTTTTCTAGGGGAAGAGGAAGGTCTGAACCTGGGACTCAAACTCAGTACCTGACACTTTCACTCACTGGCTGCCACGCCTCCAACCTATTAACTGCATTTGGGTGGGAATAGAGGTTAGGAGGAGCCCCATTCATGGAACAAGGGAGGCTCAATATTTACCAGTGCCCCTTTCAAACTCAAAAGATTCTTGCAAAGGAAGCAAGAGGAAATAGGGTAGGGGAAGGACACACAGGAGTGGGGTGGAGTGGTGGGGTGACAAGAACAAGAAGATCCCCATCTCACCCCCGTAATCCCTTATCTAGGCCTGTTCCACCTCTCATCCACCCCAGCTCACTACCAGCCCCACCCCTTCCAAATTCCCCTTAACCACAAACACAAATAACTTGTTGATTTTTCCTTGGCAGAGTTGTTCCCTGTAGACCAATTAGCTATTTGCATTTGTTGCTGATTTTCTTCCTTTGAAGGCTCTTGACCTGCTAAGGCTGGGAGGATTCAGAACTAAAGATACAGTGTGGAGCAGTAGGGGTTCCCAGCTCATATCTCATTATCCCTTGAGACCCACCATGCTGCTCTTAAGCAGGAAAGACCTGTTCACCTGAGGATGGCCTCAAGCCCTCAAGCAGAAAGGCCTTCTGGGCAGAGAAACCCTGGTCTGCTGGACAGAGAACAATGTTCTAGAAGCAGGAGAGCCAGGTCCTGCTAGCTCTCTTTCCACCTCAGCAGAAATCACCCTCTGGATTCATCCTGTCTTAGCCTTAGGGAAGAGGCTAAGTTAAGCCCACTGGTAAATTATTTTTTTAACATCTCATATCAGTATTACCATTTTTTTGGGGGGGGTCTGGTCATGGGGCCTGAACTCTGGGCCTGGGCGCTGTCCCTCAGCTCTTCAGCTCAAGGCTAGCGCTCTACCACTTGAGTCACAGCGCCACTTCCGGCTCTTTTCTTTTTGCTTATGTGGTGCTGAGGAATCAAACCCAGGGCCTCAGGCATACAAGGCAAGCGCTCTACCACTGAGCCACTTTCCCAGCCCCAGTATTACCATTTTTATAAATAAAACTTTAGCATCCATCCAAAAACAACTTCACTATCTATATCACGCCTGTAATCCTAGCTACTCAGGAGGCTGAGATCTAAGGATCATGCTTCAAAGCCAGCCTGGGCGGGAAAGTCTGAGAGACTCTTATCTCCAATAAACCACTCAGAAAACCGGAAGTGGTGCTGTGGCTCAAGAGGTAGAACACAGGCCTTGAGCTGAAGAGCTGAGGGACAGCACCCAGGCCCAGAGTTCAAGCCCCATGATGGGCCGAAAAAAAAATCCTATTTTTTTCTCTAGATTCCCTCATCTCTTGTCTCCTCTATTAGGGAATTCAGGGGAAATGGCCCTTTCACTCCATGAAGATAACCTTCTGCTCTGGGAATCTGTAGAGATAATGGGCCCATCAGCATGCCCCACCTGAGTGGACCCTGCGCCTTCCTTCCTCCCATTCGAAAGGCTTTTCTAGAAAGTTGGGGTGTCCCAAAGCCCAGCTTACATCCTAGAGCCCTAGGTGAGATCTGCAATGGCAACATGAATGCTAGACTGACAATATGTTATAATTACAATAATGACTTATAAATAAGCAACAAGAAATCCTTGAGACAGCTGTCTGGGGACACAGGCAGGTGTCCCTAGTGAGTCAGACACAACTGGAGAAAAGTATGCTTTCCCCAGATGCAGGCTCAAACTTCAGACTCTTTTCTTGGGAAATGTGACTGGGAGATGTCTCTCCAAGTTAGAGTTAGGACTGAGAAAGCGTGCAGGGCAGAGAGGGAAGGAAGTGCAGGTTACAGGAAGTACAGGTTGCAGGAAGTGCAGGTTGCAGGAAGTACAGGTTGCAGGAAGTGCAGGTTGCAGGGGGGTGGGGCCAGGCCCCTTTGTTGGTAAGGGGTGGGGGATGAGAGAACATGGAGCTAGAAGGGAAGGATGGGACATGGGAACTAAGAGAAGCAAAGAGGAAGGCAGGCCACTCCCCCCCCACCACCACCACTCCAGGCTGAGGTGCGGAATGAAGAAATGTAATGGCACTGATCAGGCCTCAAAGCCCCAGGTGCTTTCAGAATGTAGAGGGTCCCTAGGGCTAATGGAGCATCTCCTCAGGATTGAGCCCTAAACCAGATCCCCACTCACCCCGCAAAGTGATAAGCTGGCAAGGATTGGTATTTTCACCTGTACCTTACTCCTCCAAAGCAATTCACCTCCTTCAAACCTTTTCTCCTAAATATTCCTTTTCAGCTAAAGGAACCAACCATCACCCAGACACCCCAAAGCCCAGGTCCAGCCAATGGAGTGTCTGGATTGGAATATGATACCGACTTTCCCAGCCTCTTTAGAATCAGGCCCCTCTTTTCCATTTCTACTGCCAAGAGTCTTTTTCCATTAGTACAGCCTTTACTGCATCTGAGCCCTATCTAATTTTCTGCAACTTCCCTCCCTCCTCTCCCTGTCACCTGATGACCCTGGCATACCCTGCCACATAGCAGTCTGTCCTTGGCCAGCTTGGAAACTTGTCACACTAACTAACCCCTTGCTACCTGTCAACTCATACCCTTGTCTATCACCTTTCTGGATTGCTCTCTTGCAACATCAACTCTATAGTGTCCATTTCTTCTTCCTCTAGGCACTTTTAATTCTGGAGACAGTTTGGAAGGACTGCCAACATGCCACCCATCTTTCTCTCACCAAGGAAGACACCTGGCCCAGACTAGGCCAACCAGACATTTCCTTTCTGGCATGTAAATCTCAAGCTGTGAGTGACAAGATCATTGGGCAAAGCCGGAGCAGATTTATCCCCGTGACAGTGGACACTCATGAGGTTCCAATAGTCCCCACTCAGAGACTCTGGAAAGGATGGAGATTCCAAGTCACGCCACTGATTTTGGTCATTGTCTTCTCCACAATACCCAGCATAGGTCCAGGTTCAAAAAAGATCAACAAGCCTGGCTCTGGTAGCTCACACCTATAATCCTAGCTACTCAGGAGACTGAGATCTGAGGATCTCAGTTCAAAGCCAGCCTGAACAAGAAAAGCCATGAAACTCTTCTCTCCAACAGCCACCAGAAAACTGGAAGTGGTCTGTGGTTCAAAGTGGTAAAGCACTAGTCTTGAGTGAAAGAGCCCAGGGACAGCACCTAGGTCCTGAGTTCAAGCCGAATGACTCACAATTAAAAAAAAAAAAAAAAAAGAGGGCTGGGAAGGTGGCTCAGCAGTAGAGTGCATGCCTTGCAAGCACGAGGCCCTGGGTTCGATTCCTTAGCACCACATAAACAGAAAAAGCCAGAAGTGGCGCTGTGGCTCCAGTGGTAGAGCGCTAGTCTTGAGCTGAAGAGCTGAGGAACAGGGCCCAGACCCAGAGTTCAGGCCCCATGACTGGCAAAAAAAAAAAAAAAAGATCACTAAACTTTTGGGGGTGGATGATCTCAAAGGACAACGCTAGGCTTGCTGGGTAAGACAGTCAGTAGCTAAGGAGCAAAGGGCATACAGAAAGACCAGTGTTTGAATCCTAGATCCTGCTAATAGATGTCTGAATGTGGCAAGTCTCATAGATCCTGTATATCTCAGCTTTTCATCTATGGGATAGAGACTCCCATCCCTTTGGCCTGGGGCAGGCAAGGGCCTGGCTTAGCTTCTGCTTTGCTGTGTCCATCTTTTCCCAAAGCTTTGGTTCCTCAATGTCCTGGTTGGTCATGAGGCCTCTCTTCAAAGAACAATGGAGCTATGGTTACAGTGGGACTGGCAGCTCGGACAACACAAGTCAGGCCTCTCATTAACCTAGCCAAATCTGAGCAGCATCACAATGAAAGAAAAAGGCCAAACTAGTGCAGCTAAAGAGTATGGGATAGGGGAAGTAGGGTGGAAAGAAGTCTCTTAAAATTTTATATATGGCTGAGTACCAGTGGCTCATGCCTGTAATACTAGCTAGTCTGGAGTCTGAGATCTGGGGATCATAATTTGCAGCCAGCTACGGCAAGAAAGTCTATTAGACTCTTCTCTTCTATTAACTACCAAAACCTGCAAGTGGAGCTGTAGCACAAGGGGCAGAATGCCAATGGCCTTAAGTTCAAACTCCAGGACAGCACAAAATGAAAGGAAAGGAAAGAGGGAAAAAAGGAAAGGAAGAAAGAAAAAGAAAGGAAGGAAAGAAGGAAGGAAGGAAGGAAGGAAGGAGGAAGGAGCCTTATATCTGAGCCAGTAATCCTAGCTACTTGGGAGGAAGTTATTGAGGGTGGGAAGTCTCAGTTCAAGAAGAGACAAGGCACAAAGATAAAGTGCAAGAGACTCCATCTTTATCAGTGGCTGGAGCACTGGCAGCACCTGTTAGTCCGTCTGTGGAGAGTGCAGTTGTAGGAGGCTATGCAAAGCCTGCTTGGGCATAGAGCAAGACCCCATCCTGAAAATACTGGTGGCTCACATCTGTGATCCTAGCTATTCAGGAGGCTGAGATCTGAGCATCATAGTTCAAAACTAGCCTGGGCAAGAAAAATCTATGAGACTCTTAGTTCCAATTGGCCAGCAAAATGCCAGAAGTAGAGCTATGACTCAAGTGGTAGAACATCAGCCTTGAGCAAAGAAGCTGAGGGATAGAATCCAGGCCCAGAGTTCAAGCCCACACATGCTTGTACACTTTCGCAAACACACACACACACACAAAGACCGAGGAGTTGATGCAAATTCTAGGCTCAACCCAGACTGGCTGAAAACCTGTAATTCCATTCAGCAATCAGTGCTTTCTTTTTTGGTCTGTAGTGGGGCTTGAACTCTGGGCCTGGGCATAGTCACTGAGCAATTCAGCTCAAGAGTAGAACTCTACTACTTGAGCCACAACACCACTTCCGGCTTTTTCTCTTTATGTAGTGCTGAAGAATCAAACCTAGGGCCTCATGAATGGGAGGCAAGCACTCTACCACCGAGCCACCTTCCCAGCCCCAAGCAATCAGTGCTTTAACCATCTCTCCAGGGGATGTTAAGGCTTGCTCCAGTTTGAAGAACCTTGTCCTAAGGCAGGAAGTGCAGCCCTGAGTTCAAGCCTTGGTAAAACCTTCCCCCCTCAAAAAAAGAAAGAAAGAAAGAAAGGTGGAAAGAAAGAAAGGAAGGAAGGAAGGAAGAAAGAAAGAAAGAAAGAAAGAAAACCTAAGAAAGAAAGAAAGAAAACCTAAAGTTTTCTCCCCTATTTTCATAGTTGTGAATAATCTATTTCAGCCAGGCATCAGTAGCTCACATCTGTAATCCTAGCTATTAAGGAGGCTGAGATCTGAGGATCACGGTTCAAAGTTAGACTGGACAGGAAAGTCCATGAGACTCTTATTTCTAATTAACTAGCAAAAAGCTGGGAATGGATTTATGACTCAAGTGGTAGAACACCATCCTTAATTAGAAAATGCTAAGGGACAGTGCTCAGGCCCTAAATTCAAGACCCAAGGCTAGTGCACGAACACACGTGCACACACACATGCACACACATGCACATATACATAATCTATTTCAACAGAATTTATCTTTTTTTGGGGGGGAGGGGGTCCGGTCATGGGGTCTGAACTCTGGGCCTGGGCGCTGCCCCTCAGCTCTTCAGCTCAAGGCTACCACTTGAGCCAAAGCACCACTTCTGGCTTTTTTTTCTGCTTATGTGGTGCTGAAGAATTGAAGCCAGGGCCTTGTGCATGCAAGGCAAGCACTCTACCACTGAGCCACCTTCCCTGCCCCAGAATTTATCTTTTTAACCTAACTCTCTCCTGCTAGTATCAACCCCAAGAGAGCCTATTTCTATTCCCTGACTCTTGTTCAAGAACTCTAAACCTTTCATCATGAGATCCTCTACACTGTTCCTGAGCTTCTTTTGCTTAAGGATAGTACTCTACCACTTGAGCCACAGCACCATTTCCGACTTTTTCTGTCTATGTGGTATTGAGAAATCAAACCCAGGGCCTCGTGCATGCTAGGCAAGCACTCTACCACTAATCCACATTCCCAGCTAAGATCCTTTGCTTCTTTACCAAGCACCGACTATGTACCAAGCTATATATCAAAGACTGAGCAAATTTACAGGGATTTCAGCAAAGACTGGGCAAATGTGGGTACTTCAGCAATGAGGACACATCTAAAGCATCTCCACAGCTGGGTACTAGTGGCTCATGCCTGTAATCTTAGCTATTTAGGAGGCTGAGATGTGAGGATCATGGTTCAAAGCCAGCCCAGGCAAGAAAGTCCATGAGACTTACCTCCACTAGAAAACCACTAGAAAACTGGAAGTGGCGCTTGGCTCAAGTGATAGAATGCTAGCCTTGAGCTGAAGAGCTCAGTGACAGTGCCCAGGCCCAGAGTTCAAGCCCCAAGACCAAAAAAAAAAAAGTATCCCTACAGCCCAACTGGGTCAAAATCAAGTGCAGAATGTGTTATAGAACAAGACGGAGGAATCTGTTTGCCACCCCTGTCCCTAGACCCTACTCCCATAAAGAGAGAATGTCAGTTAATGTCATTCATACAAACAAGGTTAACTAGACCTCGGCTCCAACCAGCCCAGTTCCTGGAATGGAAAGAATGCTTCTAGGTTCCCCTCCTAACCCACCTTGATTGTTGAGGTATAGACTGACCCTTAAAACAGATAGGTTGTAATCTGGCTCCAGCTGGCAACACCACGGGCTTGCGGTGAACCCTGCCTTTCGCACTTGCTTACAGTAAACTCCACCTGTGTGTGGTCTGGTATGACAGTACAATCCTTTTGTGTAGTACAATCCCATTGGTCACCTGCGCATGACCAGGCTTGACCTCATGGATTTGGCCTTTAAAAACCAAAGAATGGGGACTGCTCGGGGTCGCAGCATCAGCTCCCAAGCCTGTCCTGCCACCCTGACCCGTCACTGTAGGAACCTTCTCAATAAAGTTGCTTCTTTATTAACAAAAAAAGAGAGAGAGAGAGAGAATGTTAGCTGTCCTCCTCACACCCCCAACCCTGCTGTTACACTTTCAGACTTCCCAAAGGACTGGAGAATATGATTCTATGCTAGAGCACTGTAGCCAGACTCTGAAATTACTGACCCTCACCTTGAGGCTGGACTTGAGTGAAGTGCTCCAGGCCACTCATAGTGGTTCCCGTGTGTGTGTGTGTGTGTGTGTGCGCGCACGCACGTGTGTGCATGCGAGCACACACACGTGCACATGCACTATGTGAAGAAGGGAGGGTTGAAGCAGTCTCACTATGGACCCCAGGCTGGCCTTAACATCTCAATCTTCTGCCTTAGCCTCCAGTTCTGGGATACAGGTGTCTGTTTCACCCTAAACACTTCTAGTAGTTCTTGTGGTTTTCAAAACTAGCTGTGTGTAGGGCTTTGGGCTCAGAAAGTGTCCAGGGGTCCAGGAGCCAGGGAGCATGCCACAGCACTTCACAGTGAACACTGCAGGGCACGCCCCAGGCCCCTGGCAGGCTTGCACTTCACAATGCACTCTCAGCACGCTCACTCAGCCGGGCCCTGGCAAGCTGGCAGGGTGTGTGCACATGCAGACATAACATGCTCACAGACAGTTGGCCCCCTGGCCTCCTTTCCTCCATTCTCAAGTTACAAGGTTAAAAAGCATCCTACTCACAGCCAGGGGAGGAGGAATGGGGGCAGGGGGTGCCGAAGCAAGGAACCATGTGGTTCAGATCAAGTCTGCTCACCCTCCAAACTCTTGGTCATCAGCTCTTTTCTTGATGGCTCACCGGTTTCCCTCCCTGTCTTTTCTCCTTTATCTTAAGAAATTGGGGGAAGGGGGTGGAGTAGAAAGGGACAACCCAAAGGAAAATCTGCTGAAGGAAGATGACAAAACAAAAAGCTGATTTATGCAGTCAAGTCTGTGCGCTCTCTCTCTCTCTCTCTCTTCTTGAATTCACCAACTACAGACACTGTGGCTTCCTCCACAAAGCCCTCCTCAGAGCACCTAGCACACATCCCAACCCCACAAGGGGCACAGTTAGCAACAAAAGCTAGATGAGACTTGGGGTGTGGTCTCCCAGAGTGTGCTAAAGCCACCATCTCCATAAAGTTAGGTGGTCCCTTTCATCCCCAAAGGACTTACAAGCCTATCACTTTACAAAAGGGGCGGCCAGCCCCTTTTTCTTTGTCCCAAAGAGAAAGCAGAAGTGTGGGTCCTACTTCCTAGGTGCTCCACAATGGGTGCCCCGGAGTCCCCACCTCCCCCAGTGGCTTTGGCTGAAAGAGCCACAGGACCTCCCTTTCTGCCACCAGCACCATCCCCCCCCCCCTTCCAGCACCACCTTAGCCTCTGTTCTACAGTCCTTTGCGCAGCTGGAAAGCAAGAGGCAAGATGGGAGATGGATGCAGCTGGCCAGAGATGGAAACGGAAAAGCTAAGTTGAGCAAGCAGCAATGGGGACGGATGCCTCCTCGCTAGGAGGAGGGTTTTTCTAAAGAAGAGGAAGCACCAGAAGTGGTGGAGGAGCTAAAGGAGACTAAAGTGAAGCTCAGCCCAGGAGGCTGGGAAGTTTGGTCCAGTCGCCGACAAATGACGGGAAGGAGGAAATGAATCCTCCGTTCCACAGCAAGGAAGGGGCAGAAGAGACAAGGGAAAGAGCCCACGCCAGCGTCCTCGGGATCTGGAGTCTTGGTCGAGTTTCTGGTTTGCACCATGCCTCAGTTACTTCAAAGTAATAAGGAGGTCAAGCTGCCAGGTCTTATCAGACAGAATTGGGCCACAGAGTGTTGCTGGGGGGCAGTGCCAGGTAGGGGCAAGAGGGTAGAGGTGCCAACGGTGCGGATCGCCTGTGGCCGGCAGGAGTGTGGCCGGGGTGGG
>NW_012267234.1:12068851-12106094 GCF_000151885.1 Dipodomys ordii | reverse complement strand
CACCCGCGTCCGGACCCGTTAGCTCCGCGGCTCTCCAGTCCGCCCGCCGCGGGCCAGTCCCGCCCTTGCTGGCCCTGCCCTCTCCGAGCGCCACGGCCGCCGCCTCAGCCCGGCCCCTCCCCCCACCCCTCCGGACCCCTCCCCCCACCCCTGCCGGGCTGAAGGAAAGGGTGGGGGAAGGGGGCGGGTGCCCCCTCCCCATTCACATCCTCCGGTCCTCTCCCCTCGCTTCTGTCTCACGCGCGCGTGCATGCTGGGATATGGAGTCCAGTGGACCGCCGAGCTGCTGGTGGCGCTCCGCATCGTGAACTACCACACCCAGAAGGCACTCCGTGTTCACACCCCCCCAGGGATTGTGGGCTTTGTAGTTCACTTCGGACTCAAGGGGCTAGGGCACGGGAGTGGAGGGAATCTGAGTTCAATGGAGGCCGGGCTCAGCGGAAACCATGGAGTGTGGGATGCCCTGGGACCTGGATACCTACCTAGATCCTTAGAAGGAAGCGAGGATGCTCTTGCGCCGGGGGGCCGGTTGCTGCCCAGCCTAGCTGACGAGGACTGTTGACATTGCATCTAGTCAAAGAGCCACGACCTAAGCCAACTGGGTTCACGCCCTGGCGCTGCCAACCAGAGCAGCGGTGAGGCTGCTGCGTCCACACCGAACATGAGAGGACTCCCAGCAGCGGTGTGGATCCGGGTGAACACAGTATCTTGTGGGTTCCCCAAAACCCTCACCCACTGGGGCATCTGGTCATTCCATGTCTGCCTCTCCCCACCCTCTTTCCTTCACTTCCTATGTTTAGGGTAAAGTGCACTTGTTTTAAATATTTTTCCTTGTCTTTCTTAGCAAGTCCTTTTCTTTTTCTTTTTTTTTTTTTTTGGGTCCGATCGTGAGGCCTGAACTCTGGGCCTGGGCACTATCCCTCAGCTCTTCAGCTCAAGGTTAGCGCTCTACCACTTGAGCCACAGTGCCACTTCCGGCTTTTTTCTTATGTGGTGCTGAGGAATCGAACCCAGGGCCTCATGCATGACAAGGCAAGCGCTCTACCACTGAGCCACCTTCCCAGCCCCAGCAAGTCCTTTTCTAACCTGCCAATTCTAACTCCATACATCCATGAAGCATCGATTGTTGCCTTCTTCACCCTGGTCCAGGCTTCTCCCCACTCCTGGCATTGTGCATTACTGTTTCTCAAACTTTGTGTGCATGTGATCTCTCTGAGAGCCTGCCACCTCTACACACACACACACACACACACACACACACACATAGAGTTGCTTCTGGTTTATTAGCTCTAGCCTGGGCCCCAGAATCTGCATTTCTAACAAGTTTCCAGAAGATACTGATGCTGAGAACCACAGTCGTTGGTGTTAGTTAGCTACAGTGCTGGCATTGTCCTTCTAGAGTGGCCCTGATGTGGGATAGATAATGATATCTGAAAAGCCAGGCCACTGAAAGGCAAGGGTTTGCTCTGTAGCACAAACTATTCTCAAACTTTCCAGCTTCCTACCTCTGCCTTCCAAGTGCAGAGATTACAGGCATGCACCACTTTACTCACTTAAGAATAATCTTTTTTTCTGGATTTTAAATTTTTTTGTAGGCATCGGGGACTCAAACCAGATATCTGAAGCTTCATGCTCATTGGCAGGTACCCTACTGACCATCTCTCTAACCCCTGGAATGATCTTTTTAATAGGAAGAAAAAAAAAGCAAGTGAACTCAGAAAGAAAGATACCATGTAAGCCATCCAACTGAAAGCTGTGTCAGACTTTAAATATCCTAAAGTAGAACTGATACTATGTTGCAAAAAAAAGGTATTTTCAGGGGCTGGGAATGTGATTTAGTGGTAGAGTGCTTGCCTAGCATGCATGAAGCTCTGGGTTCCGATTCCTCAGTACCATATAAACAGAAAAGGCCAGATGTGGTGCTGTGGGAAGAGTACTAGCCTTGAGCAAAAGAAGCTCAGGGACAGTGCCAAGGCTCTGAGTTCAAGCCCAAGGACTGGCAATAATAATAATAAGCAGTGTGAAAAAAGAGCTGGAGGCACCAGCCTAACAGAGAGCAGCCACGAATCAAACTCCAGTACTATCCAAACAACAACACCTAACTAAAAGTTATATCACTGTTTCTAATAGCCCAAGGCCATATCTCTAGCATGACCTGAAGTGTCTCGCTGAGAAAACTCAAGGCTGGCAAAGAATTCACTGTTGCTTTGAATCAATACCTGACCATCAGCCTCTGCCCATAGTTTTCTTTAAAGCTTAAAGGGCTTGCAATTGTAAATCCTTGCTCTTTGCTCAGTACCTTTGAGATATCTATGATATTTAAATCTACAACTTTTACAAGGACCTGAAAGCCATTCCCTTAAAAATGTTATTTCCAGGAAGGATAGGGAATATCTCCCAGTCCACATGGAAAGTTAGACTCTTCACTAATAGCTGAGCCCCTGCCTGCCTCCTTCTCTACTTTGCTCCCTTTAAAGTACCCTGTATAGGCTAGGCACTGGTGGCTGACACCTATAATCCTAGCTATACTCAGGAGTCTGAGATCAGAGGATTGTGGTTCAAAGCTAGCTTGGGCAGGAAAGTCTGTGAGATTCTTTTTTTTTTTTTGGTCATGGGGCTTGAGCTCTGGGCCTGGGCGCTGTCCCTGTGCTCTTCAGCTCAAGGATAGCACTCTACCGCTGAGCCACAGCACCACTTCCAGTTTTCTAGTGGTTTATTAGAGATAAGAGTCTCATGGAGTTTCCTGCCCGGGCTAACTTTGAATTGTGATCCTCAGATCTCAGCCTCCTGAGTAGCTAGGATTACAGGCATGATCCACCAGCACCTGACATTGAGACTCTTATCTCCAATGAACCACCAGAAAACCAGAAGTGGCACTGTGGCTCAAGTGGCAGAGCACTAGCCTTGAGCTGAAGAGCTGAGGGACAGAACCCAGGCCCAGAGTTCAAACCCCATGACCGACAAGAAAAAAAAAAAGTACTTCTGTACAAATCCAAGCTTTACTCTTTTATCACAGAGTATTAGTTATTGCTTAAAAATCCATTTCTGCCACTTAACTTGTGTCCAGTTCTGTTTATCTTTGACAAAATAAGTATCTGCTTTGAGTCCTCAGAGCTCAGTCCTTCCTGCCTTACTTACTCAGGGGCAAACAGTAACTTATTTCTAAGTCTTCTTGGGCAAATATCCAAATGAATACCAGAGGCATTGGACCCTGACTGAAGTTAATTCAGGAATGCTTTTCTAGCTATTTTTCTTTCTTATTTTCTTTTGCCAGTTCTGGGGCTTGAACTCAGGACCTCATACTGTTGCTTGGCTTTTTTCCTCAAGGCTGGCCATTCTACCATGTGAGCCTTATCTCCAATCCGTCATTTTGCTGGTTAATTAGAGATGGAATCTCATGGATTTTTCTGTCCTCGTTGCTTTTAAACTACTATAGTCTTCCAGATCTCAGCCTCCTGAGTAGCTAGGATTACAGGCATGTGTTATCAGTGCCCAGCTACTTTCCTGGTTTTATTTTTATTATTTTGTCGGTCATGGGGCTTGAACTCTAGGCCTGAGCTCTGTCCCTCAGCTCTTCAACCCAAGGCTAACGCTCTACCACTTGAGCTACAGCGCCACTTCCTCCTGGTTTTATTTATTTATATTTGTGCCCTCACCACAGGTTATGGGAGGCTAAGGAATCCCTGTATAGTCCCATGCTGTGTCCATAAAACTAGCCACGAAGCCCTTGCAGCTGAGGACTTTGCCTCTGCACTGAAGTCATGTTCAACATAACAACATATCCTCGCAAGCAGAAGTTAAATGAGCCTTTCTGAGACTAAAGATGTAGCTCAGGGCTGGGAAGATGGCTCAGTGGTGGAGTGCTTGCCTTGCATGCATGAGGCCCTGGGTTCAATTCCTCAGCACCACATAAGAAGAAAAAGCTGGAAGTGGCACTGAGGCTCAAGTGGTAGAGTGCTAGCCTTGAGCTGAAGAGCTCAGGGACAGCACCCAGGCCCAGAGTTCAGGCTCCACAACCGACAAAAAAAAAAAAGATGTAGCTCAATGGTACTTACTTAACATGCAAAGACTCTTGGTGGATTGGAACGCCAGGGGAAGTGGGGGGAGGTGGGGGGGGAGGGAAGGGGGCACGTGGAACCAGTCATTTTGAGTTTATATCCATAGTCTAAATTTCTCTTTTTCCATAACGGGGATTGAACCCAGGGCCTCAGGCATGCTAAATATGTGCTCTAACACTGAGCACATCTTTCGGTTAAGATTTTTCGGGGGGGGAAGAATGTGATAGGTTCATGGAATAGATCATAAAGTATAGAAATAAATTATAATACACAGAGAAATTTGGCAAATGGTAAAGATACATTGCAAATAAGTGGGCAGGGAAGATTGATTGTGCTATAAATGGTAGAGGGACAACTGTAGAACCATCTGCCTAAAAAAAAAAAAAATGAAGCTTGCCCAGAATAAATTAACAGATCTAAGCCAAAATTATCAATAAGTACCAACATCCTGAAAAATTATGACAGCTAGCTTCATTTGAAGACAACAGACAACTAAATTCTACAAAGATATATGATTTTTTTTGGGGGGTACAGATATATGGGGCAGGAGTTTGAACCCAGGCCTTGAGTGCTATCTGCTCAAGGCTAGTGCTCTACCAATTGAGCTAACGCCCAGCTTCTGGCTTTTAGATGGTTAATTGGAGATTAAATTCTCACAGACTTTGCTACCCAGGCTGACTTCAAACCACAGTCCTCAGATATCAGCCTTTTGAGTAGCTAGGATTACAGAGGTGAGTCACCAGTGCCGGGACTAGTACATGATATTTGAAAGTAGTACAAAAACAAGAAATAACCTTCAAGCCAGGCACTGATGACCCACCCCTGTAATCCTAGCTACTTAGAAGGCTGAGATATGAGGATCATGATTCAAAGCCAGTCTGAGTAGCAAAGTCTGTGAAACTCTTATATCTTATTAACCACCAGAAAACTTTGGAAATGGCACTGTGACTAAAAGTGGTAGCACATGAGCTTTGAGTGAAAAAGCTCAGGGACAGTGCCAAGGCCCTGAGTTCAAGCCCTATGACCAACACAAAAGAAAAATAGAAAAAGAAATAAAACAAGTGTATCAACTAACTGTAACTTTATTTAAACAAACTGGGGGATGGGAAGAGAAAGATTGGGTGCTGGTGGCTTGTGCCACTCAGGAGGAGGTTGAGGTCTGAGGATTGCCATTTGAAGCCAGCCTGGGCAGGAAAGTCTGTGAGACTCTTTTTTTGTTGTTGTTGTTGGTCCTGGGGCTTGAACTCTGGGCTTGGGCGCTGTCCCTCAGCTCTTCAGCTCAAGGCAAGTGCTCTACCACCTGAGCTACAGCACCACTTCCGGTTTTCTGATGGTTGGAGACAAGAGTCTCATGGTCTTTCCTGCCCGGGCTGGCTTTGAACCATGATCCTCAGATCTCAGTCTCCTGAGTGTCTAGGATTACAGATGTGAGCCACCAGTGCCTGGCTCCGTGAGACTCTTATCTCCAAAAACTACTCAGAAAAAGTCCAGAGTGGCACTGTGGCTCAAGTGGTGGAGCACTAGCCTTGAACACAAAGAGGCTCAGGATAGCTTCCAGGCTTTGAGTTCTAGCCCCAGAACTTGGGGAAGGAGGGAGGGGGAGGGAAGGCTTGATTTAGTGGTACACACCTATAAACAACAACAAAAACTATGAAAATAAGGGTAATTTGAATAATACTTTTTTTTCTGGTGCTGGGATAGTAATTATGAAATGATGTTTGGGGTCTTGGTATCTGCTTCAGAATAATCTGAGGTTGGGAAGAGATATGGATGTATTGTTCAAATTGATCGTTGTTGAAGCTGGGAGAGGCTGTGTTAAGTACCCATTGTGACAGTATTTTTATTCTTTTGGATATATTTGAAGTTTTCCATAATAAGTATTTTTAGTAAGGCTTAAGTCAGATTGCTACCTCATACCTAGCTAAACAACTAAATACCACAACAAAACCTAAGAAAAATGGAAGAAGTGTTTGTGATTCCTACAGAAGCAGAGGGCTCATACAAAAATATTTCTGTCAATCAGTAAGAAAATGACCTAGAAACCAAGAGGAAATGTACAAAGGGTATGAACAGGCAATTCACAGAAAGGAAATGAAAATGACTCTGACAAGAAAAGAATACACAGTGTCTCTTTCTTCTTTTCACTGTGGTAAGATATACAAAATACAATTCGTTGACTATATTACTCATTCTTAATGTACAATTCAACCATACTAAGTGCATCTAGATGGTTGGGCAGCTGCCACTATCCTTGCTTGTAATTTTTATCTTGCAAAACGGAAACTCTCTAAGCATTAAACAGTAACTCCATTCTGCCCTCTCCCCAAGTCTCTGACAATCACTGTTGTCTTTTCTGTTTCTATGAATGTGACCTCATTTAAGTGGAATCATACAGTATTTGTTCTGTTGAGCCTGGCTTATTTGACTTAGTAGAATGTCCTCAAGGTTCACCCATGTGTGGTGGCATATGTCAGAATTGCCTTCTTTTTAAGGAGGAATAATGTCCTATTGTGTATGCCACATTCTCTTCAGGCATTCATCTGTCAGTGAGGGGGCTGTTTCCACTGCGTGGCTAGTCTGAGAAATACTGCAGTGAACATGGAGGCCCAAATATCTCTTTGAGTCCCTGCTTTCAATTCTTTTGGGCATACCCCCCAGAAATGAAATTACTAGCTCATATGGTATCTATACTTTTAATTATTTCGGGAACTTCCCTACTGTTTTCCATACTGAACCATTTTATATCCTCACCAACATTGCACAAGGGTTCCAGTTTCCAAACATTTGTTATTTTCTAAGAACTTCACTGTTCTGTGTGGTTTTTTTCCCCTTTGTTGTTTCTTGATGTGTTAGTACTGGGGCTTGAGCTTTTCTACTCAAGGCTAGTACTTTACTACTTGAGCCACAGCTCCACTTCTGGCTTTTGGGTGGTTAATTGGAGAGAAGAGTCTCATGGGTTTTTCTGCTCAGGCTGATTTCAAACTGTAAGCCTCAGATATTATCCTCCTGAATAGCTAGGATTACAGGTGTGAGCCACTGTACCCAGTTTGCTTAGTTTTTCACCTGTGCTCCATCACTTGAGCCATACCTCCCCTTACAGTTTTGTGTGTGTGTGGTTGTGTGTGTGTTATAATTTGTGCTGGTCCTGGAGCTTGAACTCAGGGCCTAAGAACTATTTCTGAGCTCTTTTGCTTTAAAACTAGTACTCTACCACTTGAGCCACAGCTTCATTTCCATTTTTTTTGGTAGTTGGAGATGAGAGTCTCACAGACTTTCCTGCCTAGGCTGGCTTTGAACTGCAATGCTTAGATCTCAGCCTCCTGAGTAGCTAGGATTACAGCCATGAGCCACCTATGCCGTTTTCTTCTTCTCTCTCTCTCTCTCTCTTTTGAAACAGTGTCTCATTATGAAACCTGGCTGCTTTTGAAATCTTTGTCCTACTACTTCTGCCACTGGAGTGGTAGGATTACAGGTGTACACTACTATACCTGGCCAAAAGCTTCAATTTAATAAAAACCTTTGTTGGTGCTAGCACAGTCCTGGAGCCATCCTTGTCCCCAAATTGTGGCGGCCTTTGGAGTGAAGTAAAAGCCTTTGCTTCTGAGCTCCTGGGGACGCACTAGGTTTTCTTGAGGCCCCGCCAAAGCTGCAGTGGCAGACATCCTGGCCTCCACTCAGCTGCAGAGTCCGGGATCTGCATTGCTGAGACAGCAGCAAGGGGAGGCAGTTTACAATTTCTGGAGAAGAGCAGGGGCTGAAGTAGTGGTGTGGACAGGAGACCTGGGCCAATGTGAGGGAGGGGACGACTCCCGGGGGAGAGGGCACAGCTCCTCATTCATGCATTCATCCAACCAATTGCTTCTGACCACCTAAAATGTCTTAGGCACTGCTCTAGGATCTAAGGATGCAACAGTGAACAAACCAAATATCCTGCTTCAGAAGAGCAGGGTGTATATATCAATATAAATAATCATAACAATGGCTAATTATTTATGTGTTTACTATGGAGTCAAACACACACAACGGTCACAGCTATCTGATACTATTAGGAACCCATTTTGCAGATGGAGACAAGGAAACACAGGGTAGCTAAGTGGCTGACCAAGGTTATGCAGATTAAGAGTCTCTCATCACTACTGAAACTGATTCAACTAACAAAGATAAAGCTCAGGTTCTCCTTGCCCATTCACACCAGAACTGGTTGCCTTCTAGCCCACTTCCTGTACTGTTGGTACACATACTATATCCACATATTTTTACTTTCAGCGGTGCTGGGAGTAAACCCAGGTTCTATAGAATGGTAGGTAAGTGCTCTATTACTGAGCTTCCTCCCCCAGCCCTGTACATATCCCTAAGTGTGTTGGTACTAGAATTTGAACTCGGGGCCTGGGTGTTGTCCCTTAGCTTTTTCACGTAAGGCTAGTGCTCTACCACTTTGAGCCACAGCTCCACTTCTGGTGTCAGTGGCTCAGATCAATAATCTTAGCTACTCAGGAGGCTGAGATCTGAGGATCGAGGTTCAAAGCCAGCCCAGCTAGGAAAGTCTGTGAGACTCTTATCTCCAGAAAACCAGAAGTGGAGCTGTGGCTCAAACTGGTAGAGTACTAGCCTTGAGCAAAAAAGCTGGGCAACAGCACCCAGGCCCTGAGTTCAAGCCCCACAACCAACAGAAAGAAAAAATCTTATGGATTTGGATTTTTCCTGCCCAAAGCCCAAGCTGGCTTTGAATCATGATCCTCACATCTCAGCCTCCTGAGTAGCTAGGATTATAGGTGTGAACTACCAGCACCAGGCACCTGTTAACTTTTTCGGGGGAGGGATGCTGGTCCTGGAGCTAGAATTCAGGGACTGGGCGCTGGTTCTTAAACTTCTTCTGCTTAAGACTATCACCCTAGGGCTGGGAAGGTGGCTCAGTGGTAGAGTGCTTGCCTTGCATGCCTGAGGCCCTGGGTTCGATTCCTCAGCACCACATAAGCAAAAAAAAAAAAAAAGCCGGAAGTGGCGCTGTGGCTCAAGTGGTAGAGCACTAGCCTTGAGCTGAAGAGCTGAAGGACAGCACCCAGGCCCAGAGTTCAGGCCCCACTACTGGAACCAAAAAAAAAAAAAAAAAAGACTATCACCCTACCACTTGGGTCACTCAACTTTTCCTGGTTAATTGGAAAAAAGAATTTCATGGACTTTCCTGCCCGGGCTGTTTTTTTTTTTTGGGGGGGGGGCAGGGGAAGACAACAAGAGGAATTTATTATTATTTATTTATGGTACTGAGGCCTGAACTCAGGGCCTTGCATTTGTTAGGTAAAAATTCTATTACTTGAAACATGCCAGGCTGGTTTTGAACCGAGATCCTGATCCTCAGATTTCAGTCTCCTGAGTAGCTGGGATTACAGCGGTGAACTACCAGCACGGGGCGCTTAGCGCTTTTGATGTGAGTGGCTTCCCCTACTTGCTGTTTTACAACTTGCTTCTTTCCCCCTAACAAAGTATCTCGAACCTGGCTCCCCAGGGTACGTGTTGACCGCTGAGTTCCAGCTCCCTGCGGTGTGATGAGCCTTGCATAGCTGTGCATGGTTTCGTTTCCAGGACCTCAGCTGGGTGGCCTTAGCTAGTGTTTCCAATTTCCGTCTACATCGTTGCCATTCACTAGTCTGCCACACAGGGCTCCGCAGATGCTCTGGCAGACTTGGGAAAGTTTCTTCCAGAAAGATTCATGTGATTAAACCCGGGAAAGCATGGCAACTGTCAGCCCCACGTAGCTGATTTTTTTAAATTCTCATTAGAAAAACGGCGGATCCACGGAGCTGCTTTTATCCACGGGGCTGCTTTTCTTTCCCCACGCCGGGCGTCTCCTGGAGTGGGTGGACCCCCCCGAGGAGGAAGCCCGATGGACTACATTTCCCAGGGCGCACCGCGCGGGTCACGCAGCCCGTCTTAAAGAGCCCGCCCCGCGAGCGCCCGGCGGCCGCAGGTACGTGGGGGGTCTGCTGGCTTCTCCGCTGCTTCTCAGGGGCCGCGCCGTCCTCCAGGCCCTCAGCGTGCATGAGTCCTCACACGGAAGAGTTTCGGGGAGCCCTACCAGCGCCTCCCCCTTCCCCGATGGCCCACCTGCCGTCGGGGACTTCCGCCTCCCCGGGACTTGGGTCTTTCTGCGGGAGCCCGGGTGCACCGGTGCGGTGCGGGACGCGGAGGGACGGGACCCTCGCCCCCAAGGGTGCCGGCGCTGGTCTGAATTTGCTTTCAGGTCACTTCCTTCCTCAGTTTACCTCATCGGGGCTTCTCATTCTGCATGAATCGCAACCGCGTACTGTTGGTGTAATGTACGAACTGATTTTACTCTCCATCCACGTCTTTCTAAGTGTTTTTCAGAAGGTGGCAAACCAAGGCTTCCTTGAGGTTGAGTTTGTCGCTCCTGGGGCTTGATCTCTGGGCCTGGGCTCTGTCCCTGAGCTCTTCAGCTTGAGGCTAGCGCTCTCTACCACTTTGGCTCATCTCTCTTCAAAACTCCAGGTGCAGGGGTGTTCTCCTGTAATCCCAGCACTCAGGAAGCAGAGGCCAGCCTGGGTTACATAGCAAGACCTCAAAACTAAGCTAAATAACCCCAAAACAAAACAACCCAGACAAAACCAATAGCAGGAACACTGGAGTTGGACACACCGGTCGGTACTAAGCTGTGAATGACCTTGGACAGCCAGTGGCATGTATAAGCCTAACCATGATCCTCCTACTATACCTCTTGGGTAGCTGGAATCCTAGGTATGCATCTTGATCCTTGGAATGTTTGTTGAGATGGGGTTCTTACTAACTTTTTGCCTGCCCTGGCCTCTGACCATGACTCTCCTTATTTCTGTCCCCTAAGTACCTGGGATTACAGAAATTAACTACCATAGCTTGCTAACTACCTGAAGATTTATAACAGCTTTATTCTTGATTTCCCCAAATGACAAAGTCCAACTCTTGCTCCATGAGTGAAAGGTGAAACTGCATGGTATATTTTATGTCTGGAAAGATCTCTTAGCAAGAAAAGCACCAGGCTATTGGTATGCCCAGTGACTTGGATTCATCTCAGAGGTATTGTGTTGGAGGAAAGAAGCTAATCTCAATAGCTTATATTTTAGTTACATGACTATATATATATATATATATATATATATATATATGTTATATATATATATATCATATCAATAGTTGCAAGTGGATTGAAAATCCATAGCATGAGGACTAGGTGTTTTGGCCCATGCCTGTAATCATAGCTACGTGGGAAGTGATGATGGTGGTATCAGGGTTTGAGGCAAACTCTGGTTAAAAAAAGGAAAGTTAAGCCGGGCACTGGTAGCTCATGTCTGTAATCCTACCTACTCAAGAGGTGAGATCTGAGGATCAGGGTTCAAAGCCAGCCCGGGCAGGAAAGTCCGTGAGACTCTTTTTTTTTTTTGCAAGTCATGGGGCCTGAACTCTGGGCATGGGCGCTGTCCCTCAGCTCTTCAGCTCAAGGCTAGTGCTGATGCTCCACTTCCGGTTTTTTCTGTTTATGTGGTGCTGAGGAATCCAACCCAGGACCTCATGCTTGCAAGGCAAGCTCTCTACCACTGAGCCACCTTCCCAGCCCCCCGCCCCCCCTGAAACTCTTATCTCTAGTTAATCACCAGAAAATCAGAAGTGGCTCTTTGGCTCAAGAGGTAGAATGCTAGCCTTGAGCTGAAGAGCTCAGGGACAGCACCCAGGCCCAGAGTTCAAGTCCTGACAAAAAAAAAAAAGTTAGTGAGGCCTTATCTTAAACAACAAAACAAGCTGAGTGTGGTGGAACTGGTCTTGGATGAACAGGAAGCTGAGATAGTAGGATCTTGGTCTAAGGCCAGCTCAGGTAAACACTTGAGACCTTAGCTGAAAAACTAAAGCAAGCTGGGCACTGGTGGCTCACACTTGTAATCCTAGCTACTCAGGAGGCTGAGCTCTGAGGATTAGGGTTCAAAGCCAGCCCAGGCAGGAAAGACCAAAAACCACTAGAAAACCAGAAGTGGTACTGTAGCTCAAGTGGTAGAGCGCTGGCCTTGAGCTGAAGAGCTGAGGGACAGCACCCAAGCCCAGAGTTCAAGCCCTATGATGGACAAAAAAACAAAAGCAAAAAAAAACCTAAAGCAAAAAGATCTGGAGGCATGGCTGAAGTGGTAGAACATTTGCCGAGCAAGCAAAGGCTCTGAATTCAAACCATAGGACCTTAAAAAAAACTAAATAAAAAAGTCATAGCATGACCCTTTTTTAAAGTATAGGTGGTAGTTGTAGTTGGTGTAAGAATACATACTTGAATGTTTGCACTGTAGTCTCTGATCACTCTCACATAGGTAATAATTTTTTCATTTGATTTGTAGAAGAGCTATATAGAAGAAACACCAAAAAAAAAAAAAAAAGCTGGGTGCTGGTGGCTCATGTCTGTAATCCTAGCTTCTCAGGTGGGTGAGATCTGAGGATCAAGGTTCAAAACCAGCCTAGGCAGAAAAATCTGAGAGATTTATCTCCCATTAACCACCAGAAAACTAGAAGTAGCACTATGGCTCCAAGTGGTAGAGAGTGCTAGCCTTGAGTGAAAATGATCAATGACCCATGCCCTGAGTTCAAGTCCCACCATTGACAATTTTTTAAAATCAATACTTGTATTATTAAAATTATAGAATGATATAACAGAAACAATTAACTTTTGTATGTGACAATTTAAAAAGTATTCATGTTACCCACATGTTGCTTTCATAGGTCGCTCCTCCATTTTTGACCAGAATGGACCAGCGAAAGGGGGTTGACTGGACAGTCATCATTCTGACATGTCAGTACAAGGACAGTGTCCAGGTCTTTCAGAGAGGTAAATGGTCCCTCTTCCTGCCTTGCCCTTAAACTAGAACTTCCCAGCCTCCTCTCCTCCACCAGACCCCTTTAGCCCCAGGAACTTGGTGGACTTAGCTTGAAACTCAGACTCTTAATTTCTTCCTGCCTTGTGATTTCATATACAGCATATCATTTCATTGTGCTTTAGTTTTCTTCTTATCTGTAAAATGGGGATAAGCATACTTTACCTCACAGTCAGGTAAAGATCTAATTAGTGCTGTATGAGAAATGAAGTCAGAGAAATTGAATCATGATGATTATTTTATTGTGTTTTTGTCATTCATGGGGCCTGAACCCTGGGCCTGAGTGCTGTCCCTGAGAAATTCAGCTCAAAACTAGGGCTCTACCATTTGAGCCATAGCACCACTTTCGGCTTTTTCTGCTTATGTGGTGTGGAAGAATCAAACCCAGAGCCTCATGCATACAAGGCAATGCTCTACCACTGAGCCACCTTCCCAGCCCAAATCATGATGATTAGGCTTATTCAGGTCCTCTGAACCAGGGCAAGGAGGCCAGAGGGGTGTGGGGCTGGAGGGAGGTTTTCTGAGCACAGGTTTTAAACACAGAGCTGGAGGTGCGGCAAAAACGGGAGCAGATCCCTGCTGGGACACTGTTACTGGCCGTGGAGGATCCTGAGATTCGCGTGGGCAGCGGAGGAGCCACCCTCAATGCACTGTTGGTGGCTGCGGAACACCTGAGTGCCCGTGCAGGCTTTACTGTGAGTGCTCTCGCTGGCCCTCGGGCTCAGGCCCCTATTGGAACTAACTAGTTTACAAAATCTCCAGTCCTTCTGAGTCTGTCACTCTAGCTGGTTCAGCATTTGGCTTGAGGCGTTAGATCTGTGAATCAGGCAGACTTTTATCTCTGTCATACCGTCCAGGTGAGGGAGGGCCTTGGTAGTGTTTTTAGAAAGTTGGAGCCATTATCTCCATGGCAAAGCCTCTTGGCTTCTCCTGAAAAACTCAAAGATTTTACTAGTCTGGGCTCTTGTTCTATGCACCTGACCATTGGGACTGAAGTGTGGCTTACCCTTTGGGCAGGATGTAGGAGTCAAGGTCCCCCCTGGGCCACGTCCCATGCATATGCAGCCCCTTCTCCCCACCTCCTTGCCTGCATACCACCTGTATGGAGTCTGGGGGTTGGGCATAGGCACTTGCTGGTGTTGGAACACTGTGTGGTTGCACTGGAGCAGACATCCACCGTCACTAGCTGGCCTTGAACTGTTGCCTGCAGCCTCCTTCCAAACAGGCAGGGAAGTGCCTGAGTGCAGGACTTCTGGTCTCCTTTACTCAGGATGGAGCCAGTCCTGTCTCTTGTCTGTCTGTGGCCATTGATCTTGATCTTGACTTTTTGGTACCTGAGAAGGTTAGTGTTGGGGTCTCTCCTTAGACAGGGGGTACTTGTCTTGATGAGGCCCTCCTGCTCCTGACAGGTGGTCACATCTGATGTCCTGCACTCAGCCTGGATCCTCATACTGCACATGGTAGGTGGAATTTGTGGCATGGGCCATACAGAAGGTTGCAACTCTGGTTCTACCTTTAGGGATATTCTACCATTGTGTGCATGTGCATACAGTGTTCATTGGGAAAACAGAATCAATCTTGGGGCTTGAACTCTGGGCCTAAGCGCTGTCCTTGAGCTGAAGAGTGCTCTTCCACTTTAAGCCACAGCGCCACTTCTGGTTTTCTAGTTGTTTATTGGAGGTAAGAGTCTCATGGGCTTTTCTGCCTGGGCTGGTTTTGAACTGTGATCCTCAGATCTCAGCCTCCTGAATAGCTAGGATTATAATTGTGAGTGACTGGCACCTGGCTTTTTTTTTTTTTTTGAGACAGGGTTTTGCTATGTATCCTAGGCTGTCCTGAAACAGTCATTTCTTCTCAGCCCCCTGAGTAGTGGCGTGTGTCACGTACTCTGCATTTTCTGTTTTCCCAGTAGTCTTGTTCATTGTAACAATAGTAAATCAACAAGATGACATGTTTTCTATGTCTTCTACTCACCTGCCACCCTTGCACCTTTTGCATAGCTGATGAAGCCAGCCAGTTTCTCTGTCCCAAGAGCTTCCTTACAGTCTCTGCTCCCACCCCAGGGCCGAGACTTCCCCTTCGATGACTGTGGCAGAGCCTTTACCTGCCTCCCAAAGGAGAACCTCCGGGCCCCTGTGGAGGCCTTAGTCTGCAACCTAGACTGCCTGTTGGACATCATGACCCACCAAGTGAGGCCAGGCTGGGGCCCTAGGGATCCAATCCCTGCCCCGCCTGACACTTCTCCCCTACTGCGCCATTAGCTAGGGTCAACTCAGACCACGGCTCCCAGGAAGAGTCATTTTCTGGGTGCCTGGTTACTCTGAGCTTCAATAAATTAGACTTGGTTATCTTGTGGGAAGATGTGGCCCCAGATGGGCAGTGAAGGGGGGAGGGAGGAGGGAGGGGCAGCCTCTGTCTCACCTGATTTCAGAGTCCTTGATACTTCAGCAGCAGAGTCCCCTGGGATGAGGTGGGTGGTGGAATATGACAAGCCAATATGGAGGTGAGGGAGAGGAGGAGAGTCTGGGCCTGGCTACCAGTTGCATATTCCCTCTCTCTCTCTCTCTCTCTCTCTCTTGTCCCTTGCAGCTGGGCCCAGGCTCCCCACCAGGCGTGTGGGTTTGCAGCACTGACATGCTGTTGTCTGTTCCTTCAAACCTCGGTGAGCCTGACACACCCTGGACCACCTTCCTTCACCACAGTTCAGGCTCACTCTGCCTTTCCAGCCTACTCCATTCCTAGGCGGCTCCATTGTCCTGTTCTGAAAGGAGGTTCAGGATGTGGAGAATGAAGCCCAGACCAAGAGGCAGACCCTGCTGGGACTCTGTCTGCCCATCTGTAGAATGGACACAACTACCCTGACCTTTTGTGTCCAGGACTTGGGGGGTGGGGTGGGGCGAGCCTTGGGAAAGGTGGGTCTGTCCTTCTCCCGGAGGATATGTGATTGGCTTTGGAAATGTATTTCCCTTTTAGAGGTATCTGGATGCTCTAGCCCTGAGCTCTTACCTCCTCATAGCTGGGGCTCCCTGTCTTGGGTTGTGGGCAGGGAGGGTCCCTGGGACTGACAGTCCCGACTGAACTAACTCACAGGGATCAACTGGGATGACTTCCAGGGAGCCAGAGTGATTGCTTTTCCTGGGAGCCCGGCCTATGCTGTGAATCATGGTGTCTACCTGACTGACGCACAGGTAGGGTTTCCTGGGGTCAGCTGAGCTGGCCTGGAGCTGGATGGCCTTCCAGTTCCATTCCCTGGGCAACCTCTTATGCTGGATATTCCTATGATTGTCTTGAATCTGAGAAGTAGCCTTTATGGCAATAGCCCTGGTACTCAGTCTCTTGCCAAAAGTGCATTTCATGCCAACTGTATGCCAGGCCCTGTGCTCAGGCCGAGGTGGTAAGGTGATTAAAATTTGCTCTTAACCTTCTGGCATACGTCTCAGTCACTTGTGTCCCCACGATGACACTGGTGCCTGCGTGACTTGCATCTTGAGTTTGTAGTGGGGAACACTTGTTGACCTGCCATGCAAGTCCTCTTTTTGCTTTCTTCCCTAATTCTGTTGTCCTCCGCTTCCCCACAGGGCTTCGTTTTGGACATTTTCTACCAGGGCACCGAAGCAGAGATCCAGCAGTGTGTCCTGACTGATGGGCGGGTCCCGCTGGTATGGATGCTGGGCCTGGTTTTGAAGAGTCTTTGGGAATTTTGGGGGGGGGAACAGGAGAGGGAAAGTTTCCCTTCCTTATTTTGGAAAGAGCCTCACTCCTAGAAGATTCCAAGGTGAGCTGGAATCAGGATCTAATGAAGGTCTGGAATTGAGCTTTCAGAAGAGCAGCTGGAGCCAGAATCTGAGGAAGGGACAGTCAGAACCACACTTAAAGATGCTTCCAGAATGAAGGACAGGGATGGGGGGAGTGTTGGGAAAGACTCTGGGTCTGGACTGTGGGGAAGGTGGACAACAGGTTTTGGAGGAGGCCTGAGAGTTGAGGAGGGCCACCCAGAAGGTGCCTTGGTGGGAGCTGTTCCAAATAAGCCTGGAGTCTGGGTGCTGAGGTGACTCGGAAAACTAACATCCCTGGTCTGGTGTGGTGTGGTGCCTGGCCTTGCTTGGCTCATCTATATATGCCCTCTTGCCTGAGCCTCACCCTAGGGTTCCTGTGCCCCCCGCCCCCCGCCTACCCTGGTGGCCCTCTCCAGGTCTCTGGGATTGTCTTCTTCTCCGTGGACACTGCTGAGCACCTTCTGGCCACCCACGTGAGTCCGCCTCTGGATGCCTGTACCTACATGGGCTTGGACTCTGGAGCCCGGCCTGTCCAGGTGACTTGGGGGGTGGGAGGGTGGGAAGGATCTGGGGTACCCTGACTGGGAGTGAGGTGCTGTGTGACCTTAGGTCAGACCTTTACTCTCTCTGGGTAAGAATCTCTACAGATAGAACAGTCCTGGCTTGGCTTCAGGATTGCAGGCCTGGCCCGTACCCTTATTTCCCCAGTTTTCCCCCAACTTGGCTTCTTCCTTCTCTCCCAGCTGTCTCTGTTTTTTGACATCTTGCTCTGCATGGCTCGGAACGTGAGCAGGGAGAACTTCCTGGCTGGTCAGCCCCCAGAGATGGGGCAAGGTGACATGGATGTAGCAGGTTATCTTCAAGGTGCCCGGGCCCAGCTGTGGAGGGAGCTTCGTGGTCAGCCCCTCACCATGGGTGAATATGTGTTGTCCTCTCTGTGGGATGGAGACACCATGGGGGTGAGGACCTCCAGATAAGATTGCCTTGGCATTTGGGCCAAACAGTTTGGCTCATGGACTCATGAATGAGCTCTCCTGTTGAGATGCCTCCCTCTCCTTTGGGTTTTCTTCTTGTCTCTTTCCTGGTCTCCAGTCCCAGACTGTCCATTTTGCTATCTGTGGGGCTTTGGGGAGGTGGCACTCTGGACCTCAGCTTTCCTGTCTGCAAATAGGCTCATTGTCACACTTGCTCTCGTGGTGTCTGAGGATGTATCGATGGGCGAGACACCTGGTCTGGCACTGGTGCAGTAGCAGGTATAGAGTAGGGATCACTGCTTGTGTCTTTACAGTGTATGTTCCTGATGGTAGCTACAGCTACTTGACCTCATCAGCCAGTGAATTCCTGCTCAGCCTCACAATGCCTGCGGCTCCTAAGGCCCAGATTGTTCACTCCCAGGTAGAGGTAAGACCAGCCTTCCCCTCAGAGGTCAGGTAGGATGTGGACTTATGGGAAGGGAATGCCTACACTCGGAATAGATAACCTATGAGTATAGATGTTATTATTTCCATTTTATGCACAAGGCACTGGATGCCCAGAGAGACAAGTAACTAGCCCAAGGCCACAGAGCCAGAAAGTGGCCAAGTCAGGATTTTCCTTTGAGGTCTACCTGATTGAGGAAGGCCTTTCTGCATGGTCTGTTTACAGCGACATGAGAAGCTGTAGGCCTGGCTCAGCACCACGGAGCTGAGGAATAGGGCGGCAAGGTTCAGAGGTCACTCTGGGGTGGCAGTAGTGATGTATAGTTAGGGGAGGGGAAATAGGGTTCAGGTTGGAGCCAGGGCAGATCCAGAGCCTTCATGTTCCCCATGCAGATATTGTGTTACAGGGGAGAATTTGAGTGCCCCTGCCCCTGGCCTGTAGTCTTAATGATTTTTTTCCCCCCAGTCCTGGGGCTTGAACTCTGGGCCAGGGCGCTGTTCCTAAGATTCTTTTACTCAAGGCTAGCACTCTACCACTTGAGCCACAGACTACTTTCGGCTTTTTCTGTTTATGTGGTACTGAGGAATTGAACTTAGGGCTTCATGCATGCTAGGCAAGCACTCTACCACTAAGCCACCTTCCCAGCCCCTTAATGATCTTCTCTCCTGGTTTCACAGAAGCCGCAGCTTCTGGGGCCTGGGTGCTCTGTAGTCAACTGCCTGCTGGAGGGTGCTGTGCACTTGGAGCCTGGGAGTGTCCTGCAGCACTGCCACCTGCAGGTGAGGCCTGACAGCATGGGGGAAGAGAGGGGAGGTAAGAGGGACCAGCACCCTGTATGTGTTAGTTGTGCGTGCGTGCGTGCGTGCGTGTGTGTGTGTGTGTGTGTGTGTGTCGTAGATGTCTGCTCACCCAGGATGCCTGCCTTCTTCCTACCAGGGCCCCGTTCACATTGGTACTGGCTGCTTCTTGAGTGGCTTGGATACAGCCCAGTCTGAAGCACTGCGTGGCTTGGAGTTGCGTGACCTTGTCCTACAGGGACACCATGTGCGGCTGCATGGCTCCCTGAGCTACGTGTTTACCCTGGTTGGCCGTCTGGACAGCTGGAAAGTAGGCACCGGCATTACATTTCCTCATCCTAATCTTCAGACTGAGGGTTAGGCTATGGGAGGGTGTGGCTGGGGCAATCTCCATTAGGCCTTTGCCTCCCTGCCCTTCATCTGTTCTTGGAGGTAAACTGGGTGGGGATTTTTATGCCCATTTTACAAGCTGAAGATTGACAGGGAGGTGGCCTAGCATGGGTCACATTGGCAATTTATGGTGGATCAGACCTAGAACTCAGGGTTCTGCTCCAGGTTCTAAGTACCTGGGTAAGAGTGCTAAGAGGGTCTCAGAGGCTGGGTGCTGGTGGCTCATGGCTGTAATCCTAGCTACTTAAGAGGCTGAGATCTGAGGATTGAAGTGTGAAGCCAGCCTGGGAAAGAAAGTCTATGAGACTAATCTCCTATACCTTACTCAGAAAAAGCCAGAAGTGGTTTTGTAGTTCAAGTGGTAGAGTGCTAGCCTTGAGCAAAAGAAGCTCAGGGACATCACCGAAGCTCTAAGTATAAGCCTCAGGACTTATACCCAGGACTAGGGGTGGAGGGGAAGATGGTCTCAGAAGTTGCTTCAGTATGTACATGTTTCCTTCAGTCCCTGCTGGAAGATCTGTTCCCCAGTCTCATCGAGTGTCCCTTATCCCTTCTTGTGGACCTGTTATTACTGACTGCTTCATCTTCTCCTAGAGACAAGAGATAGACACCTATCTCAACATGTCCTGGAGTGACTTCTTTAAGAAGACAGGTATTAGGTAAGCCCTATGTCCCACTGGACCCCCAGGCACCTTAGCCAGCCAGCACGGCTCATTGAGACTTAGCCCTGCCACTACCTTCCCAACAGCTCTGCCTACTTCTTTATCATTCTATCAAGTCCTGGGTAGTTTGGGACAGCTGGATTCTTTCTGGGACTTTTCCATGTGAGCAACTTCAAAGCGTTGGGTGTGCTGACTTGGGGCAAGACAGTATGGCTTCCTTCCCCATATGGCCCACTGTACTGCCTTTGGGGAATTTGTCTTGTCCCCATGAATTGATAGGCTGGTTGGGGCCTGGGGAGGGGGTGGGCGTGGCTTCTCTCCTGATGCTAACATACCTCTCTGCACCTCAGAGACTGGGACCTGTGGGACCCAGACATGCCTCCCGCTGAGCGTCACCTTCTCAGCGCTCGCCTCTTTCCTGTGCTTCATCCCTCGAGGGCCCTGGGGCCCAGGGACATGCTGTGGATGTTGGACCCCCGAGACGATGGGGGCAAGGCCCTGCAGACCTGGCGAGTCTCCTGGCGCTTGTCCTGGGAGCAGCTACAGCCGCACCTGGACCGTGCTGCCACCCTGGCCTCCCGTCGGGACCTGTTTTTTCACCAGGCTTTGCAAAAGGCAAGGCATGTGCTAAAAGCCCGGCAGGACCTTTGCCTGCGCCCACTGATTCGGGCTGCTGTCCATGAGGGCTTCTCGAAACATGTGCTGGCTATGCTGGACCAGGGTGAGTGTGCTAGGCATTAATGCTAGGAAGGCATGCAGGCAGGCAGGGCAGGTGGCCCTGACTCCTGGACCATCAACGGAGGGGACTAGGCAGCCAAGGGACTAAGGCAAGGGACTCATTGTAGTTTGCTTTAGATTTCTGAGGAAGCTTTGCCCTGTCAGCAGGAAGTTGGGATGGGAGGGTGTGGCCTGGCTACTGATCTTCTTGCCCTCTGTAGCATCTACAAACCTGTGTTCTATATTGAGTGCTGGGTGTGGGTGCTGAGCTCCAGGAGGGCCCCATGGCATGTGGGCAGATCCATCTAAGGACCCATATACTACCTGGGGGCTTAGAGTCTTAGACTCAAGTAACATGGTATGACTGGTTCTGCAGAATACTCAAACTGTGGAACGTTATCTCTCATTTTTTTTTTTTTTTGCCAGTCCCGGGGCTTAACCTCAGCACCTGGGTGCTGTCCCTGAGCTTCTTTTCCTCCAGGCTAGCACTAGACCAATTGAACCCCAGTGCCACTTCTGGCTTTTTCTGTGTACGTGGTACTGAGGAATAAAACCCAGGGCTTCATGCATGCTAGGCCAGCACTCTACCACTAAGCCACATTCTCAGCCCCACTTTATCTCTATTTAAGGCACTCACCCAGAGAGCCACACAGACAGAGGAGACTTGAATGCAGATGATTGTCTTAGAGCCTGTCCTGGGTAGGGGTGAAGGACACATTTGAGCTGGGCTTGGCAGGATGAGAAATTTTCTGTGTAGAGAGAATGGGGGTGCATTCACATGTAGGAGTACATCTGGAAGCAGAGGCTGAGGGGAGTGAAGGGTCTGGAGTAGTTTTGGGGAGTACTGGAGGTTGGAGGCTGGCCCTCTTCCCTGCCTAATTTCTTGTCCCTCAGTTGCAGCTGGGGCGGAAGACCCTGGTGTGGCCTCCCGGGCTCTGGCCTGTGTGGCTGATGTGCTGGGCTGCATGGCAGAGGGTCAGGGAGGCTTGCGGAGTGGTCCAGCTGCCAACCCTGAGTGGATGAGGCCCTTTTCCTACCTGGAGTGTGGAGACCTTTCACGGGGAGTAAGGGCACTTGCTCAGGAGAGGGACAAGTGGCTGAGCAGGTGGGTAGCTAATCGAAGAAGTCAGAATGGCATTGAGAAACCCCCTGGGGGCATGGCCCCTGATGGTGGAAGCCCAGAAGGAGGTCGGGTCACTCTCAGGCCCTCAGTGTGTTTTTAGCTTCCTTCCCTCCCCGCAGGCCAGCCTTGCTGGTGCGAGCTGCCCGCCATTATGAGGGGGCCGAACAGATCCTGGTCCGCCATGCGGTGATGACAGCTCAGCACTTCGTTTCCATGGAGCCAGTAGAGCTGCCAGCACCGGGGCAGTGGGTGATGGCTGAGTGCCCAGCCCGCGTGGATTTCTCTGGTGAACCCCTATAGGGATGGGTGGGTTACCCAGTCCCCTAAGGTTCAGGCTGGCAGGTGGCGTGACCAGCTTGTTGAACTGCCATAGGGGGCTGGAGTGACACCCCACCCATTGCCTACGAGTTTGGTGGGGCAGTTCTGGGCCTGGCTGTGCGAGTGGATGGCTGCCGCCCCATTGGGGCCAGGGCCCGCCGTATCACGGAGCCTGAGCTGTGGTTGGCCATGGGACATCAGAAGGATGAGATGGCCACGAAAATAGTGTGCCGGAGCCTGGACGACCTGCAGGATTACTGCCAACCCCATGCTCCAGGTCAGAATTGAAGGTCATGGAGGCCTGAGAGCCAGCCAGAGTAGTTGAGGAGCCCCAAAAGAAAGAGAAGGGTAGAACTCACCCCATCTATGCACCAACAGGCGTAGGAAAAAGCAATGACCCATTTGCTTGTGTTAGAGAGTCTAGATGTCCATTAGTGGCTTGAGGCCTGCAATTGATGCTGAGCTTTTTTCCCGCGTTCCCCCCCACCCCCAATGAAACAGCACCCTGGACAGGGAAATTGCAGGGGGTGGAGGGCTGAGGTGGAGTCTGAGGAGGGGGAATTCTTTGCTTTGACCCCATCCCTCCGCAGGGGCACTGCTGAAGGCAGCCTTTATCTGTGCTGGGATTGTACACGTCCGCTCTGAGCTCTCCTTGCAGGAGCAACTGCTGCACAACTTTGGGGGTGGCTTTGAGCTCCACACCTGGTCTGAGCTTCCCCATGGCTCTGGTCTTGGTGAGTGGGTCCAGTCCCAGTTCTTCAATCTCACCTGTGCCCCCCTCTGTGCAGCAGAGGGGGTGTGGGGTAAGATGGGCTGGGGAGAGATGGTTCATGGCTGGTACTCCTCTCTGTGCCCTGTAGGAACCAGCAGCATCCTGGCTGGCGCTGCACTGGCTGCATTGCAGCGGGCTGCGGGCCAGCTGGTGAGTACAGAGGCCCTGATCCACGCGGTGCTGCACTTGGAGCAGGTGCTTACCACAGGTACAAGAGAGCTTGGGATGGGGAGAGGTTGCTGATATTTTCCCAAGGGCTTTTCTCCTGGATTTGCATGGTATTTCTTTCTTATTTTTTTCTCTGTCATAGGACTTGAACTCAGGGCCTGAGGTTTTTTTTTTTTTCCCTCAAGGCTAGTACTCTACCATTTTGAGCCACAGCTCCATTTCCAGTTTCTGTGGTAAATTAGAGATGAGTCTCACAGACTTTCCTGCCCCAGCTGGCTTTGAACTACGATCCTCAGCTCTCAGCCTCCTAAATAGCTAGATGTAAACCACTGGCGCCTGGCTTCACTTTGACTTTTGGTCATTTGCAACTTAAAATGTTCTATCTTGAAGTAGCTTATGTGTTTTTATTTATTTATTTTTTGGTGCTTGAACTGGGCTTGAACTGAAGTCCTGGGTGCTGCCCCTAGCTTTTAGCTCAAGGCTAGCACTCTACTACTTCCAGCTTTTTTTGCTAATTGGAAATAAGAGTCTCATGGGCTTTCTTACCTATGCTGGTTTTGAACCACGATCCTCAGATCTCAGCCTCCTGAGTAGTTAGGATTATAGGCGTGAGCCACCAACGCCTGGCAAGAGTCTTGTAAATGCCTACTGAGTTCTGAAGTTGCTGTACCTTTATATGTATAAGGCACTGTTGACACTAATGGCTTGTTTTCATGATTCTGTCCCCCTTCATGCTGCCCTTCAGAGCTTGTGGGGCAGAGCTGGCTTTGGAGTGGAGGATGGACCTTCAATCTGCCCTTCTATCCTCCTCCCTCCCATTCTTCCTGCCATATGGTAGGGCAGCAAGAAGGTGCCTAGCCAAGGATATATCGAATAGGATGCTCCTGGTGCCAGGTTTCTCTCCTTCTGGCCTCTGGCACCTTGGAATCTGAGTACAATGTAGAGCAGCCAGAGCAAGCAAGATGTATACAGCTCTTTCAAGTAAAGTGGGATATGCCAAAAATCTTTTTTTTTTTTTTTGGGTCAGGGCCTGGGTGCTGTCCCTGAGTTTCTTTTGCTAAAGGCTAACACTCTACCATTTTAAGTCACAGTTCCACTTCGTTTTCTGGTGGTCAATTGGAAATAAATCTCAAGGTCTTTCCTGCCCGGCTGGCTTTGAACCTGCAATCCTTAGATCTCAGCCCCCTGAGTAGCTAGGATTACAGATAGAAGCCACTAGTCCCCAGCCATAAAGCTTATTTCTAATATAAGCAGAAGATAGGGCACAGGGGACCAGTAGGCTACAGGGAAGTCCAAGCCCCTTTCTTCTGGCTCCTCTGGCTGCATAACCTTAGGTGGGTGGAAGTTAGTGTGGTTTACTCCAGCTCCAATTACCTATTTAGTCTGCAAAGCAACTTGGGCTTTGTGAATGCCAAGCTTGGCCCCAGATTGCAGCTCCTCTGCCTTGCTGGTTTTGGTCTGCTGCCAGAAGCTGCAAAGCTCACTTGTTTCAGCTGGAGTTGGAGGATGCTGTCCCAGCCAGAAGCTCAGGATCATAAGCTTGGGCTGGGGGAGTGAAATTGGACCAGATAAGTCTCAACAGTAACAACACTGTGGGTTCACAGGAGGTGGTTGGCAGGACCAGGTGGGTGGTCTAATGCCTGGTATCAAAGTGGGGCGCTCCCAGGCCCAGCTGCCACTGAAGGTGGAAGTAGAAGAGATCACTGTGCCCAAGGGCTTTGTCCAGAAGCTCAATGACCACCTGCTGCTAGTGTACACTGGCAAGACCCGCCTGGCACGGAATCTGCTACAGGTGAGCCCAGCCCCAGAGTGAGGAGGGAGGCAGATAGCTCAGCAAGGCCTGATCCTCACTGCATCTGCCCTGCTCTGCTTGCAGGATGTACTGAGGAGCTGGTATGCCCGGCTGCCTGCTGTGGTGCAGAATGCCCACAGCCTGGTAAGACAGGCTGAAGAATGTGCTGAAGCCTTCCACCAAGGTGAGGTGCTTCTTCCAGCAGAGGTCAGGGGCTTTGGAATGAAGGCCTTATTTCAGCCAGGGACTTTTGCAGGCTTGGCACAAGCCAGATAATAGGCTCCTAGGAGCCTCCTGTCCTCTCCTTGGTTTCATACGTGGGGGCTACTTGTCGGGACAAAGCCTGCCTTATGAGAAAGTTCCTCCAGTGCCACCTACTGGGCAGCAGACAAGGAAAGAGGCTCTGCCTTATGCTTGACTGGCCGGGATGTTGAACCCCCTTCAGTATGTGGCTCCAAGTATGTGGCTACGTAGTTTTTGATATTGTGCTGGGCACTGTGTGGGTTGGCTACTTTGTACACATCAGTCGTCAGGCCTGTACTATGGTCCTTATTATTGCTTCCACCCAGTGTTGAGCCTGGACTAAACCCTGACAGTGAAATGCCTCTTGCCACTTCATTTCTCTATGGATAGGTGTTGGTTCAAATATCACATTCCTCTCTGTGCCAACTGTAGGAAACTTGCCTCTGCTGGGCCAGTACCTGACTTCTTACTGGGAGCAGAAGAAGCTCATGGCTCCAGGCTCTGAGCCCCTAGCTGTGCGGAGAATGATGGATGTCCTGGCCCCCTACGTGCATGGCCAGAGCCTGGCAGGGGCTGGTGGTGGGGGCTTTCTCTATGTGTTGACCAAGGAGCCACGGCAGAAGGAGGCTGTAGAGGCTGTGCTAGCCAAGACTGAGGTACGTGATGGGGTTAGTAGTAGGGAAAGGCCCCCAGGTGGCTTTCCAACTCACTAGGGGAGGCACGCAGGCCCTTTGGGCTTTGCTGCCCCAAGAGGCCTAAGACTTGCTCAGAGCCCTCTAAACATCTTCTGTTCTATCCAGGGCCTTGGCAACTACAGCGTCCACCTGGTGGAGGTAGACATGCAGGGCCTGAGCCTGCAGCTGCTGGGGAGTTAGCCTTCACCTGACACCCACCTCCACGAGGCGTGGGCCTTCTGAAGCAGGCAAGAAATAATGCTACGGCCGCCTTTCCCTTCTGTGGGAGCACCCAGCCTGCTACTTCCCACCTACCTCTTTGGGTCTGCTCACAGAGGAAGCAAGATGTGGACAAGCAAGGCAGTGGAGAGGACTGTAGACTCTGGAGCGGACCCAGGAAGACCCTAAGCTCAGTATCCATGTAGCCTTTCTAAAGGACTGTGGCCCAGCGCACTCCTCTCTCCGCTAAGGCCTGAAAGAACACGATGGCAACCAGCCATAGGGTCCCTCGGTAAGACTGACCCTAGAGGCCTGCCTTAGAGTTTTAGGGTCTCCATGCTCCACTCTCCTCAGCTAGAATGAGCGGTTGTGGGGGTGGGCTCCATTCCATTTACTGGCAAATCCTTGCCAACCTACACCTTTACTATGCCAACACTATGGACAGTGACCCTGTGTGCAGTGAGTTTTCAACACTGACATGCATGGAATAAACTCAACTCTGCCCTTCAAGGCTGTCCTTAGAAAGCTTTCTCCCTGTCAGGAGTGATGCTGGCCCTGGGGTGATCCAGCTTCTGAAGGCTCATGGTATATGGGTCCTGGATGTGGATGGGCACTATCCTAGGTGCAGGAGGAAGCTGAGGTCTCCAGCATTTGACTCCATGTTTCAGTGGCACTGGTATCACCCTGCCCTGCCCCGGGGCAGCTAGCCCTCACTGGAATCAGCACACAGACCTTTCCAAGCAGTGTCTTATTCTGATGTTTATTCATTAGCATCAACCTCGCCTTGAAGTGAAACCCAATTCCAAGTCCCCGGATGCTCTCCAAGGCTGGCAGGGGCAGTGCCATTGCTGTAGTGTGAGAGTGAGAAGGCCCAGGGGCGGGAACGCTGACGGCTGTCTGCTGTCTGCCCTGGCTCTCCCACTTCTCTCAATGGGGACAGGTTGTTCTAAAGTCCCACCCAGTCAGGTCTGAGGGGGTGGCCAGGCCTTGTTTTCTGGCTCTCAGCAGTGGTACAGTCTGTGCTGGGAGCTCACCCGTTTGTCTGGGGCTACTCAGGGAGTAGGCCCTGAGCTTTGAAGAGCCAGGTGGACTCCCCCTATCATCTACAGGCGCAGCCTCTTAATGTCCTCACTGCGGAAATCTATGCGCAGAGCCAGCACTTGGCGCACTTCAGCAGGAGTGAGGCGCCAAGTTAAAGGGCCAGAGTTGGCACCCCAGTAATCTAGAATCTCTGTCACCTGTGAGGAAGAACAGAAACCAGTCAGCGGGGCAGGGACTATCCTGAGGGAAGGGAAAAGGTGCCCTGCGGAGCTGGATTGCTAGTGGGCATGAGGGAGTTGCAGGGTTCCTTTGCATTTTTCCAGTCACCATTTCCTGGCTAGGCTGAGGGTGCCCCACATACCCGCTCCAGATTGAGGATCGTAGCCATCTGGGAAAGCCGGGCAAACTTGTCTCGGATAGTCCAAGTTGTCACAGTTGTGAGATAAGCAATGAGTGACCTCAGCTCCTTGTCAAACTGCAGACCACCCAGCTATGGGAAAACACAAGCCCTATTTAAACATTTTTTTTTTTCCTTTTTCTTTTTGCTGGTTGTAGGGCCTGATCTCTAGGTCTGGGCACTGTCCCTCAGCTCTTCAGCTCAAGGCGAGCACTCTACCACTTGAGCCACACAGTGCCACTTAAGGCTTTTTCTGCTTATGTGGTGCTGAGAAATTGAACCCAGGGCCTCATGCATGCAAGGCATGCGCTCTACCACTGAGCCACCTTCCCAGCCCCTTAAACTTATTTTCAATAAAGCCTTGCCTTGTGACCAGAAGACCTGCAAGGCAAGGGTATTTTGGCCTCAGGTGGTACCCTGTGGCTCTAGTTTGTTCTAGTGTCTCAAAAGCCAGGACAGGACTGGGTGAGGATATGCAAGGCCTTCAAGTAGTAGAGAGGACACAAATCCTAGGGTGGCATGGCTTGTCTTCCTCAGGCTTGCCCCTTTGACCTTACCCTGTTGAAGGTGGATTTCAGCACCACTTTCTCCAGCTCGACGGCGACAAGGCTTGTCATGAGGCCGGTCAGGCTGTCATAGATGACTGGAGACAGGTTGGCCTGCATAGAGGCTTGACATCAGTGGAGGTCCCTCCAAGCCCCTCTACCTCTACACTGCAGTCCTCAGTGGCAGGGGACAGTGATGTGGGGTCATGAGGGGTGTTTCAGAGGTTGGGGTGTGGTAGGGTTTTTGCAGTCTTAGAGCTATAATGAATAGCCACAGGCTGCTGGTAAGGGCAGAGATGGTAATTCCACAAGTACCCACTCACCTTGAATTCTGCCATTTGCTGCTCCAGGTTTAGGATGAATTGCTGTACCCAGGGGTCATTGGCCTCATAGTCATTGAATTCTTCCTATTGTCAGAAAGCAAGGGGGGAATTACCAGGAGCTTCTTTCTCCCTAGTTATCATTTACCTCCACCTGCCTCAGCTCTTTCAGGCAAATGATTTAAGAGGTCATTCCTCCCATTAGCTTTTGACACCACCAGTTTAAAACTAGCTTGGGTTCCAGGCTGGCAGTAACTGCTAGGGCACTGTACCTCTACCCAGCAAACAGTTCTGGGGGGCAGCAGCCGCACACACTGGGGCAAGGTTCCTGGCCATGTGTTCCCTCTTGCAGTTCATGCTGTACTGGGGTGACTCACTAGGTCAGGGAAAGAAAGCTGCTAAGTCTCTGTAAAGTAGGCTAACAAGAGCCTTGATATAAGATGAGTAAGGTCAAGGCAAACTCTTGTCACATGTCTCTTTGAGCTCTTCTGACTAAAGCCAACCATTTCCTGGGAGGTGCCTAGTCTTTGACGGAGAGGAACGTGAGCTGGGCAGCACGTAAGGTCTAGTCTCTTCCCATGATCCCACTGCCCTCCTTGGATTTGGGGGCTGAGGAAGACTGGGCTTGTAGCTGTTGGCTGACCTCCTCGATGTTATGAGAGACGGAGAGAAAGGTGTTGATCCAAGGCTGAACCTGTGGCTTGACTGCTGTGGTGTTGAGCTCCGTCAGCCCTTCCTGTAGGACAGCACAGAGACAATCAGACACAAACCCACCCCTCCCTCAACTGCAGGGTCCTATCGAAGCTGAGGTTCTCTACAGGCCCCGTGGGAAGCAGAGAAGGGATCATGTTAATAGAGGCCAGATCATCTTTTACACAACTATGAAGATTCAGGACCAGATGAGTCGTGAGATTATCCTAGCTCTGAAAAGATTCCATAGTGTCTGGTGCTGGGCAGTACCTGGGATTAAGGTCAAGAACAGGTCACCACACTGTTCATTTCTTCTGGGCATCTTTCTGAACCCTCTTGCCATTTGGGGGCCAAGTGGAGATTGGTCAGATCCTGGTTTGTCAATCTGACAACTGTGCTGCTGAAAAGCCTTTAGTCTCAAGGGATTTATATAACTCGGTGGCTTACATGCTTCTCCCTCCTCCTGTGCTCCGTGGAGGCCATGGGAAACCAGTCACCTCCAGGTAGCAGCTCAACCTGGGGCTTACCTGCAAAAGGTCTCGGAATTTGTTGGACACTGCAGCCAACTCAGAAAGGCAGCTGTCAAACTTGGCCTGAGCCTGCTCTCCTCCAATGCCCTGGCTGAAGAGCTTGGTGCAGTCACTCTAGGGGAGAACATGGCTTTAGACAACTGAACGCATCTATATCAAGTGGAGATTTGAGCTGGAAGCATGGCTCAAGTGGTAGAATACCAGCAGATCAAGTTAGCCAAGCAAGTGTGAGGCCCTGAGTTCAAGTCCTGGTATGTACTAAAGGAACAACAACAAAGACCATATACCAAAACTAACATAGCAACTGACTTTGTGCAAGGTTTGGTGAACTTTATTTAATTTCTTACATTTATAGAGAGCTTTGTTATAAAAAGTACTTTTCCATTTGTTTTTATTTTTTTGCAGTGAGTGCTGGGGACTGAATCAACAGCCTTGTACATGTTGAGCAAGTGTTCTACTACTGGTTTACATGCCCAGCCCAAATCAAATAATTTTTTTTTTGTCTGTCATGGGGCTTGAACTCTGGGCCTGGGCTTTGTCCCTTAGCTCTTCAGCTCAAGGCAAAGGATCTACCACCTGAGCCATAGCGCCACTTCTGGTTTTCCGAATGGTTTTACTGGAGATAAGAGTCTCATGGAGTTTCCTGTCTGGGCTGGCTTTGAACCATGATCCTCAGATCTCAACCTCCTAAGTAGCTAGGATTATAGGCGTGAGCCACCGACGCCTGACAAATCAAGTAATTTGTTAAAACAAATTTTATTAAAAGCCATCCACTTTTAAATGATTATAAATGAAGAAATAGGGTGCAAAGGACAAAGACTGAAGCTAGATTTTTACTATTCCATGTTTTATGTACTTGAAAATTTTGAAATAAAATGAAGTAATTTCTAGAATTCAGAAGTAAAATAAATCTAACAAGTTAACTGTATATTATGAAAGAACTATGTTACATTACTTAAAGCACAGTAATTTAACTTATGTTATAATGAATATTCTCTAGGTTTATAAAAACAAAAATTTTAAACTGTTCTGAGTAGTCTTACTGTTGATTCTAAAAATAACTTTTTAAAATCAACTTTTCAACCCTGTTTTCATTAGAGCACCCAAAAACCAAAAATAGGGCTGAGTGGAGATCTGTATCTCATTTTATAGATGAGAAAACTGAGGCTCAGGGAGTTATAGAACTTGTCACATGCCAACACTATGTGTTAGATGATATGATTTGAATTCTGACCTCCCAACTCCTGTGCTAGAGCTTTCCTCACAGGTCCATAGAGGCCTTTCTACCCTATCAATCACAATGAAACCCGGCAAGTATGGCTATATGTCAGGGAGTGCATGTGTCCCCACCGGCATGGTTCATAGGGCTCTCTCTCTCTCACACTGGGTAGCTACAGCTGCTGAAAGCTCATAGACAATTTCCCCTGTACCTCCAGAGTCTTCTTGAGAGTGGAGATGTTTTCACTGCAGACTTCCACGTTGTTCAGAGTCACCTGAGAGATGAGGAAGGAAGAACATGACATCCTACTTACTGGGTACGCTGTCTACTCCAATGGCCAGACTGGCTGATAGTTGCATTCCCTTTGGGTCCGACTACGGCTGGCTAGACTCGGCTCACAAAAGCCCGCATCACTGTGATTAGGTGGGATGCTCAGATCTCATGCTGGCATCCCACAGTCAATGTTGAAGAATCATGCTGCTCTTGGTGCTGCTTAGCTACTGAGTGCAGATGGGTAAAGCTAAAGATGGCACATAAAAACCAGCAAACATCACAAGTTTCCAGGGAAATAACTGCACTGTCATAACTGCAGAAGGATGAAGGCTGCAACATAAATGTTTCCAAGGCACTTAGGGCACTAAGAATAGTTGTCAGGAGGAAAAAATGGATTGGGCTCAAATGGTATTGATTTCAAAGTTTCCCTTGTATTGACAGTCCTTGTAAGCATGGACTCATTGGGCTTATTCCCTGCTTCTGGCAAATGATATGTCAGTACAGTTGGTGAAGTTATCTTGACAGCCAAAGGAATCAAAATGTCATAAAATAGACCATGTGTTGGGAGAGATGACATTTTAAGTGCTTGGTATTAGGAAAACTAGAAATCTTGTCACCAAGTATTTAGCATCACTTTTCTTTTTGGATTTATCTTCTATTCCTTTCCAACAATAAAACCTTCTGAATGGAGGGCCCTAATGGACCAACAAATTAAGCAAAGGCACACTGGCCAGCCTTGTGGACATGGGTGATCCAGTGGTAGAAAATAGGACTGGATGGAAAACAGGAAGGCAGAAGGTTTAGGAGGACTTAAAGGACAACCAAACTGCTTGGTGCTGGTGGCTCCCTCCTGTAATCTTAGCTACTCAGGAGGCTAAGATCTGAGGACTGTGGCTCGAAGCCAGGTTGGGCTGGAAACTCTGTGAGACTTGTACCTCCAATCAACTAACCAAAAAGCCAGAAGTGGAGATGTGGCTCAAGTAGTAGAGTACTAGCCTTGAGCACAAAAAAAAAAAAAAAAAAAAAAAGCCCTGGGACAGCATTCAGGCCCTGAGTTCAAGTCCTAGGATGTGTATGTACATGCATGCACACACATACACACACAAAACCAACCAAGCAAAGATATTTAGCTTTGATATGGTAGGTTGCAAGAAGCCAATGAAAGCTTCTGAGCACAGAAATGAGGGAAAAATGTAAACAAAATAAAAAAAGTTTGTCAGTTCATGATCATATGATGCTGGAAATTTTGTCAGAGTTCTCCAAAGGTACCACATTTCAGAGGCAAACAGTTCTTGGAGCTGATTTTCCTTTTTGGTGGGGAGAAAACTATGGCATCCCAGATGGATAGAACTCATGCCCAAGGAAAGCATTTTCAATGCCAGGAAGATAGTGGCTTCACTGAAGCAGCCTTCATGTTGGATCTATTTAAGGACTACTGTGGTTCCCCTGCTCGCAGATGAGATATTAGTAAGCCTAGGCTCTGAAAACAACAGCCAGAACAGTTGGCTGTAAGAATCTGATAGAAGCTAAGGATTTCTTCTAGAAAAATGTATATACTCTGTGGACTGTTGCTTATGTCCTGTTATTGGATGGTTCTTCTAGCCTCTGAACTTTAGGAGCTAAACTGAGAGTTTAGTCAGTGTGGAGGATGGAGTACAATAAGCCTGTGACAGCACTGTTTCCTTCATGTCAAGAAAGTATGTGACAGCTGGGTGCTGGTGGCTCACACCTGTAATCCTAGTTACTCAGGAGGCTGAGATCTGAGGATCATATTTCAAAGCCAGACCGGGCAGGAAACTCCTTGAGAATCTTTTTTTTTTTTTTTGTCGGTCGTGGGGCTTGAACTCTGGGCCTGGGCGTTGTCCCTCAGCTCTTCAACTCAAGGCGAGCACTCTACCACTTGAGCTACAGCGCCACTTCCTCCTTGAGAATCTTATCTCCAATAAACCACCAGAAAGCCAGAAGTGGTGCTGTGGCTCAAGTGGTAGAGTGCTTGCCTTGAGCTGAAGAGCTGAGGGACAGCGCCCATGCCCAGAGTTGCCCTTTATGGGTGGGCTACCATGCCCAGTGCTAAGGTCTTCAGTAGAGACTCCTTCCAGAAGAACTTGACAGAAAACTAGTCTTGGTAGGCCTAAAGGATTGACAGCCACCAATACCTTGGGCCTTTTCTTACAGAAGCAATATGAAGGCTTGGTATAGATGTTACAGATTGGTCTTGTGACAGATGCTTGGCAAGCCAAATACTGAGGGGCCCTTGAACAGCTGGGTAGAGGTCTTAGGAAGAAGCACTCAGGAAAGCTGAGGAGCCTTAGCTTCTTGCAGGGACAAGTGTATATCCTGGCTCTGGCTACTCAGAATAGGTTCCTAGGTAAGAAAGGGTGTTAGAACCTTCTAGGAGGAACTTCTTACAGTGTAGCTTAGAGGTCATAATTTAACCTCTCTGCAGCTGGGGATTGAATGCAGGACCTTATGCCTGCCAGGCAAATGCTCGAAGCTGACCTACCCAGTCCACAGCTTAACTTTTCTAGAGAAACCCAACTCCAACCTGTGGGGCCACCTACCAGGAAGGACAGTTTGGCCTCGTCAGTGCTCTCAATGCCTTTGGTGTCAAATTTTCCCTGCTGAAGGCTGCTGTGCATGATGCTCACAGCACTGGTCACCCCGCGCTGGATGTCCTGTAAGGTGGTGGCTGGGAAGCCCATCCGTAGCTTGTTATGCAGAACATTCCTGGGGAGGCAGGATGACACATGTAGAGTGATAATGCGCAACCTGGCTTTTGGACAGCAGGGCTAAGCACCCTTTCTGTGCTCTAGCTGCTCCAGTTGCTCTTTTGGGGGAGATAACCAATCCTAGAGACCACTGTAGGACACCTCTCAGGAGTCTGGGTATGACAGTGAGCAATGCTTCCTCAAGACCACTAAGATAAGTATATACAGAGGAGAATGGCAAGGTTTTTGGTGAGGGATACTGAGGTTTGAACTCAGGGCCTCATGCTTGCTAGCCATGTGCTCTACTGCTAAGCCATGGCTCCAGGCCTTTATTGCACTTATTTTTGAGATAGGGTCTTATTTCCTGCCAAGAAGAATGCCTGGACCATGATCCACCTATTTTAGGCTTTCTGTAGTAGCTGTCATGACAGGCATGTGCCCACAGTTTTTCCCACTGAGATGGATTCTCATGGACTTTTGTTTTTTCCTGCCTGGGTTCGCCTAGAACTATGACCATCCTGATCCCACATAAGATAGAATGGCAGGCATGTATCACTATATCCAACTAGTGTTTAAGGAGGAGGTGTAGTGAATCATAAGCAGCATCTTTAATTCCCATTTCTGCATGGGGAGCAGGAAATGTTTCTCCCATTTCTCCCCATCTTTACCGTTTATTACTAAAACAAATCCTGCGAAACTTAAAAAAAAATCATAAGCAAAAAGAGAAGAAACAAATGGGTCACAGTAATCAACTATAACTAAGACATTTGGGCCTAGAAAGCCAATCAGCCATACTTGAAGTAATCTTCCAGTTCAGTGGTGGCGAGGTTGATCATAGCACAGAGACAGTCGATGCTAGAGCTGGAGAGAGCCCGCCCAATGCACTTCTTAATGATGTAGAAGACATCATCCACCATGCTGGATGTCAACTGGCCCTTCTCATAGGTATCCAGGGCCACAGCCTATCCAAAGGTAAAATACTCAGTAAACATTCTAGTTCTACACATTCTACATGGCTTTGGTTCATTAGTCCTGGTTCTGCACCTTTTTCTATACCTTTCCCGTATTTTTCCTAGCCTCTATACCTTTCCCATATTATTCTAGCCTCTACTGAACACTACATTAGGAAATTTAGTATTTAAGGCCTTAGCCTTGGGAACATCCATTACTTAGGAGGTTGGACATAGGAGAGGCTACTTACACTAAGAGGGATTCCTCATCCACATACCTATAGGGAGATGGAGGCAGGGAACAAGTAGATTCCATGGGGAGCTGAGCTGGGTTTATTGTAATGCTAGAAGTCTTAGCTGGGTATATGCAAAGTATGATAACTCCAAAGACTCCTCTTACTATATAAAGCAATGCCTCGCAGTCTGCATGCATGCATGCATGCATGCAGAGATATTTTCAGAGCAGAATCAAGAAACATGACAAGCCTCAATCATTTCCTTCAACTTGGTTTCTTAGATGGCAGCCTCATTTGTAAGAGATGTGTTCTGTGTCCTACCTTATTAACAGTCTCCCTCATGAAGTACTCTTCCATGGTAATATATAAGCCAATTAGCTCTTGCATGGTACAGTTCAGTAGGCAATTATTGAGCAGTTTGTCCAGGCACTTCTGGTGCTCTAGGAATAGCCAAGAAAGGAATATTCACTTTTTTTTCTTTTTGTTTTTGTCTGTCATGGGGCTTGAACTCTGGGCCTGAGCACTGTCCCTGAGCTCTTCAGCTCAAGGCTAGTGCTCTACCACTTGAACCATAGTACCACTTCCAGCTCTTTTCAGTTTATGTGGTGCTGAGGAATCGAACCCAGGGCCTCATGCATGTGAGGCAAACACTCTACCACTGAGCTACCTTCCCAGCCCGAATATTCACTTTTTTTCCCCAAGGGCAAGGGAGTAACATTTTCACTTTTATTCATGTCCTCTTCTAATCTTCCTCCCAAACAGATTCATATATTACTTGGCTATAATCACAGTACTTTATGTGGTTTAGTCTGACCCTAAACTCCTGAGCTCAAGAGACCTCCTGCCTTAGCCTTTGGAGTAACTGAGGATATAGGTATGTGCCACTGGACAGAGCCAGGCAGCAGTAGCTCATGCCTGTAATCTTAGCTACTCAGAAGGCTGGTTTGAAGCTAGCCTGGGCAGGAAAGGCCATAAGACTCTTTAACCACCAGAAAACTGGAATGGTGCTGTGGTTCAAAGTGGTAGAATGCTAGCCTAGAGTGAAAAAGCTCAGGGACAACACCCAGGCCATGAGTTCAAGCCCACCACTGGCAAAAAAAGAAAGGAAAAGAAAAAAAACTCAAGCAGTCAGCAAGGTTCAGTAGCATTAGACCAGGCTACTGAAGAGGCTGAGGTGGGAGAAGGTGTTGAGAATTCGAGAACAGCCGAGGCATAATGAGACCTGATCTCAAAACAATAACCCTGGAGAACTATTAATGACATTACCCTGTCTTATCTTTTTTAAATATCACTTACCTCTTCAAAATTTGTGACTTGTAGACCGGGAACACTGAAAAAGGAGTTGAGTGGAAGGCTTTCTTTGTATTGAATAGTTGTTTTATTTTGAAACAGGGTCTCACTATGTGGCTGGTACTGGTCCTTGAATACAGGGCTCTGTCCCTTAGCTTTTTTGCTCAATGTTGGCACTCTATCACTTGAGTTACAGCTCCATTCCTGGCTTGTTTGGTGGTTAATTGGAGGTAAGAATCTCATGGACTTTCCTGACCAGGCTGGCTTTGAACTGTGATCCTCAGCTCTCAGCCTCCTGAGTAGCTAGGATTATAGGCATGAGCCACCAGTGCCTGGCATTGTACAGGTTCTTTAAAACCTGTACATATCTCAAAAAAAAAACTTAAATAAAATGATTAGAGTTAAGTTGGCCAGAGATGCACTGAGGCTTTGTTATTTCCTTAGCAAGAGATCTGTGGTTTACAGAATATGAGAAACATGTTTTACCTTGCTTTACTTCTTCGGAGGCCATGGAGTCCCCCACCTCAAAATCTGAACTGATTCTCTTCCTGAGGAAGCGTAAGTACAGCTCACTGCGGGCATTCATTAGAGTGACTTCAGTAAGGATGGGGTCCAGTTCCCTGAAACACAGAGCCGAAGGAATAAGAAGAGCTATAGGACAAAGAGTTTCTAATTCTCCATCCCCTTTGGGCCTGTAAAAGTAACTGCTAGGCATTGGTGCTCACACCTATAATCCTAGCTATTCAGGAAGCTGAGATCTGAGGATTGCAGTTTGAAGCCAGCCCAGGTAGGCAAGTCTGTGAGACTCTTACCTCCAATTAACTACTAAGAAAGGTGGAAGTGGAGCTATGGCTCAAGTAGTGGAGCTCTAGCCTTGAGCACAAAAGTCCAGGGACAGCTCCCAAACCATGAGTTCAAGTCCCACTATCAGTGCGTGCATGTGCACATGTGCACCAACACACACACACACACACACACACACACACACACACACACACACACACACACACACACACACACAC
>NW_012267234.1:11970739-12066372 GCF_000151885.1 Dipodomys ordii | reverse complement strand
AAATCATATTATGACTATTCTCTCCAATAGCATCTTTGGAAGTCAAGATAATTTTCTTGTTTTAAATTATATTCAATTTACTTTAACAGAGCTTGGGTCTGAAGAGATAGGGAATATCAAAATATTGAGAGATTAATTTTACTAATCAGATTCTAAATCTGGGAGTTAATTCTCCAATCAATTAATGCATAGTAAACTATAGGATTAGATTGAAGGCATCAGACTGGAAGGGAAAGAAGAGAGGTAGGAAGCAGATGTAGAGAAAGTAGAGAATAGAGAAAGAAGCTTACCTTCAAACAGGAGAGTGAGTGTGTCTGCAAAGATGACTGCAGCTCTTCGGTCACTCATGTCCGACTCTAGCACCAACAGTAAGTTCTCCTCAGCTTTACTGGCTACCTGGAAAAAAAAAAGCACAAAATTCACATAGACTTCTTAGATCAAAGGCCAGCCTCATGCAGGGTAAATTTGTTTTCCAAAAAGGCCTCCCACTGGTTTTTCTTCCCTGTATGTTCTCTTGATGGTTGGAGGAACCTCTCTTGGTGAGAATCTGGGCTGTGTGAGTTCAGGTAGGGTAAGAAACTAGAGCAAAGAGATAACTCTTCTTTCATTCAGAAGGATAAATAATGCTTTTCTTCTCTTCCAAAATATAAACAGTTAGCCAGACAGCAGTGGCTCATGCCTGGAATCCTAGGCACTTAGGAGGCCGAGGTCTGAGGATTTTGGTTCAAAGCCAGCTTGGACAGGAAAGTCTGTGAGACTCTTATCTCCAACTAACCACCAAAAAGCTGGAAGTGGAGCTGTGGTTCAAGTGGTAGAGTACTAGTCTTGAGCACAAAAGCTCAGAAACAGTGCCTAGGCCCTGAGTTCAAACCCAGGACCAGCAGAAACAAAATATAAACAAAATATTAGCAACAAATGCAGTGGTGGTACTCACTAGATACTAGGTACTCACTAGCTATAGACTGAAAGTGAACTATACAACTTGTGGATGGGATGGGAAGGAAAAACTGGAAGAGAGCATGGGAAGAGGTTACAGTGTCCAAAAAGAATTGTACTTATTACCTGACTTATTTAACTGTAACCCCTTTGTATATCACCTTTATAAAGACAGTAAAAAATTAAAAAATTCATAGACACTTGTTTCACAGCTAAACAACAACAATAATAACAACAAACCCAAGCTATCATTAGCTAAAGGGAGAGTGACCCTAATTGTAATAATCTCCTCAAAGTTTAGCTTGTTATTCTTAACAAGAAATCTGGGTAATATGAAAGCTTTTTGTTTTTTTTATATTTTATTAGTACTGGGGCTTGAACTCAGGGCCTGGGTACTGTTCCTTAGCCTTTTGTTCAAGGCTAATAGAACTTTACCACTTGAACCATACCTCCAATTCTGTTTTTTTTTTGTGTGTGTATGTGCTTAATTGGAGAGCAGAGTCTCATGGATTTTTTTCTCTCCCCAATGGCTTTCAACCACCTTCCACAGACCTCAGCCTTCTGAGTAGCTAGGATTACAGGCATGAGCCACCAACACCCAGCTATTTATTTTTTTCTTCATGCCAGTATTGGAGCTTGAACTCAGTTCTTCCCTCCCAGAATACCAAGATTCCTTGTCCTAGCCTGACAGATATCATTTATGAGAATCAATTACTTTGAGATTATTGCTAGCCCTTTAACACACACACACATTTAACATTTCAATTTCTATTTATTGTTTTTGCCAGTCTAGAGGCTTGAACTCGTGCTGTCCCTGAGCCTCTCTGTGCTCAAGGCTAGCACTCCACCACTTGAGCCATTGAGCCACTTCTGTTTTTTTCAGAGTAGTTTATTGGCGATAAGAGTCTCATGGAAGCTGGGTGTTCATGGCTTACACCTGTAATCCTAGCTACCCAGGAGGCTGAGATCTAAGGATTGAAGTTCAAAGCCAGCCTGGGCAGGAAAGTCTGTGAGACTTTTATCTCCAATAAACCACTCAGAAAACCAGAAATGGCACATGGCTCAAGTGATAGAGTGCTAGTCTTGAGCTGAAGAGCTGAGGGATAGCGCCAAGGCCCAGAGAGTTCAAGCCCCACAACCAACCAAAAAAAAAAAGTCTCATGGATTTTCTTGCCTAGGCTTTCCTTGAACTGAAATTTGTAGATCTCAGCCTCCTGAGCAGCTAGGATTACAAGAGTAAGCTACTGGTGCTCAGCAGTAGTCCATATTTTAAACAGAAGAAAAGTACTACTAGGCATGGTTGGCTCATGCTTGTAATCCTAGCTCAGGAGGCTGAGATCTGAGGATCATAATTCGAAGCCAGACAGGGCAAAGAAAAGTTGGTCAATGAGACTCCATGTCCAGTCAATCAACAAAAAGTCTGACTGGTGGTAGAGTTCAAGTGGTGAAATGCCAACTGTGATAAAAGTGCCAAGTGAGAGCACAAGGCCTTGGTTTCAAGTCTGATGCAGATACTAAAAAAATAAAAAGCTTAAAGTCCTAAGAATCAAACTGAAGCCCATTGAGACTCCAGAATGGTTATGAAGTCTTGAGACCATTAACCAAGAATTTCAATTGCTTATTTATTGATTGATTTGCTTGAACTCGGGACCTCGTGCTGTCTCTGAGCTTTTGTGCTCAAGGTTAGTGCTCTCCACTTTGAGCCACAGTACCACTTCTGGTTTTCTGGTGGTTAATTGGAAATAAGTCTCATGGACTTTCCTACCCAGGCTGGCTTTGAACTGCGATCCTCAGATCTCAGCCTCCCAAGTAGCTAGGATTACAGGCATGAGCCACCAGCATATGGCTTTCAATTACTTTTAAAAGGAGCCAGTTCCTCACTAACAGCTTGAAAAGGATGATTTAACTTGTCAGAGAACTTGCATTTTCATTTTTGGAAATAAATGTGTAGTAGCAGATGCCTACGCCATCAATAGGCTGGCAATAAATGTGTTGAGTGAATGCATGCATTCAAGTCTGCCAGATTCCAGGAGGAGCAGAAAAAAGTCATATGCAGAAAAGACAAAGTATCCATAGAAACTGGACTTATTCAGTCTCTGCAGGCAAAGAACTATATCATTATCCGGACAAATAACCTGGGCCCATACCTGCTTGCAGAGGTATTCTGAGAATTTGCTTAATCCCTCTTCATGCAAACCCAACAGTGGGAAGATCTTGAAGAAACGTTCCACCTGGGGCAAATCCCCTTCCTTGGTAGCTATGGCAAATTTTTCTGCTACAATGGCTTTGAGACGTTGCTCAGCTTCTTGAAGTAATTTCAGATTGGCATCAATTATGCTTCCTGCTCAATGGGGAGAAAAATGAAAATTAATGCAAAGAATGGTACTGTATCTGCTCCACGTTTTCCTAGGGCTTTAGACACGGTTCCTGGAGTTTTTGCTCAATGCTAGTGCTCTCCCATTTGAGCCACAGCTCCACTTCTGGATTTTTGGCAGTTAATTGGAGATAAAGAGTCTCACAGACTTTCCTTTGAATTCTGATCCAATTTAATTGTGATCTGAGTCTCCTGACCGTGAGCCAGCAGTGTCTAGCTACCAGTATTCACTAAGAAGTATGTACTATGCACTTACTGTGCTAGATACTAGACTTGCAGTGTGTATGTTAAAGAGATGAAGTCAGCCATGATCCTACTGTCATGGAGGTTACACTTAAATGAAAGTTTTGAACATAAATACCTATTAAATATTCTGATAAGTTGTTGCAAGGAAGTTGCTTCAAAGTTGCAAAGTACAACGAATTGCTAGAAAGTGAGGAGCCCTCTCTAAAAGGTGGGTATGATTTTGAGACTTGAGTAGGGATAGTAGTAGAAAGATGAGGGGCTGGGAATGTTGCTCAGTGGTAGAGAGCTTGCCTAGCATTCATGAAGCGCTGGGTTCAATTCCTCAGTACCACATAAACAGAAAAAGTCAGAAGTGGTGCTGTGGCTCAAAGTAGTAGAGCATCCCAGCCCCCCCTGTGAGACTCTTATATCCAATTACCCACTCAAAAACTGGAAGTGATGCTGTGGCTGAAAGTAGTAGAGCACTAGCCTTGATCAAAAGAGCTCAAGTACAGCACCTAGGCCCTGAGTTCAAGTCCCATGACCGATTTAAAAAAAAAAAAAGTGTGCTGGGAAGGTGGCTCAGTGGTAGAGTGCTTGCCTTGCATGCCTGAGGCCCTGGGTTCCATTCCTCAACAACACATAAGCAGAAAAAGCTGGAAGTGGTGCTTGGCTCCAGTGGTAGAGCACTAGCCTTGAGCTGAAGAGCTGAGGGACAGTGCCCAGGCCCAGAGTTCAGGCCCCATGACTGGCAAAAAAAAAAAAAAAAAAGTAGAAAGATGAAGAATAGTTGCTTAGGTTGAGTAAAGATTATGGAAGGCCCAAAATATCAAGCTAAAAATTTCAAGTAGGCAATATGGTTTAATGCAAAGAACCAACTGGGCACAGAATCAGTTAAGTATAAATTCATTTTCTTTTTCCATAAAATGGAAATAACATCTGCCCTGAGATGGTGAGGACCTAAATAGGACCAGAAAAGGAAACTTCTCTAGTACATGGTTGAGTTTGCCTAATTCAGATTACAGATACTCATAATCAATAGTTTGGGATGCCCACCTTCTTTGCCTTGTCGGCTGAGCTCAATGACTGACTTATCTAGGCATAAGTATCGATGAATGTGGGCTGCAGCCTGCTCATAATCTTCATTCCTTAAAGCAGTCTGAACTCCATCCATGCAGAATTTCAGGTCCAAGATGTCATCAGCTCTCTGAATGGCCTGATAGAGACGGTTCTGCAAAAAGATTTGATGCTTAGAAATCATGTTTGTTTTGTTCTCTGCACAAGGTAGAGATTAAGGAGGTGAATTTAATTAACCATAGAGCTTTTATAGTGTCAGTTGGCAAATACAACCAGTATTCCCACCACTCACAAAACTGTTATTTTATTTTTTTGTCGGTTGTGGAGCATATGGTCCTTCTATTTGTGCTTCCCTGTTCACTGGGGATGACAGGCACACACTATGCCCAGCCACTGTGCTTTCCTGGAAATTGCACATACCACAATGCCCAGCCATTGGATGAGATGGAGTCTCCTGAACTTGGGCTGACCTCAAACTACAATTTTCTAATCCCCATCTTTCCCCATCTTTTTTTTTTTGTTGTTGTTGTTCGTTGTGAGGCCTGAACTCTGGGCCTGGGCACTGTCCCTCAGCTCTTCAACTCAAGGCTAGCGCTCTACCACTTGAGCCACAGGGCCACTTCCGGCTTTTTCTGCATATGTGGTGCTAAGAAATCAAACCCAGGGCCTCATGCATGCAAGGCAAGCACTCTACCAGTGAGCCGCCTTCCCAGCCCTTCTTTCCCCATCTTTTAAGTAGCTAGGAATTACAGGGTTAGGCCATTGTGCCTGGCATGGAGTTTTCATTTGGAATACCTGTCTGTCTCTGTCATTTTATATTAGATTTCTAGTTGATAGTGCTTTAACGTCTCTAATGTGAGAGCTTCTTTCCTGCCATTTAACTCAGACACAGTTCTATGGGATTACCTTGGCCAGGTCAAGTTGACGGACTTTGCTGGACACATTTTCAGCTAGGTTGCAGGTAAAGGTGATCATTCCAGCCAGCTGCTTAGCATCTCCCTCAATCAGCTGCAGATTGGGACTGGAGACACAAATTGCCAGCGACAGATATCCATTAGGACAAAGGGTGATAAGAAATGAAAATGGTTTTGCAGATGCAGACTATGCCTTCTACTTTTTTTTGGTGCCAGTCCTGGGGCTTTAACTCAGGGGCACTGTCTCAGAGCTTCTTTTGCCCCAGGCTACCACTCTATCACTTGAGCCACAACATTACTTCTCTCTCTTTTTTTTTTTTTGGTAACTTATTGGAAATAAGAGTCTCATGGACTATCCTTTCCTGGGCTGGCTTCAAACCGTGATCCTCAGATCTTAGCCTCCTGAGTAGCTAGGATTACAGACAACAAGCGCATGGCTTCCAAAATCATTTTACTGTGAACTCAGACCTATATGTAATAAAATAGTAAGAAGGCTGGGGTAGGAAGAGGGATCACAGCCAAGGAAATGTGCTAAAGCACATATTTATTTCTTTGTGCATTTACTATTGCTAAATTTAAATGTACTTGTAATTAATGCATGCATTTAATAATGCTATGTTTATGCCCCTAGTGTGTGTATATGTGTGTATGATACTTTAGATCTGATCCTTGGCACTACAACAACAGATAAATAAAATATTCTAAAACTACTAGATTCGGGGCTGGGAAGGTGGCTCAGTGGTAAAGCGCTTGCCTTGCATGCCTGAGGCCCTGGGTTTGATTCCTCAGCACCACATAAGCAAAAAGAAAAAAGCCAGAAGTGGCACTGTGGCTCAAGTGGTAAAGCACTAGCCTTGAGCTGAAGAGCTGAGGGACAGCGCCCAGGCCAAGAGTTCAGGCCCCACGACCGGACCCAAAAAACAAAACAAAAACTACTAGATTCACCCCTAAATAAATATAGCCAGAGAATTAGAGAATACATTCTCCTAGAAGCTAAGTAACATGAAATGCACTAGTCAAGAACGTTAGGGGATACTAAAAAAAAAGAGCAATTTTTATGAATAGTTTATATGCATCTTCAAAAGTTCAAACTTGAACTGCACATCCAATCACCTGGCAGACATTACATAAATATTCCTGGGCTTCACTCATAGTTCCTGATTCATTAAGTGTGGGGTGGACCCTGGAATTTGTATTTCTAACACGTTTCCATGTAGTCCAAGGCTTTGAAAACTACTGAACTGTATACCCTTAGGCATTCCCTATGTTGAGGTAATGCTACTCCATTTGAAACTCAATTGGCAGTTTATAACAAAGTTAGGACAAATAGTAACTTAGCTAGTGGACCCCGCAGGAATGTAGTCAGTCTTGCCATGATGTACAGACTCACCCCATTCGGTGGAGATTGACCATCTTATTTTCAATAGTGTTTTGCTGTTCCAAAAGATCATCCAGCTCTTTTTCCACCACTTTCTGAAATACAGAGAAATAGCTTGTTATCCTTGAGTAGAAGGATCCTTATGAGTTATTTAACCCAGCAACTACTTAAAGGGTGAATCCCATTTCAAGTTGTTTCTTCTTTTTCACTATGCTCCCTTAGACTTAAACAATACTTTGTTTCTGCACTTAATACAATGTATGATAATTCTTACCTTATGTATGTCTTATTTCATCTAGTGGATCAGCGGAAAGTTTTTTTTTAATTTTTAAAAAAGAATTAAAAAAATTTGGTGGTGGGGATTAAACTCAGTGCTTGCTAAGCAAGCAGTCTACTACTGAACTGTATCTCCAACCCCAAATAAACTTTATCATAATGCATCACACAGGTAGAAAAATACACATAATACCTAAACAAATCAAATTTCCACAGTGGCAGTCATTTCTTGGTACATAGTAAATACAATTCTATCTCAGTAAAGTCATTTACTCTGCTACTTCATTTTATGCTAACCCCCACCCCTTTTTTGTGCTGATCCTGGGGCTTGAACTCAGGGTCTAGGAGCTGATTTTTTATGCTCATGGTTAACATGCTACCATTTGAGCCACAGCTCTACTTCTGGCTTTTTGGTGGTTAATTTGAGATAAGAGTCTTGCAAAGTTTCATGGACTTTGTTGCTTGCATTGACTTCAAGTGTGATCCTTAGATCTCAGCCTCCTGAGTAACTAGGATTACAGGCTTGAGTCACTGATGCCTACTTTTATGTAACCTTCTTATGCTTCAGTTTCTTCACTTGGAAAATAGGAATAGCATTATGTATTTTATAGGATATTGTCGCAATATAAACAGGAGAACTCCCAGTGCTTAACCTGGTTGGACTGCACAGTTCAAAAGCCATTTACTAGTAGACTTGTGTGTGTGTGTGTGTATGTGTGTGTGCACACGGACGAGCACGTGTGTATATGCTACTGGGGTTTGAACTCAGTGCCTTTCACTCGTGAGGTTGGCATTATACTTTTGAAATGTAACTCAGATGTAGGGGGATATTTATTTTTTGCCAGTCCTTGGGCTTGAACTCAGGGCCTGGGCACTGTTCCTGCACATTTTCGGGCTTAAGGCTAGCATTTTACCATTTGATCCACAGAGCCAGTCGGGCTTTTTCTGAGTAATTTACAGGAGCTAAGTCTTATGGACTTTGCTGTCCAGGCTGGCTTCGAACTGCCTCAGATCTTAGCCTCCTGAATAGCTAGAATTATGGATATGAGCCACCAGCACCTGGAAGGTGGATATTTTTATTAAGATAGTTCAGTAGGAGATAGAGTGAAACTTCCCCTGACAGTAATCAGAAACAAAGACCAATATTTTTATGTCTATAAGAATTACTTAACTTTTCTCCAAAGTACTGACTGACTCAATGAATGCAAGCTTAGAAATGTTAAGAACACTAGAATGAAAAATATACCTTGTAGGGAAAAAAAAGTATCAGAAACTTCTAGAGTTGTCAGAAGTTAATATTTCAAACTGTTTAAAGATATTAATGATTTTCTCTCCCCCAGGGTGAAACTGCCTTTTGTATTCACCCTTTTTAAAGAGTGATTTGGGAAAAACAGTTACTAAACTTTTATAGCAGAGCTTGTATCTCTTTCTTATGATTGGCTAGGAACTCAAATGACATTGGAGAGTGAATTGACAGCTTCCAATTACCTTGGACAGGTTAAGGAGGAGACAGGATATTATAAAGCAATTGAAACCTTAGAATCTAGTAGTACATGCCCTTATTTGACAGAACATAAGGTGGAAGAAATGAAGTGAATTGTCCAAGACAACAGTGCCTGTGCTTTAAACGTTCTAGCAGACTGTGGTGGTAATAAGTGTCTGTAATCCAACCTACTTCAGAGGCTGAGGCATGAAGACAATTAACTCCCAGAGGTGTCGTACTTGCCTAGCAAGCCCAAAGGCCCTGGGTTCAACCTCCAGTACCATCCTAAAACGAAACAAAGTACAAAGCTGTGCATTTAACTGAAATGCTAAACGTACCTCCGCTTATCATTCTCTGCAAGAATTCTTAAAACCCTTCAACTTTATTTGCACCTACTTCTTGCTGAAATAATGGGATGGTAGTGTTTCGTCATTTTTCAACAGGTAAGTCAATACAATTGTAGAGAACGAGGGCACTGGGCACATACTCTCTCTACTCAATTGAGAAACACTACAGTGACTATAGGGCTAGGGAAATGAATGGGGGAAGAGAGAGGAGGGTGCTGATCTCCCAGATGATCAGATCAAATAATCAGGCCGAGTGAACAGTTACAAGGTCTAACCAAAGACCCAACTACACTAACACTTTTTGCACAGGCACCTGTCGGTCTCTTTCCCTCCCCCGTCTTCCAGGAGAGCGCTGCTCACAGCGCGGATTTCCCAACACTGACAGTCTAATGCCCACAGTCTCCCGATCCTCCTGGAAAAAGTTCCAGCCCCCCACCTCCTCGCCGCAGAGCCGTTCGTACACAGCCTCCAGCTCCTGCAGGTCGGTCAGGGAACGAATGAGCTCGGTAGAGATTTCAGAACAGCCGCCTCCTCCCACCCCCTCGGGCGGCGGAGGCACTCCGGACTTGGGAAGAGAAGCCACATCAGCCATCTTGGTTCCTATTCGGTGCTTTCGGGTCCGCGAGGACCCCTGGTCGTTGGCGCGCCCCGTCATTGGGGCTGCCCATATTAGTGCCTGAGTAGCTAATATTTACGTTTTTTTTTCTTTAAACCTGGTTTTAGTTACAATAATACAGTATATTTAACTAGTTTAAATGCGGCGTGGAAGCAGAGAGAGAGAGGCACTTAAAATTATCTACATATACTATTCAGGCGCAAGTTGGGTACCTTCTTCCCGTCGCGCGCCGTCGCAAGGCCCCAGTCTTGAGGACTAATGGCGGACGCCTGCCGACTGGCGTTGCGGGCGGCTTAGGCCTTGAAGGGATTCAGCATCCAGCGGATACTTACGCCATCCTTCCTGCTGCAGGGTAAAGAAGTAGCTTCGAAACTTTTCTGGCTCTGGGGAAGTGAGGAGCGGCCTCTTGGAAGGGGGCCCCGACGCTTTGGCGGGAGTCTCAGGCCGTGTAGGCCCCGAGCGGTGGTGGCGGGTGTGTGGGGGGAGTTGTGAGCGCAAGCCTGCGGCGCGCAACCGGCTTCCTGGGGTCCCCGCGCGACCCAGCCCTATAATAAAGGCTCGCCACCCGGGCGTCGTGGAGCACGCCTGTGAGTCCCAGCACTCCGCTCGGGAGGCTGAGGCCGGAGGACTGGATTCGAGGCCAGCCTGGGATCTCTAGGTACCTTGTCACAAAACGGGGGGGGTGGGGTGGGGAAGCAGAAATGACTTCGCTTTTGGCCCTGGGTCTCTGGGGCGGGAAGGAGTAAGAAGAAGCAGGAAGGCTATCAATAGTGAATAGGCCCTAACGGGACTCTCCTAGCGGAATTGGAGCAGTCTTGGGGGTCAACTCTGGTTGGAATTTGTGTGTTTTGATAGTTGGGCAATTTGTTTCGACCTCGAAACCCCAGTTTCCTGTGCAAAATGAAGCATGATAACAATCTTGCAGACCTTGAGAGTCGTAAATACAGTGGTGTTCACTTGGAGCACGGATAAAAAAAATGGTCTGAGAAATAAAGATACTTGCAGTAACCGCAGAGGGTTGATAGACCTGTGTTTACCAAACCTACCAAGTTTTCTGGCATATAGTTTTACTACTGAACTTACGTTCTTTCAGAACGCTCCCTTCACCGTTACTCACGATGAAAGTGTGGTTGGAAAACTTGGGCCCAACTAGGTTTGGGGAAAATTAATCTCTAGGTTTTGTGAATAGATGACATTTGGGTTAAAAGGAACCGGAAAATAGGGCAAGTTCTTCCCATTAGCCACAAAGAAAAATATTCTGGTGGAACCTACTCAGGCCCCACTTTCAGCCTGGAAAATTGATCTTTACACCTGCTCGTGTGTAGCCCAGAAATGACTGTTTTATGAATACATGTACTCTGGTTTAATAGCAGAAGTCAATTGGTATGTTAACTACATATCAGGGATTTTGGGTTTCTCAAGAAAAGTAATTCAGTTTATCTTGTCTTACCTGTGTATATGTAACCTGAGGTAATTATGAGACCTGGTTTGTGCTGTCTTCTGTGTTGTCCCTTGAGAAGAAATATTTGTGACTTTAGGAAGTTTTCCTGATGTGTCTAGAATTCAGTGCTTTTTAGTGTTTGATAATGTGTTGATTCAAATTTAAAAATACTCATCAGGCTGAAGGTGTGGGTAGCTCATTGGTAGAGCACTTGCCTAAAGCCTTAGGTTCCATCCCCAGCAACACACACACACACACACACACACACACACACACACACACACACTTAGAAACAAAAAAACCTCAAGTATGAGTTATATAAGAGATAAATGAAGGCAAATGAAAATTACACTAAGATACCAGTTTTCATTTGCAAGATTAACAAAGGTAGAAAGTTTTACCATCATTTTGGCTGGTTATGGGGAACAGGAAATTAATTGGCTTTCAATGTAAATTGGAAGGCTTCTGAAAATTGGTCAGTTTCTGTCAAAAACAATACATAAGCCTGGTGTCAGTGGCTCATGCCTATAACCCTATTTACTCAGTAGGCTAAGATCTGAGGATTGTAGTTTGAAGCTAGTTCCAGCAGGAAAGTCTGTGAGACTGTATCTCCAATTAATCAGAAAAGCTGAAATTGAACTGTGGCTCAAGTGATAGAACACTAGCCTTAAAAAAGAGCCCAGAGACAGTTCCCAGGCCCTGAGTTCAAGCCCCAGGACTGAGACAAAAAAAACAAAATCATAAACATATATGCATATATATTTATGCACACAGATCAAATAACATATATATACACACAACTATATATATACCTATGGATGTATATAAAACATGTATGTATATGTATGGGTATATATAAGTTCTTTAATCCACCAATTTCACTTCTAGTAATTAATTTGAGTTATACCCATGCACATAAAAATGACCTTACATGGAAGGTATTTATTTTCTTTGCAACACTGTAATAGCAAACAACTGGAAACAACCTGAATTCATTAGTAGAATTTTTTTTTTTTTTGGTCGGTCTTGGGGCTTGACTGTGGGCCTGGGCTCAGTCCCTCAGCTCTTCAGCTCAAGGCTAGTGCTCTACCAGTTGAGCCACAGTGCCATTTCTGGTTTTCTGGTGGCTTATTATAGATAAGAGTCTCATGGACTTTCCTGTCTAGTCTGGCTTTGGACCGAGATCCTCAGATCTCAGCCTCCTGAGGATCTAGGATTACAGGCGTGAGCTACTGACTCCTGGCTTCATTAGTAGAATATTTAAGTGAATGATACCCACAGTGGAATACTCTGCAACTGTAGAGAAAGCCCTTTTCTTTTTCTTATTTTTTTTGAAAGCCTTTTAGGGCTATCTCGAAGTAGTTTAAATTGCCATATAGTGTGAGTATATAAAATACACTACTCAGCCTTTGGTGTAACTTGCTTAGAGGCTGTTTCCCCCAACCTCTTGAGCTTTTTGTGACTTTCCTGCCCAGATTGGCTTAGAACTGTGATTCTCAGATCTCAGCATCCTGAGTAGCTAGGATTATAGGTGTGAGCCACCAGTACTTAGCATACTGTTTTATTTTGTTTTATTTTTTGAGGTAGGGTTTCACTATGTTGCTCAGTCTGGAACTTGGGATTCTTCTGCCCTTGCCTCCTGAATGTTGGGATCACAGGTGTGGCATCATTGTTACTTTTAATACAGGTCTTGCTTTGTAGCCCAAGATGGCCTTTAAGTCCTTTTGTCTCAGCTTCTAAATGCTGGTATTACAGACATAGGCCACATGCTGAGCTTTTGTGGGATTTTTGTGATCTGAGCAAAGCATGAAGATATAGAAAACTTGTGTTTTTGCTTTGCTGGGGATTAAATCCAGGGTTTCTCACATGCTAAGCAAGCACTCTGTGTTACATTCCCAACCGTAGAATATACGCAGTTTTTTATGTATTCTTTAGTAGGCTTTAATCTTGTCTTTTAACCAGAAGTTTCTCTAAACAAATGTCTTAAAATACATAATTTCTCAGTTCTTTTTCTTTAAAAAAATTGTTCTTTCTGTGTCCTTAGCTTGTTTTCACTTGATACTATTGGTGTAACCAAGGTGTGGAGTACTGGGTTTTGCTGCCGCCATGTTCCTGTACAATTTAACCTTGCAGCGAGCTACTGGTATCAGCTTTGCCATTCATGGCAACTTCTCTGGTAAGTTTTCTAGTTCTTATTTTTGCAAATAAAAATGAATTAATGCATATTTTGCTTATCTCTTGTGGAGAAAATGGTAATGTGAATGATCAAATCTAGCTTGTAATATGTGAGACTTAAGTTGAAGTATATTATCTAATTTCAAGTTCCTTTATTAGCTTTTATTGTGTAATGATTCTCATCAGAAGTATACATTTCCGCCAGGCGCTGGTTGCTCACAGCTGTAGTCCTAGCTACACAGGAGGCTGAGATCTGAGGATCATGGTTCAAAGCCACGCCTGGTAGGAAAGTCTGAGTCTCCTATCTCTAGTTAGCCACCAGAAAACCAGAAGTGGAGCTGTGTGGCTCAATGTTGTAGAGTGCTAGACACCTCCTTTCTTCCCCCCTGCCCAAAACACATTTCCTGGGTTATTGATGCTAGGTTCTGTATTGTTGATGTATAGTGTAAGTCATTATCTTTGATCTTGAATGTGACATTAGGTTGGATAAAAATGTCTCAGAAATGTTTGGTTTTCCTTTGGCTTGATGCTTGAAGAGATAATAGGACTTTAGCAATTGAGAAGGAAAGTGCAGAGCTAGGGTTGTGACCCAAATTGTATCACCTAGAGACCAATATATCCCAACAAAGAGAAGGGAAAGTATAGGTTAGGTGGGGTTGGCTGCTAGTGTGGAAACAGCATTTATGATATTTGTTTACTCCTTGCTTTTATGCCATGTATAGTGAGCTGAAGTGGAATGATGAACTAAAACTTTTTTGTGTCAGATTTTGAGTGCTGGATTAAATAAATATTAGAGCCTGGACACTGGTGGCTCACTCCTCGCTACTTAGGAGGCTGAGATCTGAAGATTGTGGTTTGAAGTCAGCCTGACAAAAAAGTCTACAAGACTCTACCTCCAATTAACCACTGAAAGCCGAAGTGGAACTCAAGTGGTAGAGCACCATCTTTGAGCAAAAAAAAGCTAAGGGGTGGCACCTAGGTCCTGAGTTCAAGCCCTAATACCAGCACACACACACACACACACTCTCTCTCTCTCTCTCTCTCTCTCTCTCTGTATAGAAAATTGGGCATTCATGTAAATAAGCTAAAATAAGAAAAGAAAATTAGGTATTAATGTAAATAAGATAAAATAGCCTTTTATTGTCATTGTAGGCTGAAAATTTGTGAATTGTAATTCCCAGGTAGTGAGTTTTGTTGATGTTCAAAGCTTAATACTTAGGTGGTTGAGCCTAACTGTACTGAATTTACTTTCCATGTTGCTGTTTTCTCTGATTCTGATTACAAATCTTACTGTGGTACTGGAGGGTTTGCTTGAGTAATTTATTCTCTACTACCTTTTGTAAAACATATGCATATGTAAATTAGGAGTTTTGTTTTGTGTTGGCCTTGAATATGCTAGTGAGTGATGTCCTGAGCTATTCCGCCAGCCCTGAAAGGTATCTCTTTTGGCCCACAATAAGAGGGAGCTTGAACTTTAGGTCTTATTGCTGTTTCCCAAGTGCTAGGGAAGCAGATGTGTGGATTCACATTCTTAATATTAATTAATTCTAATTCTTCAAATTCCTTTTCTAATTTGAATTTTCTTTTTCTTTTTTTTTTTTTTTCTGTCATGGGGCGAACTCTGGGCCTGAACTCTGTCCCTCAGCTCTTCAGCTCAAGGCTAGTTAGTGCTCTACCACTTGAGCTGCTGGTTTTCTGAGTGGTTTATTGGAGATCAGAGTCTCTTGGACTTTCCTGCCCGGGCTGGCTTTGAACCTTGATCCTCAGATCTCAGCCTCCTGAGCAGCTAGGATTACAGGTGTGAGCCACTGGCATGCAGATTAATTTTCTTTCTACAATGAATTATAGAAATCATATTTTCTTAAAATAGTGTAGTTTGTATCTGGATCTCAGCCTCTCAAGTAACTAGAGTGACAGGTGTGAGCCGCTGAAACCTCACTTTTTTTTAAGAGATGGGGGGGTCTCAGCTGGGTATGGTGGCCTATGCTAGTAATTCCTGCACTCAGGAGGTTTGCTAGTTTGAGTCTAACCTAGATATCATAGTAAGACCCTGTCTCCCCCATCACCACCCCAAAAAAATTTTTTTTAACCATATTACTCAGTCTGGACTTGAACTCCTACCTGTGCCTGGCTCTGGATGACTTAACATGTTTAGGATGATGTCTGTAGGTTATATGAATCTTTAGATTTTGCTATATGAGAATTGTCTTGGATTACATTCTCTGTGGATATTAAAGAATGCCTGTATATTAGCAGTTATAGATAATTCCCAATTATGTATATTGGTGACAACTGCTAAAGAAATTTAAAGAATGAGCTGAGTGCTGATGGCTCATGCCTGTAATCCTAGCAAATCAGGAGGCTGAGATCTGAGGATCTGGCAGGGAAGTCTGTCAAACTCTTATCTCTAGTTAACCACAAAAAGTTGGAAGTGGAACTGTGTTTCAAGTTCTAGAGTGCTATCCTTGAGCAGAAAAGTTCTGGGACAGTGCCCAAGCCCTGAGTTTAAACCCTACCACCACCACCACCACCAAAATTGAAAGGACTTTTTTTTTTTTGGTCCGGTCGTGGGGCCTGAACTCTGGGCCTGGTGGCTGTCCCTCAGTGTTTCAGCTGAAGGCTGGCACTCTACCACTTGAGCCACAGTGCCACTCCCGGCTTTTTTCTTTTTGCTTATGTGGTACTGAGGAATCGAACCCAGGGCCTCATGCATGCAAGGCAAGTGCTCTACCACTGAGCTACCTTCCCAGCCCTGAAAGGAAGTTTTAAAAGCAACTATGCAATCTGATTTTAAAAGCTTTGATTCTGTCTTTAAGAAAAAAAAAGATTGTTTACATTCTGGGAAAAGGGCTGTTCACTGCCAGGCACAGGTGACTCACACCTGTAATCCTAGCTACTTAGGAGGCTGAGATCTGAGGATTGCGGTTCAAAGCCAGCCCGGGCAAGAAAGTCCGTGAGACTCTTATCTCCAATAAACCACTAGAAAATTGGAAGTGACGCTGTGGCTCAAGCGGTAGAGCACTCGCCTTGAGCTGAAGAGCGTAGGGACATTGCCCAAGTTCAGAGTTCAAGCCCCGCGACCGGCAAAAAAAAGGGGGGGAGCTCTTCAAATGGAATAAATTAACTTAAAAAGAACAATAGGTCTTCAACTTGTTTAATTACAGTTTTATTCAATAGGTTTTTAAAAAAACTCTGTCCTGCTTTTTGTATTCTGATATTTATGATGTTTATTTTTTGGTGACCTAGGAACCAAACAACAGGAAATTGTTGTTTCCCGTGGAAAGATCTTGGAACTTCTTCGTCCAGACCCGAACACTGGCAAAGTACATACTCTTCTCACTGTGGAAGTGTTCGGTGTAATACGATCACTCATGGCCTTTAGACTGACAGGTGGCACCAAAGACTACATTGTAGTTGGCAGTGACTCAGGTCGGATTGTTATCTTGGAATACCAGCCATCCAAGAATATGTTTGAGAAAATTCACCAAGAAACTTTTGGCAAAAGTGGATGTCGCCGCATTGTTCCAGGCCAGTTCTTGGCTGTGGATCCAAAAGGACGGGCTGTTATGATTAGTGAGTGATTTATTATGTTTGATCTATTGAGTGATCAATTTAGAATAACAGTGGTGTGGTATTGGCAGTGTGCTAGTGTATCATTAACATGGGTAAAGTTTGGCATTATGTATGATTTTACTTTGGCTTAAAATTGTGCTTTGTTATTTTTAAGCTTTTAAAATAATGGAAAAAGCCTTAAGGTACCTATTTTACTTCTTACCCAGTTGGAAATAATTAATTTTCAATTTATCTGTGGAAAAGATGACTGTAAAATGATCTTATGTTATACAGTAAAAAATGGTTGCTTTTACCAGCCTGGAATGATGATTCACATTCATGTCTCTTCTCTGATAAACTCTTGAAGAAAATCATATGTATCTGATCAGGCTGCTACAGAGCAACCCTTTGAATAGTCACAAAATCACAAAGTCACTTGAAGAATAAAACTAACAATTTTATTACTGTATAGTTTTCTGGTATTCTTATATCTAGGGCACATTGATTTTTTTTTTTTTTTTGAAGAACTGGGGGCAGTTGGCTCACTCCTGTAATTCTCATTACCCAAGAGGCTAAGGTAACGAGGATCACGGTTCAAAGCAAAACAAAGCAACAAAGTCTGAGACCTTTATCTCCAGTTAGCTACCAAAAAGAAGTCAGAGTGTGGCTCTCTCCTGTAGCTTGAGTGAAAAAACTAAGGGACAGCTCAAGTCCTGAGTTTAAGCCCCAATACTGATACACACAAAAAAATCTCTCTTGTTACGTGGACATAAGGTATGTTTTGTCTCTTTCAATTATAGGTGCCATTGAGAAACAGAAATTGGTGTATATCTTGAACAGAGATGCAGCAGCCCGGCTTACCATCTCATCACCCTTGGAGGCCCACAAAGCGAACACTTTAGTATATCATGTAGTTGGAGTAGATGTGGGTTTTGAAAACCCAATGTTTGCCTGTCTGGAAATGGATTATGAGGTAATGGGGATTGAGTCTCTTTTTTTTTCTTTGGAACAAACCAAAGGTATTTGTTGGGAGAAGCTTCACGGAAAAGATGAAGCTCTATTTAGTTTTTTTTTTTTCAAAGCGTGTTAGTGAAAGGCAGAACATACCATTCATTGCTTGAATGGTGGGCAATATCATCTTGGAGGAATCCCTGAATCCAGAATTTGGGGATTTGTATCCCTTGTTCTAGGTCTGCCATTATATAGAATCTGAACTTTGTCAAATAGCTTGGCATTTTTTTAACCTCTTATTTCCTTGTTTGTAATGTGGAGGAGTCTTGATGTTTTTTCTAGATCTAAAACTATTTTGGCTTTACGTTGTTGATTAGTTTTTGTACTCCTATAGGAAGCAGACAATGATCCAACAGGGGAAGCAGCAGCTAATACCCAACAGACACTTACTTTCTATGAGTTGGACCTTGGTTTAAATCATGTGGTCCGAAAATACAGTGAACCCCTGGAGGAACATGGGAACTTCCTTATTACAGGTATTTTTCTCGTAGAGCTACTCTTTAACTTGGACATTTGTGTGGAATCTTAATAGTTCAGACTTTACAGCAGTTGGAAAATTAATTCATTTGTAGTAAACCTGAGTAACTTTTCTGTTTTAGTGATGTTCAGAGTGAGTAATAAAAGTGTTGTTTGAGATTAGGTTTGTGGCTGAGTAGTAGAGCAATTGCCTTAGCATGTACAAGAGCTTGGGCTGGATCTTAGTACAGAGAAACATCAAAAAACACCAGATATGGGGCTGGGCAGGTGGCTTATTGGTAGAATGCTTGCCTTGCATGCATGAGGCCCTGGGTTCGATTCCTCAGCACCACAGAAAAAGCCGCAAGTGGCACTGTGGCTCAAGTGGTAGAGCGCTATCCTTGAGCTGAAGAGCTGAGTGAGAGTGCCCAGGCCCAGAGTTCAGGCCCCATGACCGACCAAAAAAAAAAAGAAAAGCCAGGTACTGTACCAAATACCATCATAGCATAGAAAAGATACCCAGTTTGCAGAAAGGAAGGGACTGTGTTAGAGAAACAGCTCTAGAGCTGTAGCTCAAGTGGTAGAATGTCATCCTTGAGTGAAAAGCTAAAAGACAGTGCCCAAGCCCCTGAGTTAAAGCTCCCAGTACTGACATAAAAGAACAACCAAACCCCTCCCCACCCCTCCCACACACAAATTAGACTGTCCTTATTAAGCATGGACATCAAGGAGTAGAAACACTTGAGGTAATATTTCCTGGCTTTGGGCATATTGACTTAGTAAGGCCTTAAAGGAGAGGCGTTGAAAATGTAAGTAATTCATGCATGTGGCAAATCATGCTAAATTTTTTTTTCTTACAGTTCCAGGAGGGTCAGATGGTCCGAGTGGAGTGTTGATTTGCTCTGAAAATTATATCACCTACAAGAACTTTGGTGATCAACCAGATATCCGATGTCCAATTCCCAGAAGACGGGTAAAGTCTTTGCTATGAGAGAGATTTGTATTTGTAAAACGAGTTAAACATACCGGGCGCCAGTGGTTCATGCATGTAATCCTAGCTACTCTGGAGGCTAAGAGCTGAAGATCATGGTTTGAAGCCAGCCTGGGCAGGAAAGTCCATGAAAAGCCGGAAGTGGCGCTGTGGCTCAGATGGTAGAGTACTAACCTTGAGCAAAAAGGAGTACATAGACAGCACCCAGGTCCAGAGTTCAACCCCTAGAACCAGCAAAAAAAAAAAGAAACATTTGTAATTAGAGCATAGTTCTTTAATTAGCTGTTATCAGGTTTTAGTTACTTTGCTTTTTTTTGGTCGGTCCTGGGGCTTGAACTCTGGGGCTGGGCACTGTTCCTGAGCTTCAAGGCTAGTACTATACCACTTGAACCACAGTGCCAATTTTTCTGTGTATATGGTACTGAGGAATGAAACCCACGGCTTCATGTGTGTGAGGCAAGCACACTACCACTGAGCCACATTCCCAGCCCCTCATGTTAGTTTTTAAAAGCCAGTAACATTTTTACAAAACATTCTTTGAGAAATGGAATTCAAATTCAAATTTTCATTTCAGAGGAATTTGCAAGTTACTTTTTAAAGAGTGGATTTCCATATATCTTAACATATTCAACAGTTATTAATGTTTTATTTGCCTTTTTTTTCTTACTTTCTATAATTTATTTCTAGGTTAAATAATTCATTTGAAGATAAGTTACCTTTAAGTATAATTATCTAAGGTATGGCTGCTGAAAACAGGGACATTTTCATATGTAATTACACTGTTTCTAGTATAATCTGCCTTTAGTGTCTTTAATTTAGGACATTTTCTTTCATCTTTATTACTTTTTTTTTTTGGTCTTGGGGCTTGTTTTACTCTTTTTGGATACTTTTTTTGAGTACTGTTTAATTTTCTTGCTTGCTGTTTGTTCCTTGGTTTATATTTTAGGATTATATCCAGGTTAATATTTTTGCTAGAATCACTGCATTGGTGGTGATATGTGATTTTCTTACTGAATGAAATTATGTATATAAATATTAGTTGGTCTCCATTAGTCATGCCAAATTGGTCATTTTGTTTTGTTTGTTTGTTTGTTTGTTTTGCCAGTCGTGGGGCTTCATCTCAGGGCCTGGGCACCGTCCCTGATCTTCTTTTGCTCAAGGCCTGTACCACTTGAGCTATAGCATCACTTCTACTGTTAAAGCTAAATAAGTAAAAAATAAACAAGCAGGGCTAGGAAGGTGGCTCAGTGGTAGAGTGCATGCATGAGGCCCTCAGCTCGATTCCACATAAGCAGAAAAAGCTGCAATTGACGTTGTGGCTCAAATGGTAGAGTGGTAGCCTTGAGCTGACAAGCTGAGGGACAGTGCCTAAGCCCAGAGTTCAGGCCCCATGGCCGGCAAAATAAATAAGTAAAGAAGCACCAAAATTATAGTGGGAATAGGAACCTTTTAGAAGTCAATAAACTTGTGGATAGTAGACTGGTGGGTGTTTTGCATGGTAGTATATGTTTAATTCACAGCCTGAAATGATGACACTAAATTTCATGTCTCTTCCCTGACATTTTTCTCTGGAGATAGATTTGCCATACTGATCTGATCAGGCTGTAAATTGAAGTTGTGTCTATTGGTTACCCAGGATTTATTATATATTCATAGCAGATAGGAAGATTTAGCTGCTGTTTTAGTTCTGCTGGCAGCTGCTCTGAGTCAAAGCTGTGTCTTAATTGTAAGGTAACCTTAACAGTTCTTATTTGTAAAGGTGCTGACTTCCAGAAGTGCCCATTTCTAAGATGTTGGTTGTATGTTTGACTTTACTAGAATGATCTGGATGACCCTGAGAGAGGAATGATTTTTGTCTGCTCTGCTACCCATAAGACCAAGTCGATGTTTTTCTTTTTGGCACAAACTGAGCAGGGAGACATCTTCAAAATCACTTTGGAGACAGATGAAGATATGGTAAGTTGACCATGGGTGGAAGGGAGAAGTAAAAAACCAAAATAAAATAAAACCATTTGTTCTGGTCTAGTTTCATGGACATTTTTACATTTTAGTCTTAGACATAAACAGCTTTATTTTACAACACTCTTATTTCTGGGTGCTGGTAGCTCATGCTTATATTCCTAGCTATTTCTGAGGTGGAGATACGGAGGATCACAGTGCCAAGCTAGCCCAGGCAGAAATGTCTAGCAAACACCCATCTCCACAATATCCAGCATAAAGCAGGATTAGAGATGGCTGAAGCAGTAGAGAGCCAGTCTAGCAAGCAAGCTGAACAACCAATCTGAACAATACCACTTCAAGTAATTACTTTCACTTGGTAATATATAATAGGTGTGAATAAGGGAAAGTCTTTTATTTTTTATTTATTTTTTTTGGGTCCGGTCGTGGGGCCTGAACTCTGGGCCAGGGCACTGTCTCTCAGCTCTTTAGCTCAAGGCTAGTGCTCTATCACTTGAGCCACAGTGCCACTTCCGGCTTTTTTCTTTTTGCTTATGTGGTGCTGAGGATTCGAACCCAGGGCCTCATGCAGCAAGGCAAGCGCTCTACCACTGAGCTACCCTTCCAGCCCAAGTCTTATTTTTATTTTTGCCAGTTAGGGCTTGAACTCAGGGCCTATGCACCATCCCTAAGCTTCTTTTGCTCAAGGCTAGCACTATACCACTTGAGCCACAGTGCCACTTCTGGCTTTTCTGTTTATGTGGTACTGAGGAATTGAATCCAGGGCTTTATGCTTGCCTCTAGTGGTAGAAACAAGCACTCTACCACTAAGCCACCTTCCCAGCCCATGGGAAAACCTTTTGTATTTATTGATTAGCTAGTGCTGGTGCTAGTGACTCATGCCAGCAATCCTAGTTACTCAGGATGCTGAGATCTGAGGATCACAGTTCAAAGCCAGCGGGGCAGGAAAGCCTGAGACTCTTATCTCCAATTAACCACCAAAAAATGCCAGAAGTAGAGCTATAGCTCAAGTGGTAGAGCACTAGCCTTGAGCAAAAGAAGCTCAGGGACAGTACCCAGGCCTATAATTCAAGCCCAGGACTGGCAAAACAAAAGAAGAAGAAGAAAAACAGGTAATATATGTATCTGTTACTTTTTTCCTAGGGAGCAAGTATGTGAACAGTTGGGTGGGCAGTGTACTAGAAGAGATCAGGAATTGGTAAACTTTTGTAAATTCTAGGCAATAAGTACATCCAGCTTTTGTGGGCCATATATTTTCTGTCTTATACTCAATTTTGGTATTGTAGCAAAAAAGCAACTACACACAGTATATAAACAGATAGCCATAGGTGTATGAGCTATAGTTTGTTCACTCCTGTTTAGTTACTGAGTATTTTATGCTTTTGCATATTCTATTTGATAATGAAACTTTCTCTGTGGCCAGTTCTTTTGACATTACATTAGATCTTTTTTTCCTTTTACTCCAGGTAACTGAGATACGGCTGAAATATTTTGATACTGTGCCTGTTGCAGCTGCCATGTGTGTGCTTAAAACAGGTTTCCTTTTTGTGGCATCAGAATTTGGAAATCAGTGAGTAATTCTTTGTTGTTTTTTTTGTTTTTTGTTTGTTTTGTTTTTGTCATTGGACTTGAACTCAGGGCCTGAGCACTGTTCCTGAGCTTTTTCACTGAAGGCTAGCATACTCTAGCCACAGCTCCACTTCTGGTTTTCTGGTGGTTAATTGGAGATGAGTCTCGTGGACTTCCTGTCCAAGCTGGCTTTGAACCACACAGTCCTCCTATCTCAGCCTCCTAGGTAGCTAGGATTACAGGTGTGAACCACCAGTGTCTGGAGTTTTTATTTCTCTAGCTCATTTTAGTGATGCTAATCTAAACTAGTGCCCTATTTGCCTTAATTCATTTTATGGTATATTCTGTAATATTCCGACTTTAAAAGAGTCATCATTAAGAGAAGACATAATCTTTATAATATCATTATCTTTCTTCCCACATTAAATCTATCTTTTTCTTTCTTTTTTTTCTTTCCTTTCTTTCCCTCCCTCCCTCCCTTCCTCCCTCCCTCCTTTCTTGTTTCCTTTCTTTCTTTTTCTTTCTCTCTCTTTCTCTCTTTCTTTCTGTCGTTTGTGGGGCTTGAACTCTGGGCCTGAATGCTGTCGTCATTTCTTCAGCTCAAGGCTAGCACTCCACCACTTGAGCTACAGCTCCACTTCTAGTTTTCTGGTGGTCTTTATTGTTTGCATTTACTTTTGTTTTTTCTTCTTCTTTTTTTGGTTGGTCATGGGGCTTGAACTCTTGGCCTGGGTGCTGTCCCTGAGCAGCTCAAGCACTCTACCACTTGAGCCATAGCACCACTTCTCTGGTTGTTTTTATTGGAGATAAGAGTTTCACGGACTTTCCTGCCTGGGCTGGCTTTGAACTGTGATCCTCAGATCTCAGCCTCCTGAGTGACTAGGATTACAGGCGTGAGCCACCAGCACCCGGCCCACATTAAATCTGTGGTGGCTTTTCATTGCCAAGTAGAAGAAATCTGAACGTCTGTTTCAAATTTAAGACCAATATTCAAAAATCTAAATTATTAGGTAACTTAGTCTTACTAGTATCTACTGGCTAGGCAAACCATTCTACTAATCTTGACACTTGGTTTCTTCATAATTAAATCAAGATACTGTCTAGGATTCTGTGCCATTTCTGCTCTGTTTCCACTTGTGTTTCTGCCCTCTCTGTCTCTGTCTCTCTCTGCATACTGGTGTTTGAAGTCAGGGCCTTGCACTTACTAGGCATGTGTTCTATTAGTAAAGCTGTACTTCCCAACTCTTTGACAATGAGTCTTCTAAAACTTTGATTCTCTGGGCAGGAACTCTGTGTAAGTTCAAATTTGCCCTCTGGGGTAACTTCTAATCGATGTTCTTTTTCTATAAATTTGTCTGTCTGGATACTTCATGACTGATGTTATACTTTTATCTTTTTTTTTTTTGTCCGTTGTGGGGTTTGAGCTCTAGGCCTAGGCACTGTCCCTCAGCTCTTCAGTTCAAGGCTAGTGCTCTACCACTTGAGCCACAGCGCCACTTCCAGTTTTCTGAGTGGTTTATTGGAGATGAGTCTCATGGACTTTCCTGCCCAGGCTGGCTTTGAACTGCAATCCTCAGATCTCAGCCTCCTCGGTAGCGAGCATTACATGCATGAGCCACTGGTGCCTGGCTCATTTTCAGTTCTTTTGAGCATATTTCTAAGTGAAATTGCTGGGCCATAATTCTGTATTTGACTGAGGAACCATCAAATTTCAATAGCACTATACTGTTTCACTTTTCCAATGGTAAGAAGGGATTCCATTTCTCCACAACCCAGCCAATACTATTTCTACTTTATGGTTATCCTAGTAGGTGAGAAGTAGCATCTCATTATGCTTTTTGTTGGAGAAGTATTAAAGTCCTTTGCCCCCTATCTCTTGAAATATCTTCTTTGCACTGAAAATACTTTTAGTTTTTTTATTATTACTACTTTTAGACAGGATCTCACAAATGAGACTCTCCAGGCAGCCCTTGTATTGATTTGCTTCTATATTTTCCGGAGTGCTGTGATTATGGGTATGCATCACCATGCCTAGCCTGAGAAAATTCTTTGTATATGAGTATTGGACCCCTATGAGATAAATAGTTTGTAAAAATGTTCTTCAGGGCTGGGAAGGTGGCTCATTGGTAGAGCTCTTGTCTTGCATGTATGAGACCCTGGATTTGATTCCTCAGCACCACATAAGCAAAAAGAAAAAAGCGGGAAGTGGCGCTGTGGCTCAAGTGGTAGAGTGCTAGCCTTGAGCTGAAGAGCTGAGGGACAGAGTTCAGGCCCCAGGACCAGATCCCTCTCCCTGACCCCCCCCAAAAAAAAAAAAAGATATATTCTTCAATGTTCAGTTTTTATTTTTTATTTCTGGTAGTGGAGTTGAACTCAGCCTTTTGTTAGCTAGGCAGGAACTCTACCATTTGAGTTTTCTCCTTCAGCTGTTTTTTTTTTTTTTTGGTGCCACTCTGGGGCTTGAACTTGGGGACTGAATGCTGGGCTTAAAATGACTTCTCTCTCGGGGCTGGGAAGGTGGCTCAGTGGTAGAGTGCTTGCCTTGCATGTCTGAGGCCCTGGGTTCGATTCCTCAGTACCACATAAGCAAAAAGAAAAAAGCCGGAAGTGACGCTGTGGCTCAAGTGGTAGAGTGGTAGCCTTGAGCTGAAGAGCTGAGGGACAGTGCCCAGGCCCAGAATTCAGGCCCTACGACCAGACCCAAAAAAAAAAAAATGACTTTTCTCTCTTTTTTTTTTTGTTGTTGTTGTTGGTATTAGGGTTTAAGCTCTAGGCCTGGGTGCTGTCCCTGAGCTCTTCAGCTCAAGGTAAGCACTCTACCATTTAAGCTACCAGGCCATTTCCAGTTTCTTGGTGGATAATTGTAGATAAGAGTCTCACAGGCTTTCCTGCTTGGGATGGCTTTGAAATTGTTATCCTCAGAGCTCAGCCTCTTGAGTAGTTAGCATTACAGGCTTGAGTCACCAGCACCCAGTTTTTTATATTCTTATTTGTTATGGAAATTTTCTCCTATAAGAGAGAATGGGACTGTGGCCATAGCTCAGAGGTCACTGGTAGAATACACATAGCTCATGCCTATAATCTTAGTTTATTTGGAGACTAAGATCTGAGGATCGTTGTAAGAAGCCAGACTGGGCAGAAAAGTCCATGTGACTCTTATCTCCAATAACGTACTCAGTAAAAGCTGGAAGTGCTGTAGTTCAAGTGGTGTACCGCTTGCTGGCCTTGACCAAAAGAAGCTCTCAGGAACATTGCTCAGGCCCTGAGTTCAAGCCCCAGGACTGGCACAAAAACAAAAAAGGAAGTTAGAACTTTCTACCTATACCCATCTTTCAACCACAACAAAGATGCATAACCAGTTTTACTTCATTAGTACCATCGCTTCCTAAATGTTGTTTTTAAATAGATAATCTTTAATTTTTTGTTTTTCTGTATCTTAGTTACTTATATCAAATTGCACATCTTGGAGATGATGATGAAGAACCTGAATTTTCATCTGCTATGCCTCTGGAAGAAGGAGACACATTCTTTTTTCAGCCAAGACCTCTCAAAAATCTTGTTCTGGTAGATGAATTGGACAGCCTCTCTCCCATTTTGTTTTGCCAGGTACATGCGTCTTTCCCATCATTTCTTTCATGAGTAATGCTAGGCAGCTGTTTTTGAATCTCAAGAGTAATGGATATTCCTTACATTAGATTAAGATGTAGTTTAAGAATTACATATCTCTGGGATCATTATAGTGAAACATAGTCTATATACGTGACTTCAAAGTAGTTTATATCCTGAAAAGTATATTTGTATTTGAAAATGTAACACATGTAGATAGACATTTTTCTCCTTTGTTTTCTTTGTAGATAGCTGATTTGGCTAATGAAGACACTCCCCAGCTGTATGTTGCTTGTGGCAGGGGACCCCGGTCATCTCTGAGAGTCTTGAGGCATGGACTTGAGGTAAAATGGGAATTTCTGAGTTTTCTGCAAGTTTGGAGGGAAGCATGGACAAAGTTTATGGGTTTACTTGGTTGAGGTTAAAAGTACATGTACTGCTTCTCTGAAAAAGTATATTCTTTCTCCCTGGTTTTCTAAAGTTTAGGCAAGATTGGACTTACTCAGAGTTTATGGCCATAGACAAATTCATAGTTTAGATTGCCAATTCCTTAATTTTGTGAGCATGGTAATCCCAGGCTCACTAGCTATGGCATAGAAGCTAAGAAACCTACATGGAACTTTTTATTCCTTCCTTCTGGTTTTAGACTTTTTTAAATTGCTTTGTTACTATTGAGCTACAACTTCAATCTCTGGTATCTGACTAAATTTATTCCTTATTACTGTATGTTCTTAATTTCTGTGATTTTTAAGTTTCTATAGTAATTCATCAAAGTGGATATAGTAGCATTTAATTAAATTCTTTATGGTTGGGCCTTTTAAATGATATGAGCACTCAAAATTGCCATCCTTTTCTTGTCTTTTCCTCATGTCTCAGCAAAGTATGATGCTTCTAGCAAGATTATGTTAGAAGTTAAATAAAGCTTCCTCAAGCAGTTTGATTTCAGAGCTTGTCTGCAAACTATAGCTCTCAAAAAGCTTACTGCCTGTTCTTAAAAGTTTTTTTTTTTTTTTTTATTTTTTTTTTGGGTCCGGTCGTGGGGCCTGAACTCTGGGCCTGGGCGCTGTCCCTCAGCTCTTCAGCTCAAGGCTAGCGCTCTACCACTTGAGCTACAGCGCCACTTCCGGCTTTTTTCTGTTTGCTTATGTGGTGCTGAGGAATTGAACCCAGGGCCTCGAGCATGCAAGGCAAGTGCTCTACCACTGAGCCATCTTCCCAGCCCCTCTTAAAAGTTTTTATTGGGATATAGCTAGGATGACCTTGTATTGAATTTTGGCTCTTACCGAATACCCATTGCCTAGCTTTTGTTTCCTCTATGAAATAACCTTTATGTGGTAATTGTCTTAAAGGATTACTGTGTAAGTTAAATGAGGTGATGTGTATGAAACACTTGATCTGTGTGGTGGTGCATATCCATAATTTCAGCTCCTTGTAAACTGAGATAAGTCTGGGTGTAGTGAGACCCCATGTCCAAAAAGATTAAGAAAGCGTAGTATATTGTAAATAGTAGCTTTTAGTACTATTCTAGGGAATTCGAACATTTTTGACTGCCCAGATGTTATTAGTCCACCAAATTTTCAACAGCTTGGACCCAGTTTACAGCCGTAAGTAGGTGGTGTGTGTGTGTGTGTGTGTGTGTGTGTGTGTGTGTGTGTCTTTCCTGCCTAGGCTTGTGTGTGTGTGTGTCTTTCCTGCCTAGGCTTGTGTGTGTGTTTGTGTGTGTGTCTTTCCTGCCCAGGCTTGCTTTGAACTGTGATCCTTAGATCTCAGCCTCCTAAGTAGCTAATTATAGTCATGTCCACTGGTGCCTGGCTAATAGCCATAGTTTCTTTTTATTTTCTTAAAAAATAATAAAATATTGTTATTAATAAGGTGTTATATAGAAGGGTTACCAGCCATAGTTCTTGATTTCTTATTGCTCATTGTATACTACTGAGCAGTCTGATTTCACAAAAAAGGCATATATGCATTAACAAACTTTGGTGTACACTAAAGGGATAAAGGACCTCAGTGATGTTTAAATTTCCTACCTGCCTGTCTCCAACTTGATAAAAATATTTGTTATATATAAAAATGTTTTAAAAGTGTTAAGCATTGCTTTGTTCCTCGCTGTTGTATCTGTTTTCTGTCTGGATGATGCTCCTAGTTGAGCAAAGTGGCTGTCAGTCTTATATTTGATATATAAATGTCAGTGTACGTACTCTTGTAACCCAGGCTGTCCTAGAACTCAGAATCCTGCATTTGCCTTCCAGGTGCTAGAGTTACAGGCATGTGCCATTATATGCAGTGATAATAAAGTTCTTTTTTGTTGTTGGTGGTGGTGGTCGTGGAGCTTGAACTCAGGGCCTGGGTGCTGTCCCTGAGTTCTTTTGCTTAGGTCTAGAACTCTACCACTTTGAACTACAGTGCCACTTCTGGTTTTCTGGTGGATAATTTGAGATACGCGTCTTATGGACTTTTCTGTCAGGGCTGGCTTCAAACTTTGATCCTCAGATCTCAGTCTCCTGAGTAGCTAGGATTACAGATATGAACCACCAGTGACCAGCATAATAATGAAGTTCTTTTCTTGCTATTTATATCAGTAAACTGAAAAGAGAAACACTTTAGTATACTTTCTGTAAGATGTGGTTATATATTACAATTCATTGGGCTAAAACATTATCTTTAGATCATTTAAAAATAATTAAGCATAAATCTAGTAAAAAAGACAAAATAGTGCCCCAGAGTGTCTGTGATTCCTATCAGCACATAGATGGAAGAGGTGATTGCTCACCAAAGGCTAAAGGAATATTTTTGCTGAAGGATGTGACATGGCCCATGAAGAGAGATGGGGTTTAGCTTTGTGGAATCTCGGGAAATAAATGAGATGCTACTTTAGATGGGCATCATATTCAATAGTTACAGCTTTTTTTTTTTTTGGGTCGGTCCTGTGGCTTGATTTAGGGCCTGGGTGCAGTCCCTGAGCTTTTTTGCTCAAGGCTAGTGCTCTACCACTTTGAGCCACAGCTCCACTTCTGGTTTTCTGGTGGTTAATTGGAGGTAAAAGTCTCATAGACTTTTTCCTGCCTGGTCTGGCTTTCTTCAAAGATCTTCAGATTTCATCTTTAGCTAGGATTATAGGTGCTGGCCACCAGTGCCTGGCATTACAGCTTTTTTTGAGGAAGGATTTAGGCATGCAATATATCTATTAATGAACAAAAAAAAAAAGAAAAGAAAAACCAGACTGTATCCACCCCAGATATTTCATGACTTTTTTTTTTTGGTCGGTCATGGGGCTTGAACTCTGGGCTTGGGCACTGTCCCTGCGCTCTTGTTCTTCAGCTCAAGGTGAGAGTGCTCTACCGCTTGAGCCACAGCACCGCTTCTGGTTTTCTATTGGTTTATTGGAGATAAGAGTCTCATGGACTTTCCTGCCTGGTCTGGCTTTGAACCTCGATCCTTAGATCTCAGCCACAACGTCTGGCTGTTCATGACTTTTTGTTATTTTGTTATGGTACTGCCATTCTATCCTTTTGGTTTTTGGTTCTTCTTTCACTGGGTGGTCTCATCTTGTAAACTGACATACAATGTAAGACAGACACTGCTTTTGAACTTTTATTATGTAGCATATTAAGCAAGTAGCTGAGTTTCATGCTCACTGGATCTGTGGCTTCTTTTCTCTTTTGCCAGGTATCAGAAATGGCTGTTTCTGAACTACCTGGTAACCCCAATGCTGTCTGGACAGTACGTCGGCACATTGAAGGTAAGCATCCCTTTCCTAATAGTTAAAACAGGGTCTGGGAGCCACTGATGTAGATGATTTAAGAGGCTGCATTCATGTTATTTCTCTATCACTTCATCTAACTCCATATACTAGAACCTTATGGCTTAACACCATATTTTTGAGGCTTTTCCTATCTGTTAGCTATCGTGCAAGTGAATAAAGGAAACATGGGGCAGGGCAGCTATTTAGGTTTTAATGTGTAAACATTATGGCATCATGAGGCTTTTAGGTGATTTTAGACTTCATAAAGATACTTGTTCTGTTTTCATTTTTCTCTGTGTTCTCATTATTGTGTTGAAAGTACAGTGAAGTTCATGATTTTGTTTGGTTTAAGATACTTTGTATGGCTAGTTAATTGGTCAGGTCTCCTTGTGCTTAAGGAAACAGATTTATTGAATAGAATTAGAATTTTTAGAAAAGAGCGTGGGCAAGGAAAAGGAGTCTGAGTTTTTGGTTAAAAAAAAATCCCCAAATGGTTACCTTATTCTGACATTGAAAGTAATATGAAAATGCATAGTACTGTAATGACAAGGAAGTTTTGTGACAAATTGAGTTTCAGTTCTGTAGAAGTAAAATTCAGTACTCATTTTCCCTTTGATTTACTTTGTGGCTGAAGGTCCTTTCTGTTCTAAGACCTTATTTTCCTCTTTTCCCTCAAGAATGTGGGACTGGTGAGTAAGATCACCCTGGCCAGCAAACAAAGCTTTTTATAGAAAACAGCTGTAATTCTCTCTGATGTTTAGATGTTCTAGTTGAATGGAACAAATGTAAGGGAGCTGGGAAATGTGTAGGAGGAAAATTTCTATTCGTAGAATAGTACACATTTTTGTGGATTTTATTTTCATTGTAGTTGAAATCAAGTGAGTTATGTTGAAAGGGAAAAAATGAATAGGATAATGGTAGACTCATTTTCGCTGGGAAGATAACTATTCGATAATTTAAGAGGTTTCTACATTGTAGTGTCTACAGAAAGAAGCTGTTAATATCAATATGTGGCTGTTGATTTTATATGTCTTGAAAACCTTACCTAGACTGTTTGAATTAGAAAGATAATTTGAGATGACTTAGTATTTCCCCGTTTTTTTAATTTTATGTTTCATGTAGCTCAAGCTGTCCTGGAATTCACTATGTACCCTAGGCTGCCCTAGAATCTTGATTCTCTTTCCTCAGCCTGTTAAGTGCTAGGATTATAGGCCTGTACTACACATCTGGCTTCTTTTAGCTTAAAAAAAATTTTTTTTTTAAGTTGTAGACCAGATTTAGTTTTCTAGAAAGTTACTCTTCATTTTTAGGAATAAGGCAGTTTGTCCTAAGGGGTGATTCATAATAGCGTAATAGGTTGTAGAACTGTCTCCTCAATCCCAGCCCAATGTTCATTTTGACTGACTGGTAGGCATATGTTGGTCTTACTGGTTTCTTTCAAGATAAGTTCTTTACTTGCAACCTGTAGCCTGACTGACTATATGGTCACCATATAGTCAATAGTTAACATAGACTTTCTGCCTTAAAGCAGTTGTCATCTAAAAGAAAAGGTAACTATGGGTGGTTCAGTTGTAGACTGATTGCCTAATGTACACAGTCCTAGGGTTCAATCTTCACTATCACTCATAGATAAAAAGATGACATGTATGCAAAACTATTATGTGTTGTGTTGTGATGTGAGGCACAAGAATATTGCCAGGAGTAGTTAGAGGATAAGTAGTGAGTCTGTATATATGTTTGAGAATGAAGAAAGGTTCCTGTTTGCTGTTTTATTGATAGGTAGGCAACAATATATTGTGTGGTAGAACATTGTAGTTGAACATTTTCCTTCTCTGTTAAAGCCCAGGAAAGGATTTTATCCTGATCAATTTTATTCTGTAGGTACTATTATTTGGATAATCACCCCAACCAGGTCAAGTACCCACTATTCATTTTCTTTCCAGATATCCATGTTACTGTTGAGTGAGCATTCATTCCTCTGTCCTCACATGGTGCAGTCTTCAGGCAATTACTAACTTTGGCTGGTACTTGGTGATGTATACTACCAATACCAAGCCTTTTTTTCTCTTCCACAGGTGGCTGGTGAAGGTGCTGATCACCACAGGTGTGTACCTACTGCTAGGGTCTACTGTGGGTTCTTATAGTTTACCCAGGGAGAGGGATCTATAATTACTGAGGTTGCCCTGACAGCATCTCTCAGAGGGTAACTGCAGTTGTGTGCTACTGTGTGTTACAGTGATGCACACCCCTTTATTAGTGGTTTGAGGTCAGGATCCGCTGCTCTACGTTCTCCTGTAGATTGTAGAAAATAAAAGTAATTTGTTTTTAATAAGCAGGAAGGGCATACAGCTAGGAAACTAGTTTCCTACTTTTTTGGAGTTGTCTGTTCCAGGTGTACTGATTGAAAGATCAGGGCCTGGAAAAAGCTTTTAACTATATTCAAGATGCTGAGACGAGATAAGGTCTTAAGTCCTCTGAATATAAAGTAGTAAGAACGAGATACTGGAAGCTTAGTCATCTGCACAGTGGTTCATAACTTGTTGAACCTTAGATTGTAAGGCAAGGGAAGGAAGCACATCCCTTTTTCCATGTTGCTTCCTTCCGTAGTGATCAGAATAGAAATCCTACTGAGGTGAGACCTAAATGTGTGTTCGCATACACTAAGACATTCTTACACTTTTTTTGTGTGTGTGGTAGTTTTTGGAGTTTGATTTCAGAGCTTTTCACTTTCTAAACAGGTGCTGTACTACTAAGCCATACCTCTGGCCCTTTTTGTACTGAGTTTTGCTTCCTACCAAGGTGCCACTTACTGTAGTCTTCCCATCATAGCTGGGGTGGCAACTCTGTACCACCATGGCCAACTTATTCTGTTTAATCTATGACTTTTCTGCCTGAAACTGGTGTAGAACTGTGATCCTCTTAATCTCAGCTCCTGGGACACTAGGATAACAGACTTAGGCCATCGCATCTACCTATGAAGTAAAGTCCTTTATAAGACTTGCAACCCCTAGAAAAGGGCATTGTGTGTATCTACAGTTCATATTCATCTACCTTGACTGAAACTTGGTTTCCTTTAACCTATCATCTCCCTAGAACAGTGTAATCTGCCATGTCTTCTAGCTGGTGAATGGAAGTATGTTTGGGTATTTGTAGGGTAATAAACACCACGAAGAAATCCATGAAGCAGCTTATAGATATCAAATTAACTGCCCTTCTGATTGCTGAACTGTCTAATGAAATATGACCCTATATAAGTTGACTCAACATCTCTTTTTACTACTGAACAGTCTGAGGCTTTGGTCAAAGGGACACTGCTCCTTCCTCTTTTCCCCAATTCTCTTTCATGTAAGTCAGAGTTCTATAGTATCTCTACTTGAATATACCTCTTCTCCTGGGACTGAAAGGAGAGATAAAAATTACGGTCACTTGGAGCCCTTTGTTTTTTAACTTTAACCTAATCTGCCATAGTTTTCAAGGTACTGAGTTTTAGTAATCACAGTGTTGGAAATGATACAGTAATCATACAAAAGTAAGCCATTTCTGTTATTACATGCCAGAAATTTGCAGTTTAGCATTGCAAGCTGGAGTGAAGAGTCCATAAGTTTGGGGTCTTGTGGAGATGAATTTTGGATTTGCTCTGAACATTTAAGATCCATTTCAGGGTCAACTATATCCTAGTTATTTTTTTTTCCTAATTAGTTTTGTGATGATTAACTATGCTTAGTCTTGTAAAGCCATTTTGTACGTTTCCAAAGCATTTGAATGCACACTGACAATTAAAGTATAGTATTAAAAAAAATCAAAAACCAAAAAAACAGTTATCTTGTCCAGTGTTACTCCTTATGGATACCTGGTCTGGCCCTTAGAGGGTATTAATTGGGAAAGAGCTTTGGTCCTTGCTCTTAAGCTAACTTAGTACACACATGTATTAACTGAAATAAGTTTTGTCAAACAGTACTTTTCTTACATACAAAGAAGTTTAATTATATTTCTATTAGAGCAGATTGCTACGCACCAAATTGATTTTGTGTCTTGTTTAGATCAGAACATACTGTAGGTGTTACCAGTGACACGTTTTCACTTGACCTCTCTTTCTATAAAGAATACTAATCTACCCCCTGGCAATAGGCAACAAGACACTTCATTGGTGACATTGCTCTTACATCAGTTAGGGGCAGAACAGATGACCATCCTTAATTCATCCTAGCTTGATGTCTGGATTAGTGGTCTGTAGCACAGAAGAAATTACAGATTCTGATCAACTAATGGAGCTTTAGTTTAACTGAACCTCATTCGGAGAAATCAAAGCCAGAAATGTATCTTTTGTGTGAGTAGCACACTAGTCCTACAGCTGCTATTGTCTTAGTATTCATTCCACAACTGCTATTATATCCTTTTTTTACCTAATTTCTAGCTATGGGGAACAAAAAGTTGGAAAAATACTCTTTATATGAAGTAGAAAACCTCAACTCTTTAAAAAGTAAATGTAACTATATTCAACACATAGCGAGCTTTATGTCACACTTTGTGGATGTGGGAAAAGAGAAACTCTTAAATGTTGTAGAGTGGGAGATATGGGAAATAGATGGCCTTTGACAACTGGATCTTCAGGGAACTTCTAAAGTTGCCTGTATCTCAGATCTCTGACTTCCTTGAGAACCTCATATAGTGTTTGTTTACCCAACTACTTTTCCTTATGAAAAGCAAATCCTAATAGGGTTTGCTCATGAGCACTGGATAAGTTGTATTTTTAAATAGTGAAAAACTAAGAGGTCAAGGACTGATAATATTAACTCCCCCTGCTCCCCCTCAATTTCCTGGGTATCTGATATTATTAAATCATTCCCAATGGGACTAGAATTCCTAGTCTCAACCCTAGAATGAGTTAATCTCATGGAGGCTTAAGTAGTCGAATCTTTGCGAATATTTAAATTTTTCCCATGCCTCCGATTTCTTTGTGTTCTCATCTCTGCAAATGTTTCAAAAAAATGTAAGTTTTTTGAGGTGTTAAGAGGAAGACATTTGTACTCAGTATATTTAGCTGTTTATCTGTAGACTGTTAAGATCCTCAGTTATCCTTGTGAATCTCATCCTATTGGGTGTGTGTATGTGTTTGTATGTGTATGTGTGTTTTTACTACACACAGAAGTACTTTGGAAGATTTCTAAAAACTCTTAGTATCTCATTTGGCTTTGTAATTATGATAAATTCTTCACTAACCAACTCCTTTCTTTACTTTTCCAGATGAGTTTGATGCCTACATTATTGTTTCTTTCGTGAATGCCACCCTTGTACTTTCTATTGGAGAGACTGTAGAAGAAGTGACTGACTCTGGGTTCCTGGGTACCACCCCAACCTTGTCTTGCTCCTTGTTAGGAGATGATGCTTTGGTGCAGGTGAGGATTCTTAGAACTTGTTTGGTACATGCTCAGCTTGTATTGTCCTTTGCATTATTTGTTTTATAAACAACTTGTTTATATCGCTCCACCTTTACTTTCCAGACATGTTTATAGGGAGTACATACTATTACATCAACAGAAAACTGCACTGAGTAAAGTCTTTTTAAGTTTTTGACAACTTAGTTACTTGGTGAATTTAGAAGTATAAAATTCTGGTTGATCTTGCCACCATTTCTCTACTACAGAACTTTCCATTTCAACAATATTAAATATTTTTGTGGGAGGTGCTGTTATTTGGGGCTTTGAGCCTTCTTGGCTTGCTTTCTTACCCACACTACTTGAGTCATGCCTCCAGCCCAGCTTTTTACTGGTTATTTTGGAGATAAGGTCTTTCAGACTTTTCTATCTGGTATGGACTCACCTTGATTCACTTGGTCTCAGCTTCCTGAATAATAGCTAGAATACATGCTGAGTAGATTAGAACTACTGTATATTTTGTATGCATTTTGCCAAGGAACTTTGAACTTCCTTGCAGTGAACATTGTAAACATAAACTTTAAAAAAAATTGAGGGGCTGGGAAAGTGGCTTAGTGGTAGAGTGCTTGCCTTGCTTTCATGAGGCCCTGGGTTTGATTCCTCAGTACCACATGAGCAGAAAAGGCCGGAAGTAGTGCTGTGGTTCAAGTGGTAGAGCACTACCCTTGAGCTGAAGAGCTGAAGGACAGTGCCTAAAGCCCAGGGTTCAGGCCTCACGACCAACCAAAAAAAAAAAAATTGATCTTGTCTAGGGCCTACTAATTCAAGTTGGTGCCAGGTTCAGTGGTGTGAAGATCATTATGAGTGATGAAATCAAATTGCTAAAATCAAGTTTCTTTCTTTTGTTGGCTAGGTGTATCCAGATGGCATTCGGCACATACGAGCAGACAAGAGAGTCAATGAGTGGAAGACTCCTGGGAAGAAAACGATTGTAAAATGTGCAGTGAACCAGCGACAAGTAGTGATTGCTCTGACAGGAGGAGAGCTGGTCTATTTTGAGATGGACCCCGTATGGTTTATTTTCATTTGTTTGTTTTGTGGAATTGAGGCCCTCTGTTATATTCACTGTAGGAGTTAGTGTAGGGTCCAGAGTAAAGATGGGAGTTGTCATTGAAACATCTGGAATGTGTGCATAAGAAAAAGAATGGGGGACTAGAAGTGCCTGTTGGTCAATCTAGCTCTTTTCAGAGGGGAAAACAAGTCCGCTTCGAGATCCTGCTTAGCAGTGACACACTTCTCCCTCTGAACTTTATGTATTTTTCCCAAGATATTTGGCTTATATTTACTTTATGCCATCTAAATCAATTTCACATTTTTTTGTCTTGAATATGGAATGATACTGGAGAAATTATTTTGCAATCAAAATGTCTACGGTGGCTGAGGTTTTGTTTAGTATTAAAACTTGGACTTGGCTTCAGGTTCTTGCTTGGCTTTTTGTTTATGGCTGGCACTTTACTACTTGAGCTATACTTCCAGACCAGCTCTTTCCTGCTTAGAGATAGAGTCCCAAGGACCTTTCTGTCCTGGCTGGATTTGACTGTGACCCTAAAATCTCAGCTTCCTGAGAAGCTAGGATTACAGGCATGATCAATCCATGTCTAACTTGAGACTTAGTTTTTAATCATCATATTTGAATTTTCTTTCACTCAAAGTATAAATAGATTTATATATTTCCAATTTCTGAAAACTAGTTTGGCTTTGAGAATGTTGGTATATTGAGCTTGTCAAATGTTTCTTGATTTTGTCACACTTGGGAGAAATTCTTAGATTTTGACTATTATAAGAGGAGTAAGAGGAAACAAAGAAACTGAAGCCTTCCTCCTTGGATTTAGGTCTGGAGTACTCATCTCCTTTTTTCCCCTTTTATAGTCAGGACAGTTGAATGAGTACACAGAACGGAAGGAGATGTCAGCAGATGTGGTGTGCATGAGTCTGGCCAACGTACCTCCTGGAGAGCAGCGGTCTCGCTTCCTGGCTGTAGGTCTGGTGGACAACACTGTCAGAATCATCTCCCTGGATCCCTCAGTGAGTGATACTCTCAACTTCAAATCTGGATCCCAAAACCTATTGCTGTTGCTTCATTTCTCTTTTCTTTCTTTCTTTCTTTTTGGGTTTGTGGTATTGGTAACTTGCCCAGGGCAGGAGCTCTACTCTACTACTGAGCTATATAGCTGCTGCTACTCCCAAGGCAGCATACCTTGAGTCTTACGCTGTGGCTTAAGGATGTTGGTCTGAGATTACTAGTATTTCTTTGGCATAAGCCCTGAGTCCTTTTTGCAGTTAAAAAAAAAAACAAAAAAGCTTGTTTTTTTTTTTTTTGTTGTTGTTTCGTTTTGTTTTTTTGAGGCTTGAACTCAGCCTAGGTACTGACCACTTTGAGCCACAGCTCCACTTCAGTTTTCTGGTATTTAATTGGAGTTAAGAGTCTCACGGACTTTCCTGCCCTGGCTAACTTTGGACTATGATTTTCAGATCTTGTCCTCCTGAGTAGCTAGGATTACAGGCATGAGCCAACAGCTCCCAGCTTCTTGAGACTATTTTTATGGAATAGAATTTTACTTTCTCTAGGGACTTAATAACTTAGAGGATATAACCTTTGCTTGTTTACTTTTATCACTGTCAGCTTTGACAAAAAGAGGAATGGAAATTCCTCCCAAAGCTTATTTTGAGATTTTGTTTAATAGTTTTTACCCTCTGGCAACAACTCATCCCCAATCGTAGGGTAGTACATGCCTATGTACCCAGCACTCAAAATGCTGAGGCAGCTGGATTGCAAAGTTTAAGGCCTACAATGGGGAAACCATGTCTTAAAAAAACCACTCATGGGCTGGGAAGTTGGCTCAGTGGTAGAGTGTTTGCCTTGCATGCATTAGGCCCTGGGTTCGATTCCTCAGCACCACGTATGCAGAAAAAAGCCGGAAGTGATGCTGTGGCTCAAGTAGTAGGACTCTAGCCTTGAGCTGAAGAGTTGAGGGACAGTGCCCAGGCCCAGAGTTCAGCCCCCACGACTGGCCAAAAAAAAAAAAAACCCACTCGTTTTTCTTGCCCATAAGAAAGTTCTTTTGAGTAATAGCCTTTGTGTATGTTATTTTCCAAAATTGGTATTTCCTTATGATTTTTGTTTTTTTAGTGTTACAATATTTTTTCCCCCTCTGTTCTTCTACTCCCAGGACTGTTTGCAACCTTTGAGTATGCAGGCTCTCCCAGCCCAGCCTGAGTCCTTGTGTATTGTGGAAATGGGTGGAACTGAGAAGCAGGATGAGCTGGGTGAAAGAGGTTCTATTGGTTTCCTGTATCTGAACATTGGGCTGCAGGTAAGAGTTCCAGAAGTTCCCATTGTTCCCATTGTATCAGGCCTTCTGTAGATTTCACATACTCCTTTAATTACTAGAATTTTTTGTGTACATAGTTTCAGATAACTGCTTAGGAAAATGAATAGTGTTGCTGTGGATTCATTTCATTACAGCAAAGTAGGTCTGGAAAGAAGTATTTTTACACCTAATAACATTCTTGCCTTAGCCTTGAATCAGACATTTCTCTTAGCAGCTTTTTTTTTTTAGGGAAAATGGTGTTTAAAGACCATAGTTAAAAAGGCTTGGCTCTTCAACTGTGGATCTATTTTAGTTATAAAGAAGATTTTAATGTACATAATTTAAAAAAGTTGTAAGATATATTGTGAAAAGAAGTGTTTTTCACTTAGTAGATGCTTAGTAACTATTTCAGTGAGTGCTCTTCAACTGTGGATCTATTTTAGTTATAAAGAAGATTTTAATGTACACAATTAAAAAAATTTGTAAGATATATTGTGAAAAGAAGTGTTTTTCACTTAGTAGATGCTTAGTAACTATTTCAGTGAGTGAATGAGGGATAGCTATTGCTAGGGTGTTTTTAAAAATTACCAAGTCATTTTCTTTCATAGGTGATAAGTTGCATCTTGAATGTTTCACCTATTCCTTTCCTTTTGGTTAGAATGGTGTGCTGCTGAGAACTGTCCTAGATCCTGTCACTGGGGACTTGTCTGACACCCGCACTAGGTACCTGGGGTCTCGTCCTGTGAAGCTCTTCCGGGTCCGAATGCAAGGCCAGGAGGCAGTAAGTGTTCTAAGGGGGCAGGCAGCACATTTGAATGTAAAATGACACCAGCTTAAAAAAAACAATCCCTTTGTTATATGATGTACTTTAATTCATTAGTCTACAGTTCGTTTGATCATGACTAGTTTGTTGGGTTCACTTAACCTAGACCATTTTAACTGGAAAGTTGTATGGCACTGTCCCATTATTTGACTTTAGGAATATTGGAGTTTTCTTTAGACTGAACAACTATGGCTGGGGCTAAGACTTTCCATCCAGGGCACCACCAGCCATGAGTAAGCCAGCCAAGTTTAGGATATTAGTGTTACTGGGCACTGTGCTAATTCTTAAATGTTACTTTGTTTAATTCTTTGTTTAATACTTTGTTTAATTACAGCTGCCCAGCCTTAGGATAATTAATTCCTATTTTACACATATAGAAACAACTCAGAAAAAAGGGACTGATTAGCTGTGATTTTAGAATTTACTGAGTCATACTGCCTCTTCTCTAGGCTTCTTTTGCCAGTGGTGGCTTCACCTCTCTTCTCTCTTCTTTTTTTGTGTTAGTTGTGGTACCTGAACTCTGGGCCTGGGTGCTGTCCCTCAGCTCTTCAGCTCAAGGCTAGCGCTCTACCACTTGAGCCATAGCACCATTGCCAGATTTTTCTGCTTATGTAGTGCTGTGGAATTGAACTCAGGGATCTCATGCATGGAAGGCAAGCACTCTATCACTGATCCCCTTCCCAGCCTCTTTTATTTTTGGCAGGGGAAGGTGCCTTTCCTGGGGTTTAAACTCAGGGCCTGGGTGTTGTCCCTGAGCTTTTTTTGCTTAAGGCTAGCATCCTACCATTTAAGCTACTACTTCACTTCTGGCTCTTTTTGAGTAGTTTATTGAAAATAAGAATCTCGTGCTTTCCTGCCTAAGCTAGCTTTTAACCATGATCCTCAAATCTCAGCCTCCTGAGTAGCTAGGATTACAGGTGTGAGCCCCACTGGTATCCAACACAATGGCTAGAGTATTCTATGGATTGAAATTTGGGTTTAAATTATTCAGCCAGCTTACTGTGTTTGAGTTTTTTCCATTTACTAGGTGTGTTCTAATCTCTTTAGGTATTGGCCATGTCAAGCCGCTCCTGGTTGAGCTATTCTTACCAATCTCGCTTTCATCTCACACCCCTCTCTTATGAGACCTTGGAGTTTGCATCTGGCTTTGCTTCTGAACAGTGTCCTGAGGGCATTGTGGCCATTTCCACTAACACTCTGAGGTAAGTCCTGGGTTTAGAGCCCTGTAGGAAGCATTTCTGCAGAGTCACAGCCTGTGGTTTTGCTAGTGGTGGATAGATAGTAGAGAGCCAGCTTTTCATGATTAGACTTGTGTGTTGCAATTGGAACCTTCATTTGGCCCAGGCTTTTAAAACCTTAGAGCCAAGTTTCGGTGCTTTTGAGTTTTAGCTTCTATTTAGACTTTCAAAGCCAAGTTTTAATATTTAGCTCAAGAGCAGTCTTGAGAGTTCAGTTTTTAATTTTCCCATTATTTTTATTTATTTTATGTTTAAGCATGGGTGTTGGTGTCAGCACCTATTACTCGAACCAACTGTATTTTTTGGTTGTTTGAACATTTGTGTGTGAATTTTTTTTTCTTTTTTTTTTTTTTTTTTTGGGTCCGGTCATGGGGCCTGAACTCTGGGCCTGGGCGCTGTCCCTCAGCTCTTCAGCTCAAGGCTAGCGCTCTACCACAGTACCACTTCCGGCTTTTTCTGTTTATGTGGTGCTGAGGAATTGAACCCAGGGCCTCATGCTTGCAAGGCATGCACTCTACCAGTGAGCTACCTTCCCAGCCCTGTGTGTGAATTTTTGTGTAGACAAAGATTTTCATTTTCTTTAAGAATGGAACTGATAGGTCATATAGTAATAGCTATGTTTAACTTTTGGAGGGGGCACTATAGTGGGTTTTGAACTCAGAATCTTACACTTAATGTTAGGCAGGGCTCTATCATTTTATCACTTTACTTATTTTTCACATAGGGCTTCATGTTTCAGCTTGGGGCTAATCTTAAATTTGAATCTTTTCCTTTGGCCTCTTACATAGCTAGGACCTCAGGCAAACACCACCATTCTTGGCTTTTTTTCTTTTCTTTTTGTCGTGGTGCTTAAACTCAGATCTTGGGGGAGTTTCTGAGCTTTTTTGCTCAAGGCTAGTGCTCTGCCACTCTGAGCCACAGCACCGCTTTGGTTTTCTGGGGATTAATTGGAGATGAGAATCTTATGGACCTTCCTGTCCAGTCTGGCTATGAACTACTGTCCTTAGATCTCAGCCTCCTGAGAACCTCCTGAGTAGCTACGATTACAGGCATGAGCCAGCTGGTACCTGGTTCATGCCTTGCTTATTGGTTGAGATGGGAGTCTCACTGACTTTCTGCCCAGCCTGTCGTCAGACTGTGATCATTTCAACTTATCTCTTGAATAACTGGGATTATAAGTGTGAATCCTTGTGCTTGGCTTTATATTTAATTTTGGAGGAATTACAGACTATATTTCAAAGTGATTATATCGTTTTACACTCCTACTAGCCAAAATAGGAGGATCTCATTTTTTTCACATTCTCACAAGTGGCTTTGATTTTAGAGATTTTATTGGATATGAAGCGCTATCTCACAGTTTAGATAAGCATTTCTCAAATGGATGATATTGAGTATATTTTCTTGTGTTTATTGGCCATTCTTGGATCTGTTGTCCATTTCTTTTATTACTGAGTTATTTGTGTTAGTTTTGCATTACCAAAATAAAATACTTGAGATAATTAACTTAGAAAAGATTTTTATTAGCGCATAGTTTTGATGCTAGTTCATGATAGGTGACGTAATTGCTTTTGGCCAGCGGTAAGGTAGGATCTTTTAGTAGGATTGTGTAGCACAGCAAAACTGTTGGTTTATATCATGAGTCAGGGAACAGAGGAGAAATGAAGTCAAATCCCATAGTACCCTTTTGAGGGCACACCCCCAATGACCTCATGATCGCTCACTAGGCCTTACCTCTTGCAGATTTTACCACCTTCCACTCTGTTTCATGTAACACAATCGGTACATATGCCTCAGGTTGGCACATTGTCTTTGAAGTTAGAAATTTCATAATGTATGTTTCACTGGTAAATCTACCAGAATTTCTGTGGACAGTGGTATATGTTGCTGAAGGGGAAGGACCTTCTGGATCCCCTAGTCTCCTGTATACCTTAGAAGGCTTTTGTGTCATGTTGATACCAACACTAGATCTGTAGGGACTGTGATTGCTGTGACTGCTCATGGTACATCTCACCAGTATCTAGGACCTGAGCTAGTAACCTATTAACCCATGTGCCTTTGTCACAGGATTTTGGCATTGGAGAAGCTAGGTGCTGTCTTCAATCAAGTAGCCTTCCCGTTGCAGTACACACCCAGGAAATTTGTCATCCATCCTGAAAGTAACAACCTTATAATCATTGAGACAGACCACAATGCCTATACTGAGGCCACAAAAGCTCAGAGAAAGCAGCAGATGGCAGAGGTAAGTCTTAAAAAGGGATACAGTTGAAGCATGTGCATATAAACTTGTATAGAAAAGTTAAACCTCCACAATGGTTGATTGTATTTTCCCCTTGGGCAGTAATGAGGTTTGAATTCAGGTTCTCATGCTTGCACACACTCCACTGATAAGCCATCCCTCCAGCCCTTTTTACCCTGATCTAAAAAGACTTGAAGCCTGGCCTATATTCTGCCTTGTAATTTTTTTTGGGTGGTGGGGGTTAGTTGTGGGGCTTGAACACAAGGCCTGGGAGCTGTCCCTGAGCTTTTGTGCTCAGGTTAGAGCACTCTACCACTTTGAGACACAGCTCTACTTCTTATTTTCTGGTGGTTGAAGGTAAGAATTTCATGGACTTTTCTGTCTGGGCTGACTTTGAACCAGGGTCCTCAGATCTCAGCCTCCTGAATAGCTAGGATTACAGGTGTAAGCCACCAGTGCGTGGGGATTTAGCTTAATAGTAAGAGCATTTAGCACTGTAAAAAGAAAACAAAAACTTCCATTCAAGCTCATTTGACATTCTTTAAGCAGAGTCTTTTGCCAAAGACCTTGGTTTTCTTCTGACCCAGGATTATATGTTGCCTGGATTTGAGCTCCAGAGTAGCTTTTAAATTTTCCATAATAGCAGCTCTTCCAGAAACCACTTCCCAGCAAAAGTCAAAAGGCCCATTGGGCACTGGTGGCTTGGGCCTGTAATCCTAGCTACTCAGGAGGTTAAGATTAGAGGATTGTGGTTCAAAGCCAGCTTAGGTAGGAAAGTCCATAAGGCTCTTATCTCCAATTAACCACCAGAAAACTGGAAGTGGAGCGTGGCTCAAAGTGGTAGACTGCTAGCCTTGAACAAAAGAGCTCAGGGATAGTTTGCCCAGATCCTGAGTTCAAGCCCTATAGCTAACACACACACACACACACACACACACACGCACGCGCGTGTGCGCGTCAAAAAGCCACAACTTTGCAGAACCATGTGCAGCCTGAGATGAGAAAGTCATCTTAGCAGGGTATATCAGGTATTTTGGGTAGAAAAAAATGAGATTTTTATTTTCATATTTCTTAGATTACTAGTTCCAATGTTTGCTGTAGTTAATATTCTTTTGGCATTTTCTCTTCAAATGTATCTATCAATATCTGGTTTTTCTGCTAGTGTTTCCTTCCTCCCCATGTCTTACACCTCTCCCTTGAGTCTTTACTTTGGGGAATCCTGATGTTACTTTTTTTTTTTTTGGTGTCAGTTTTAGAGCTTGAACTCAGGGCCTGGGCACTGTCCCTGAGCTTTGCTCAAGGCTAATGCTCTACACTTTAGCCACAGCTCCAGTGGTTAATTGGAGGTAAGAGTTTTATAGACTTTGCAGCCTGGGCTAGCTTTAAACCATGATCTTCAGATCTCAGTCTCCTGTGTAGCTAGGATTATAAGCTTTGACCCACCAGTACCTGGCTAGACTTTGCTACTTGTCTGCTTCTTCTCTGAATGCTGGTTCTTCTTGCTCTTTGATTATAGGAAATGGTGGAAGCAGCAGGGGAAGATGAGCGGGAGCTGGCTGCAGAGATGGCAGCAGCATTTCTCAATGAAAACCTTCCTGAATCCATTTTTGGAGCTCCCAAGGCTGGCAATGGGCAGTGGGCCTCTGTGATCCGAGTGATGAATCCTATTCAGGGAAACACACTGGACCTTGTTCAGCTGGAGCAAAATGAGGCTGCTTTTAGGTAAGGACCCCAGGACAATCCAAGGTTTGGCACATGGAAATGAGTTCTTTGAGTTTTGACTAATACCTGGCTCTTCCTTTTTCTGTTTGTAGTGTGGCTGTGTGCAGGTTCTCCAACACTGGTGAAGACTGGTATGTGCTGGTGGGCGTGGCCAAGGACCTGATTCTGAATCCTCGATCTGTGGCAGGGGGCTTTGTATATACATACAAGCTTGTGAACAATGGGGAAAAACTAGAGTTTTTGCATAAGGTAGGAACCAGATAATGACTCCTGCATTTAATTTATGGGTTAGGGTTTTAGAGTACTAAATAGCTTATTGATTTCAAGCCATCTCGGGCTAGCACATATTCCATGTGCTAGCTTGTGGTACTCTAGTGCTTGAGTCCCAAAGAAGATAAACCCTAAATCAGTCCCTTGTTTACTGTCTTACTTAAATTGGCAGTAATTCAGGACCAGAATTCAGTAACTTTGAAAATTAAATATTCTCAACTGGGTACCTGTGGCTCATGCCTCTAATCCTAGCTACTAGGAGGCTGAGATCTGAGGATCGTAGTTTGACGCCAGCCTGGACAGGAAGTCCATGAGAATCTTATCTCTAGTAAATTACTCAGAAAAAGCCAAAAGTGGAATTGAAGTTCTAGTGGTAGAGTGTTAGCCCAGGGACAGTGCCCCAACCCTGAATTCAAGCCCCAGGACCAGCAAAATAATAATATACTCTAATAAAGATAACGTATTTACAGGTATATTGTACAATGTATAGCAGGTATACTAGATTTTTATTTTCACATTTCTCAGATTACTAGTAGCAGTGTTTGCTGCAGTTCATGTTCTTTTGTCATTTTTTCTTCAGATGTAACTATCAGTGTCTAATTTTTCTGCAAGTGCTTCCTTCCTCCCCATGCTAACTATTAAATTTTGTTACTTATATTAGAATAATTCATATTCTCTCCTTCATACTAATAGTATATAGTAAAGCTTCAGCCTTACCATAGAAGGAATGAATTCTAGGAAATGATTACTTCAGAGACCTGTCTTTATTTTAAACTCATTTCAACTGCTGAAAGTGTAATTTATTTCTCTGATTAGCAGAGGAAGGTCACTTGCTCTGTCTTTTTGACAAGAGCCTGTAGAAACAGGCAGTTCTGGGCTGAGGGGGTGGGATTAGCATGTAAGTCCTGATAGCTGTATGACCTGCTTTTCCTCTCACAGACGCCAGTGGAGGAAGTCCCTGCTGCCATTGCCCCATTCCAGGGAAGGGTGTTGATTGGTGTGGGAAAGCTTTTGAGAGTCTATGACCTGGGGAAGAAGAAGTTACTCCGAAAGTGTGAGAATAAGGTAAATGTGCTGGTGTGGGTGCTAGGATCTACCTAAGGAGGAAGAAAGGAGCTTTTCCAGTAATTAAATTCCAAGATAACATTATCTTTTTTTAATCCCCTAGCATATTGCTAACTACATATCTGGGATCCAGACTATTGGACACAGGGTAATTGTATCTGACGTCCAAGAAAGTTTTATCTGGGTTCGCTACAAGCGTAATGAAAACCAGCTCATCATCTTTGCTGATGACACCTACCCCCGATGGGTCACTACAGCTAGTCTCCTTGACTATGACACTGTGGCTGGGGCAGACAAGTTTGGCAACATTTGTGTGGTGAGTTGATGTTGTCTTCTTGGGGTAACAGTGATGTGTGGGAAAGCTGGCTTGGTTTGTGGTGGTGGTACAGTCAGGAATCCCTGATAATGGTCTGTAATATGTGAAGTTAAAATGAATATGAAATTTAATGCTACAAAGAATAACTTCTTCATTTTTCAAGCTTTCCTACCAGTCATCTGGATACCTTCCTCTCCCTTCTCTGCTTTCCCAATAATAATGATGGGTATCTTTTTCTTGTCTGTGTTGTATGGTGGTTTTGCTCTGGGCAGTGCTAGCTCTTGACTGTGACTTGGTTCTCTTGGGTTTGTTGATCCTTAGACATCTATTCCCAAAGCAGATGCAAGTGACCTGGCAAGCCTTTTGTCTGTGTATTAGCCCTTGGTTTGCTTGCAAGATCTGGGGCAAGTTTTGATTGGTGATCCAGGACCCATTGGTGTGGTTTGTTTCACTTTCTTTTAGGTAAGGCTCCCCCCTAATACCAATGATGAAGTAGACGAGGATCCCACAGGAAACAAAGCCCTGTGGGACCGGGGCTTGCTCAATGGTGCCTCACAGAAGGTAAGATTACAGAGAGGATCCAAGGGAAAGGCATGCTTAGTACCATCCTTGTTGCTTTCACTGAAGAAACAGTGTTTAATAGATTACCCATATGTATATGAGTGCACTGTGGCCAACCCTCTAACAGGCATGTAGCACCACACTCCGATAAAAAGGTTTCTGGATGGTAATTGTCTACCAGAAACGATCTTATCTCAAGGATTTTTTGAGATGTTAGATTTTCAAGTAAAAATTGAAGGAATTTATTTATTTATTTATTTTTGTCGGTCATGGGGCTTGAACTTTGGGCTTAGGCGCTATCCCTGTGCTCTTCATCTCAAAGCGAGCACTTTACTGCTTGAGCCACAGCACCTCTTGGGGTTTTCTGATGGTTAATTGGAGATTAACCAAAAGTCTCACGGACTTTTCTGCCTGGGCTGGCCTTGAACCGTGATCCTCAGATCTCAGCCTCCTCAGAAGCTAGAATTATAGGTGTGAGCCACCGATGCCCAGCTGAAGGAATTTTAAAGCACCTTGAGACTATAATTTTTATTTTTGCGCTGGTCCTGCGACTTGAACTCAGCTTAGGCACTGTCCCTTAGGTGTTTTGCTCAAAGCTAGCACTCTTAACACTTGAGCCACAGCTCTACTTCTTGCTTTGCGGCCGAGGGGGCGGGCAGTGAAATGGAGATGAGAGTCTCATGGACTTTTCTGTCTGGGCTGGCTTTGAACCATGATCTTCAGATCTCAGCCTCCTGAATAGCTAAGCTAGGATTGTAGGTGTAAAGTGTGAGCCACTGGTGCTCTGTTTTTTGTTTTTGTTTTAAATGGTGAGCCTGGGTGTGGTGGCACATATCTATAATTAATTTCAGTGACTCAGGATGGTGGAGGTCAGGATTGTGGTTTGAACCTGACCTGGGAAAAATGCAAGACCCTATGTTTTGGGGGTTGGGGGTAAATACCTGAAAACAAAAGGACTGGGGCATGACCTGAGGGTTAGAGCACTTGCCTCCCTTCCCAGGGAAAAAAGTATGGTGAAATGTACACGAAGGCATTGCTTGATCTTGGAAATCCAATCCACATTCTGGAGGGCATAAATAGTTACAGTTACAGTCTCTTTTCACTTTGCAGGCAGAGGTGATTATGAACTACCATGTTGGGGAGACCGTGCTATCACTACAGAAGACCACGTTGATCCCAGGAGGCTCAGAATCACTTGTTTATACCACCTTGTCAGGCGGAATTGGGATCCTCGTCCCATTCACATCCCATGAGGTGAGAGTACCCACATGTCTCTGGCCTTGCTTGGCCTTCCTAGGGTTCTTAGTGCTGAATATGCCTTAGAAGGCATTTGTCCTTAATTGTAATTAGGAATGCTGTAGACTTTTGAAAATGACCGTTGTTTTAGGGGAAGCTGGGTGCCAGTGGCTTATACCTGTAATCCCTAGCTACTCATGAGGCAGAAATCTGAGGATTTTAGTTCAAAGCCAGCCTGGACAGGAAAAGCTGACTCTTATCACCAACTAACCATCAAAAAGCCAGAAGTGGAGCTGTGGCTCAAGTGGTAGAGTTCTAGCCTTAAGCAAAAAAGCTCAGGCCCAGGCCCTGAGTTCAAGCCCTAGGACTGGTGCACATTCTCGCTTTCTCTCTTCCCATCCTCCCTCCCTCCTTTTCCCTCTCTCTCCCCCTTTCTCCCTACTCTCTTCCCTTGGGGAGAAAGGAATCCTGAATTTTTTTTCCCCTTGAGAAAGGTCATTCATTTGATGCTGTACCAGTTCTGGCCCAAAGCCCAAGAACAGAATTCCACGGACTAGGAATAACAAGATGATGTCCTTTGGGATATCAATTTTAGGATTGGTTAAGTGGTTTGTTACATTCCATGAGCAATCTGTGATCAGGAATCTGACCTCATAGGCAACTCTGCAAATAACGTTCTCTTGAACTATATATAATATAGTAAGGTCTTTTATTAGCCATCCTGTTGTTGTAGAAAAAACTTTGACCATCAGACAAGTGACTATTTACCATCTGTTTGCATGGTAAATCAATTGTTTGGAGCTGCACACAGTGGCACATACCATGATCCTGATACTCAGGCTGAGACAAGAGGATTGAGAGTTCAAGGACGGTCCAGCCTTCATAGAAAGACCACCACCACCACTACACACACACACACACACAACACACAGGATCAGTGGCTATCTTGAAATAATTTACTAGCAAGTTGGAATCACTTTTTACTCAGAGGCACATTGTTTCTTCCACAGGACCATGACTTCTTTCAACATGTAGAAATGCACCTTCGGTCTGAGCATCCTCCTCTCTGTGGGCGAGACCACCTCAGCTTTCGTTCCTATTACTTCCCTGTTAAGGTAAATTGGGGAATCTGTATTGAAAGGAGAATCGTCTGCCTACTGCTCACCAGGCTTGTTCTCTAGGGGGACCCTATGTCTTAGAAGTCAGAACAATTCTAACTAGACATAGTAAGTAGCCCATCCTGGCACTTAGGAAGCTACATAGTAAGACTCCATCTAAAAAACTCAAAAGTCTAAGACGGGAGGTGTGGCTTAAGGGGTAGAATGTCTGCCTACCAAGCATGAGTCCTGAGTTCAAACCCCAGTATTACCAATAACCTAGGGTGTCCCACGCTGGGGTGTAGTCACTGTCTCTGGTAAGAGCACTTGCCTAGCAAGTAAAAACCTCACCAAAAAGAAAAAAGAAAAGTATGAATAATCCTGAGCAAATGACCATCAAGATTGATGGAGGCTGTGCTGGGGACATATGATTTATGTGGCTAATGATAGATATTCCCAAAGAGAAGGCTGTAACAAAGTTTATACTAGTTCTGCAAGTCTGAACTCCACCTGCCTGTGTTAACTTGGAATATACTTCACAAGTGGAGTCAGGTTTGTGAAGGAACAGTAGCCACCCTTCCCTGCCAAATGTTGCTTTAGCTGCATCCTTTTCTTTGCCTATCTAATGTAGTTTGACTTTTCTTTTTCAGAATGTGATTGATGGAGACCTCTGTGAGCAGTTCAACTCCATGGAGCCTAATAAGCAAAAGAATGTGTCTGAAGAATTGGACCGAACCCCTCCAGAAGTATCCAAGAAACTTGAGGATATCCGGACCCGCTATGCTTTCTGAGCCTTCCTTTACCTATGGGACTTCCCAAAGGTTCTGGTTTATTTTTCCCACCATTATCACCACCTGATTTCTGCCACATAACAGGAGAAAGGTGACTAGATAATTAAGACTGCAATATTAAAGCCAATAGCTCCCCCCACTCTTCCTCTGAGTGACTGCTTCCCCCAAAACTGGCACTGAGGTGTGCTCATTTCTCTCTGCCTACTACATAATACATTGCCACAGGCTCTAGTGTAGAACATGCTATCCCTGCATTTGTATCTGTGGCTCTTGTCTACTTTTGTATACACCCTTAAATTTTAACTGGTTTTTTCTGTAAATAAAGTTTTGTACAATGTTACTTTGTGGGAGGTAGGGAGGCAAGCTATAGAGGGGCCAGGTTGGATGCAGTGTGAATCTTGATTTCTGCCATTCTTAACCTACCCAAAAATACAAATAGTTTTTAAGGTGATCGAGGCTGTGTGTCTTTTCTGGAGATGAGGATTAAAGTGAGAGTTTTGAGCCTGGATTGGAAGAATGTGTCTGTTCCTTCATTCCAGGTATCTACTTGGCCATGTGACACCCTGTGTCCTTCTGGCTCCATGGTGGTTTCTCTGACTTCCTTGTTTTTTTGTTGTGCAGATGAAATTTAGGTTTAATAACCATGTAGATATCCACCCCTCTTTCCATTGGATTGAGGAAAGTTCCCCCAGCCCAGCCCAGCTTGTTTCTACTCTGAAATCTTGAAATGTTCCTATTTCTTTCACAGCTCCTGTAACTACTAGGAGGGATCTGTAAGCACAAAAAAAAAAACCCAGATACTAGCCTTCCCTTGGTTGCAGTCCATGTATGTATACCCTGTTGAGAAGACACATTGTAACCAGGGGGCCAAGAGTGTATATGGGGGGCTGTTTATAAGCATACATTTGGGTAGGTTACAGATGGTCTTGGGATATAAGGAAGGAACACTGTGCCTGTTGACCAGTAGTGGCCCCAATTCAGAAATATTCCAGCCCACGCCTGGAAATTTGTCCTGCCTAGCTTGTGTGGGAAGCCTTGACCTTCCAGGCATTCCTTCAACACATTTGAACTTAGAGAAGAAGACAAAACAACTAAGCTCACTCAGTCCACTGCATCTACTCAAGCTACCTAAACTGAGCAAGTTCTCTGCAGCTAGCACCGGTGTAAGAATCAGGTGATGAGATAAACCTTCGACTGCAGCCCACCATCCAGCAACGAGAGGAGAGCATTATACACCATTCTATTGGAATTAAGTATCTATATTGGCTCTAGATCACAATAGACCCAGTAGATTTTGCTAGGAATTGAGTCCCTGTGTAACATTTTCCCTCAATGAGTTCATGAATTTGCATAGGAGTCAGTACAATTGAATTGCATTTGGGAAACCTCATTTCAAGGCTCATTTTTTCCTGAGGCTCTAAATCCATTGTATCAAAATGTGTGATGCTTACAAACAGCCCAGTTGAGTAATGGCTCTTTGTTCCTGGCTTCCTTCCTTCCATCTTTAACAGGTGTGCTCTTCCTATAGTATCGGATGTTATATAAGGAAGGGAAACTTGGTATAGTACCAGGAACTGTCCCTGCAGAGCTCTCACTGCAGTGTGCCTTCGGTTTGCTGGTTCTCTGGCAGCAGATGAAGAGCTCTGGCAAGTGGAATTTTTGGAGTACAGTTGGAAGGAACTGGGCTTGAATATGCTTAGAGGAGGAATTTGGTTTTTTTTAGAGCTACTGCCTCAGGACCTACAAAAGGTCTTAGCAATATTTAGTGATTAGCTAATCTGAATTACAAGTTCTTTTGTATAGTTTAGGAAATTGGATTGGCTCCTTTGGTTTAACTGAATAAAAGGTAGAAGGAGAAGTGGCGCTTTGGATCAAGTGGTAGAGCGCCAGCCTCAAGCTGCAGAGCTCAGGGATAGCACCCAGAGTTCAAGCCCCATGACTGACAAAAAACAACACAACAACCAAAAAACCCGGAACATTCCCTGGCCTCTCAAAGTCTGTTGGGAAGCTGCAGGGAGGGGTCATGTCAGGACCCTGAGACATTGCCTGTAGTTACTAGGTTTGCTCTCATCCTGTTCTGTGAAGCCCCTGTGACTTGGATCTAAGAGGACCAAAGACTTCTCAGCTGCCTCAGCTTTCCTCTGACCTCACAGACAGAGGTTCTGCAGATGTTGTTTCCTTCGGAAGATCTCTTGCCAAGAATAGCATTCTTCATGGGGATGGGGTTCGAATTGGACTGTGAGTGGAATGTTGCTTTTCTAGGTTTGTGTAAAAGTTTGTTGGCAGAACAGCTGTTAGGACTGAGAAGGGCACTCTGTCTCCTGACTAATAAGAGTGCCAGTGTATAGGATGCCTGTTCAGAAGAAGAGAAAAGCAGGGATCTTTCTCAGACGAAGAGGGGAGCTAGAAATGCCAAGGCATCTACTGATGGGAATCAATTTCTGTCAGTTTCTGTCAATTCCTTAATTCGGTTTCCTATTTGGACTAGAAGCATGTGTTTACACGAGTCACTTGCTTGTTTGCATAGAAAATATATGTGTATATTTTTTATATGTGTATATTTTTAAGCTTATTACATCCTTAAAATTAATTTCCAAAGGCTGGCTGCCCAGGGTTCAGAAGAAACGTCTCCTAAAATAAAAACTGGCCCAAAAAGATAGCATGGGGGCAATAGATGGCTCAGTTGGGGACACATGGTAAGGGCTCATGCCTGGTTGGCCATGGTTGATTTATATTTGAGGACCTGTAACATGAAGGGCTCATAATGTGTAAGTGAATGAGGTCAGCTGGTACACTACCACAGTGTCAGAGCATCATTAGTCAACCAGTACACGCACCAGCTATTCCTTGAGATGCTTGGAAAGCCACCATCCATCATAAGACTTGCCAGCTGCAAGAACTGTTTAGGCAACTAAACCCACAGGTTGGACAAGGGTATTAATAAACTGGCCATTTTCATCCCTGTTGAAAATGGCAAGTTGAATGCTAGAGCATATGACCGTGAGTTTCAGAAGAGCCTAAGGCCCATGTCTGATACTTTCAGATCAAACATAGCTTGGGACTTTAAGGAAAAACAATAATAACAAGAACAAAAAACCCCAAAGGTCTTGAGTCTGAAAGAGAAGGGGGAGAGGGGGTAAATAGCTAAGACATGTCAGGAAGTGGGAAAAAACAACAAAAACCTGTAGTGCTAACCCTCAGAATGGTTTGTATAAGGGTAGAATCCTGATCTTACTAAAAAAAAAATGTTGCTTTGGGGGCTGGGAAGATGGCTCAGTGGTAGAGTGCTTGCCTGGCATACATGAGGCCCTGGGTTTGATTCCTCAGCACCACATAAGCAGAAAAGGTTGGGAGTGGTGCTGTGGTTCAAGTGGTAGAGCACTACCCTTGAGCTGAAGAGCTGAAGGACAGTGCTCAGATCCAGAGTTCAGGCCCATGACCACCCCCCCCCCCCAATCTTGCTTTTAAATATTTCTCAATCTGGGGCTTGAGTGACAGAGTACTTGTTTAGGAAGCACAAAGCCCCAAATTCAAACCCCAGGGCCCTCCCCCACCAAAAAAAAAAAGATGCAGAATAAATACTTTTCAAAGTGGTATAAATGGTCACATGTGGAAATGACTAGCTGTTATGGAGAGGGAGGGAATTTTGTTGCTTCTTTTAAGAATGAACCAACACGGGGCTGGGAAGGTGGCTCAGTGGTAGAGCGCTTGCCTTGCATGCATGAGGCCCTGGGTTTGATTCCTCAGCACCACATAAGAAAAAAAAAGCCGGAAGTGGCACTGTGGCTCGAGTGGTAGAGCGCTAGCCTTGAGCTGAAGAGCTGAGGGACAGTACCCAGGCCCAGAGTTCAGGCCCCACGCCCCCAAAAAAAAAAAAAAGAATGAACCAACAAAAATATCAAAGAAACCAAGTTTGGAAATGAATGAACAGTTTTAGAAAAGAGGCTGGATGTAGCTGCACGCTGAAGGACTGTGTTCAATACCTAGATTTGGAATCCTAAATTCCCAGCCACCTTAAATCCTAAATTCCCAGCAGTCGCCTTACTATTGCAACCCACAAGACTACGACCCTCTTCTGCACACATCTTGGAATGAGGGCCAGATGTGGTAGGACATAACTATTCTAACTGCTTTAGGCAATGGTTAGGAGAATCCTGGTTCAAGACCAGCCTGGGAAAACAAACTCCATCTCAACAACAAACCAAGTGTGGTGTGTGTCTGTGCTACTAGCTATGTGGAAGGTATAGGTGGAAGGACCAGGGTTCAAGGCTGGCCCTGCTTAAAAACTCCACGGAGCAAAAAAAGGAATGGAGGATGGCTCAAATGGTAGGTAGAATACCTGCCTCGCAAGCACAAGGCCCAGAGTTTATATTCCAGTATGGGAATGGGGTGGGGGGAAGTGAGGGGTGACAACATTATAGAAGTGCTTTTGATGAAGTCATTTGGGGAGAGTTGGTTTTCCAAGCTCCTTTGTGGTAAACTAGTAACGTGATAGCCAAGAAAAGTATTAATATTTACTGTGGGTTGTTAAGGTCTGGTGCTGCTATAGCCACCAGAAACAAGACTCCATCCATGTGCCCAATTCCAGGGAGGAAAGAAGTACATGGGAAGAGCACTGGACATGGAGTCAGATGAGCTAGGGATGCCGTAGTAACTGAGCGCTGAGTATTTTGAGGGGTATGGTCCTAGGGGGCCTGAGGCTGCCTTTATCCTGATATATAGGGATGCTTTGAGACCAGGGGTCCGGAGAGGGCACAGTGGGATGTGTGCCAGCTTCACAAGGCCCCAGTGAAGTCCTGTGGCTGTGTTTCCATCTCATCTAGCCGCCTCTGCCCTCCCTCCCACGAGCTGCCTGACTTGGATCAGCCTTGGCAGAGCTCTTGGCAGTGTCTCCCAGAGGGTGTGGCCAGAGTGACCACTACTGGGAACGGGTGTGGGGGATACATTCCAGCGTGGGCATATTGTCCAGCTGCAAGGTCAGGAAATCTAGTTTACTATCAATTAAGAAAGCAGTTCTTGAACCACTACATTCATTGACATTTCCAATAGGGCAGGCTCTCATGTCTAGGCTGAGGTCTGCATTCCCAGAGTCCTAGATGTTCTGTGGAGCCTTAGATGTCAAGGAATGGGTCCCTGAAGAAGGGTTCTGTGCTCCTTTCCCAGGGGAACACTACAAACAGACACCCCTCCCCTGGCTCCTTTGTGAAGGCCACAGGGAAGGAGCTGACGGTTCCGTTAGGAGACCAGAGTTGGCGACTCTTACCCTCTCTAAATACAGAATGGTGAAATCTGGGAAGTTATGGGGCTCCACCTGTGAACCCCATAATGCTCTGCTCTGTTAGATCCCTCAGACTAGTCATGGTGATCAGGTAAAGCATGCGGGGAGCGGGGGGGGGGGGGGGTTAGGGGGAGGGGCTGTGTCTTTTGCAGGTGCAGCTGAAGGAAGTCTTTGGCTCCTGCCTCCAGAAGTTCCCACAGGCTCTAGAATTAGACTTCAATAACCAGCTGTGGATTTGGGGGTACAATATGTTGCCTCTCTGAGCGTTGCCTCTCTGAGCTCAGGGAGACTGGGTTATTTCACAGCCCTCAGCTGTAATCTATGTATTAGATCTTTTCTCCATCTAAATGCCCCACACGTGCACATGAGCCCAGCAATAGCTGTCTCCAGTTTTGTTCGAAGTTGGGCCGTCTAGACTGGAGAGGGGCTGGAAATCACAGCTTGGTTGCTTGTGATATTTACCGAACAGTAAGAACTGTCCCCTGGCTGATTCTCTCTTCTTCCTACTCCACACTCCAAGGCAAGCTGGGCCACGTGGCCCTGCCCCGCCCTTGCTGGCTCCCTTTCCCAGTCAAGTCATTGCTGCAGTGGCTTGCTCTCTGCCCTTCCCAGCAGACGGGAAGCTGGGCTTCTATGCACTGAGGGCAGCCATAGCCTCTCCCACCTGGCACTCACTGGCCACAGTCCCTAGGCACCTGCTTCAGAGCCCAGAGCAAGCCTTAGAGCCACCAGCAAGTCTTGGAAGACCAGGTAAGCAGCAGTTTTCTCTTACACGACCAGCTTTCCTTCTTTCCACCTTTGGCTGATGGCTTCCCCTCACCAATTCAGTTGTGTTTTCTCCACCACAGCAAGAGAGATTTGATAAAGACAGCCCTAGCCAAGAGGCTCTGAAATGGTGTGAATTGTATGTCCTAGGTTTTATTTTTTTAACCTTTTCTTTCAGAGCCGTGTGGGGAAAAGCGGATCCATATAACCATAAAACAGGTGGCATCTCTGCTCTCTTCAGTGAATTTTCTGGAATGAATGGTTGTCCTAAGTTACTGGTGCTGCTCTACTGAATATTGCTTTATGTCTTTAGACTTACTGTAGGCGCTATGTGCATGAACTGTCACTGCATAAATTGCTTTATCAAAAATCATTTGAAGCTGGGTGCTGGTGGCTCATATCTCTAATCCAACATATTCCGGAAGCTGAATTCTGAGGACCCCAATTAGAAGTCAGCCTGGGTAGGAAAAATGCATGAGACTCTTTTTTTGTTGTTGTTGTTTTGTTTTGTTTTGCATTTGCCTGAGACTCTTATCTCCAATGAACTGTCAAAAAGCTGGAAGTGGAGCCATGACTTAAGAGACAGAGTTCCCAAAGGAGGAGGTAACAATGCTCGATAGGAAAGGTACTCATTACTTTACTCATGTAACTGTAACCCCTCTGTACAATATTTTTACAATAAAAAATATTTAAAAAAGAGGAAGTTCCAACTTTGAGTGAAAAGCAGAGGGACAGCACTTAAGCTCTGAGTTCAAGCCCCTCTACCAGGACAAAAAAATGATTTCAGCAAAAGAGAAACTGAAGGCAGAGGAATAAAAAATGGCAGGCCAGCCTGGGCTGTACACTAAAGTTCAAAAAAAGAAACAGCCCCACTGATCTATAAATTTTTAAAAGGGAAATGGCATGGGTAAAGCTCATCCAGACAATTTCTGAATAAAAATGTTGTTGTTGTTCAGTCATGGGGCTGGAACTCAAGGGCCTGGGTGCTGTCACTGAGCTCTTTTGCTCAAGGCTAGCACTCTACCACTTTCAGCCACAGTGCCACTTCCAGTTTTCCGATGGTTAATTGAATATAAGTCTCACAGACTTTTCTGCCTGGACTGGCTTTGAACTGCGATCCTCAGATCTCAGCTTCCTGAGTAGTTAGGATTTCAGGTGTGAGCTACTGGTGCCTGGCTAAATAAATTTTATTTTGTATCTATTTTATTTTATTTATTTATTTTGTCAGTCGTGGGGCCTGAACTCTGGGCCTGGGTGCAGTCCCTCAGCTTTTTAGCTCAAGACTAGCATTCTACCACTTGAGCCACGGCATCCTTTCTGGCCTTTGCTGCTTATGTGGTAAGAAATTGAACCCAAGCCCTCATGCATGCAAGGCAAGCACTCTACCACTGAGCCACCTTCCAAGCCCTGTATTTATTTTAAATACACAGCAACTATGTATTTTTTTTTTTTTTTTGCCAGCCCAGGGACTTGCCCTTGGGCCTGGGTGCTGTCCCTGAACTTTGGTGCTCTAGGCAAGGGCTCTCCCATTTGTGCTACAGTTCCACTTCAGGCTTTTTTGAGTAGTTTTTAGTGGCTATAAGAGTCTCACAGACTTTCCTACTCAGGCTGGCTTAAAATCGCAATCCTCAGATCTCAGCTTCCTGAATAGCTAGGATCACGGCTGTGAGCCACTGGCACCAGCTAATGCTCGTGTCCCTTGATTCATATAAAGTTGAGTTGCTTCCAGGTGTTTTTGCAATTAATAATTCAATTTTGGTGGAGAGGTCTGTGAAAATAATTTCTTTTGGTCTTTTTAATTTTGCTGTTCTTCCCGTACTTCCTCCCTGGAATCTCTTCTCCATCTAGAATGAATGTTTGGGGCAAAGGGCAAGAAAGGTTTTGAAGCTCCTCTCATATTACATATGGAGTCAGCTGACTTATAAGAATTTAGTAATTTCTGGGACCAAGGTGTCATGATGGGCTGGGTGGGGACTTTTGTTCTCTGGGGATTTTCCAGGGAGGGTTTGAAGGCAACTTAGCCTGGTGGTTAGCTTGGTTTTAGTATGCATGGCATATATAGTTACTGGCTGACCTTGAACTCTCGCCTAGTAGCTTCATTGGGCCTCAATTTGTGTGTAAAATAGAAATTATACAAGTTGTTAGGGATACTGGGAGTCAGAGACAATGTGTAAGGAGCAGGCACCTAGCACAATGTCTGGCATTTCTTCCAAGTATTTTCCCTGGGCCATTTATAAGGTGGGCAGAATGAGAAAGTTAAGAGCTGTTTTTCTCTTCCTATAGCATTCTACTTAGGATGAAAGGCTTAGCCATCAGTCAGAGAACTTTTTGACTAGGTGCCTGTTCTGAGGCCAGAGGGCGAGGTTTCAGGATCAGAGGTTCTTTGAAGGGTCCCAGGCTTTCAGCCTGCCATTGTCATCCGATGGAGATGCCACCTTTCCAGTCTCTCAGCCACAAGTTTAAGGGGCAGAATGAGAGTTCCCAGGAAGTCTGGATCCAGCTGCCCCTTGTAGGTCGCTGTGTCGCTCATCCAACGCACACCCAGAGAGCTCAGGCATTGAAGAAGATAACCTTCATTCTAATCCTGGCTGTGCCAACTCCCACCATGTGAGCAGTGATTGGCCCTCTCCGAGCCTCTCTTTCTCCTCTGTGAAATGGAAATGTGAGCACCTGTGTCGTAGAATGACATGAGATAACACGGCTGAACATCTGCCCTTGTCTCATATTGTTCAAGATTGACGCTGTGCATGGCTCACAGTCTTTGGGAAGGGAACAGCATTAGCAATAAGATAGAAAAGTCAGGTATTTGTTTTCTCCACTAACCAATGTTTGTCAGGCTAGCTGGCCTTGGTATTAAGAGCCAGGGAGAATACCTTGGAAGTATTCAATGTACCTCATTTGGACAAATAGAGATCATGACCATGTCTGCCTGGGCTCTCAGGAAATGGCTCCATATTGAAGACCAAATAGCCTGTTAGCAGAAACTACCAAATGAAAGTAGTTAGCAGGGTATCTGTAATCCTAGCTATGCAGGAGGCTGAGATCTGAGGATCACAGATTGAAGCCAGCCCCAGCAGGAAAGTCTGTGAGACCCTTCATCTCCTGGTAACCACTAAAAATCCAGAAGTGGAGCTGGAGCTCAAGTGGTAGAGTGAATAAGCCCGGGCCCTGTGTTGCACAGTGTTGCACTGGGGTTTGCACCAGAGCTGGCACAAAATAATAAATAATTAAAAAGTGGAGCTGGAGGAAGAATGAGAAGTTCTGTAGGGCTGCAGGGCTGAGTATGGGAAAGGCAGTGTGGGAAATGAGATGAGGGAGCCCAGTGGGAGCCAGACTATAAAGGACTTTGAAGGTCAGATGCTAATTTGGGTTTCACCTCAGTGATGTGAGGTTTAAACAGGTGTTGGGATCCCAAGCAGGTAGCTTCGGTGGGGGAGTAAGGGAGTATGGTATGCATTTCAGGGACTTTGTTGGCACCCAAAAGAAAGGACTACAGATGCCTGGCAATGGTGGCTCCTGACTGTAGTTCTAGCTACTCAGGAGGCTGAGATCTGAGGATTGGGGTTCAAAGCCAGTCTGGGCAGGAAAGTCTGTGAGGCTCTTATCTCCAGTAAACCACAGAAAACTGGAAGTGGCGCTGTGGCTCAAGTGGTAGAGTGCTGGCCTTGAGACAGCACTCAGGCACAGAGTTCAAGCCCCATGACCGAGAGAGAGAGAGAGAGAGAGAGAGAGAGAGAGAGGAAGGAAGGAAGGAAGGAAGGACTACAGAGAGTCAGGTCATCAGAATAGGCCTGGTGTAAGGACACCTGGCCTAGAACATAGGTTCTTGGGTTCTGATCCCAGTCCTGCCACTAGAACCCATAATTCTACAAACGCAGATGAGGGCGCAGGGCCAGAATCTTCTCATGACTGTTTTTTCTTCTTTGGGAGACCTGGAGACCACAGATGTACCCTCATCCTTAGACTCTGCCACAGATGTACCCTCATCCTTAGACTCTGTCCTATAGCTGCTCTGAGTCAGCCTTGGTAGCAAGAGACATGATGACTGGCCATTTGAGCCTGAGAGAGAATCCAAGGAGTCTGAGAACTGTTAACCAAGCCTGAGACAATGCCAGGAGGCCTCTAGGCTCCCGCTACCATGCGTGTTTGCATGTGAGAGCTATGTCCCATGATTTTGTCATGGTATCTCCTGGGACCTGGGATCTAAGCTTTTCAGGGGCTGCTGGCTACTGCCGGGTGACCAGCCAGGATGCTTCTTGGACCCTGTCCAGATCAGTGGGTGTGGATGGGTTGGGTGTAGCTACAATTAAGAAGATTTGGATGATGATTCTGAGAAGTTAAAGCTAAGGATGTATGGGCTGGGAAGGTGGCTCAGTGGTAGAGTGCATGACTTGCATGCCTGAGGCCCTGGGTTCGATTCCCCAGCACCACATAAGCAAAAAGCAAAAAGCCAGAAGTGGCACTGTGGCTCAAGTGGTAGAGCGCTAGCCTTGAGCTGAAGAGCTGAGGGACAGTGCCCAGGCCCCACAACCGGACCCCCCCCAAAAAAAAAGCTAAGGATGTGGCTCAAGTGGTGGTATGTGTGCCTAGCATGTGCAAGGTCCTGAATTCAAACTCCAATACAAAAATTTTTTTTTGACTAGGTGCATGTGGCTCAGGCCTATAATCCCTACCTACTCAGGAGGCTGAGATCTGAGGATTATGGTTTGAAGCCAGCCAGATAGAAAAGTCCATGAGACTCTTTCCTTCTTTTCTCCTTCCTTCCTTCCTTCCTTCCTTCCTTCCTTCCTTCCTTCCTTCCTTCCTTCCTTCCCTTCCCTTCCCTCCCCCCCTCTTCCTCTCTCTCTATTTCTTTCTTTCTTTTCCTTTTTGTCAGTTGTGGGGCATGAACTCAGGGCTTGAGCGCTGTCCCTGAAAAAGAAAAAAAAAGCACTGTGGCTTGCATGGTAGAGCGTTAGCCTTGAGCACAAAGAGGCTCAAGAATAGCACCCAGGCCCAGAGTTCAAGGCCTAGGACTAGAAAAAAAAAAGTAAGACAAAAGAGATATGGAGGGCTGGGAAGGTGGCTCAGTGGTAGAGCACTTGCCTTGCATGCATGAGGCCGTGGGTTCGACTCCTCATCACCACATAAGCAAAAAGAAAAAATCCGGAAGTGGTGCTGTGGCTCAAGTGGTAGAGCGCTAGCCTTGAGCTGAAGAGCTGAGGGACAGCGCCCAGAGTTCAAGTCCCATGACCAGACCCCAAAAGAAAAAAAAAAGAGAGAGGTAGACTTGCAGGCAAGTATTAGAAAGGACCAGGAACTTTCTGAGATGCTCATTGCTTCTTCCATCCAGAGAAGCTCAACACAGAACCTCAAGAACTCTACCAGGAGGACTCATCTCTACTTCTGACGTGGGCACTTTCAGTCTTTTTGATAATCCCTACCCTCCGGCAGTCAGCTGTTTCCTCTTCCCACAGCCAGCACCCTCCTGTACCTCCAGCACCCTCCTGTACCTCCAGCTCCCTACTTCCACCATTCAAAACTGGCTTCTGTCTTTTTCTTTTTGTAGTGGGGCTTGAACTCTGGGCCTCGGCGCTGTCCCTCAGCTCTTCAGCTCAAGACGAGCACTCTACCACTTGAGCCACAGCGCCACTTCCAGCTTTTTATGCTTATGTGATGCTGAAGAATAGAACCCAGGGCCTCATGCATGCAAGGCAAGCACTTTACCACTGAACCACCTTCTCAGCCCTTCTGTCTTTTTTTGTTGTTGTTGGTGGTGGTGGTAAGGCTAGAACTCAGGGTCTGGGCACTGTCCTTGAGCTCTTTTGTCAAGGCTAGTGCTCTACCACTTTGAGCCACAGCACCACTTCCAGTTTTCTGGTGGTTAATTGGAGTTAAGAGTTACACAAACTTTCCTGCCAGGGCTGGCTTTGAACTGCAATTCTCAGATCTCAGCCTCTTGAGTAGGTAGGATCACAGGTCTGAGCTACCAGTGCCCGGTGTCAAGCATTTTTAGAGCTTGTTTGGAGGTTCTAGCAGGGGAGCGTAGCTACTCGTATACCCTTGACCGAAGACTGGCCCTCCTCTATGGGGGATGGTCGTCCTCTTCAACCCAGCGCACATGGAGCGGTGAGGGAGGAAGGGGACACCCACCTCGCCAGCCAGATCAGCCGAATCATCCCTGGCGATCATTGGGGTGACACATGTCGCAGCCAGATCACCCTCATATCCTCAAGCATTTTTAGATGTGGAGTTTAGTAGTGTTAAGTATATACACATACTAAAACTCCCCCACCCCCTGGTCCTTACTTTTCTAATTTCTTCCTCTGATTTTTTCTAGTCTAGTTTCCTTACATAAATAGAGTCATATGGTCTTTGGGGACTGACCTACTGACTTACTGACTTAGTAGAATGTCTTATGGTTGTACCATGTGATGGGATTTCCTTCTTTTTAAATTTGAATATATCCCATATATATATATGTATATATATATATATATACACACACACACACACACACACACACACACACATATTATCTATTTTGATTATCCATTCATCTGTCCACAGACTTGGGTTTCTTTGGTCTCTTGGCTATTGTGAACAGGGTGCTATAAACATGGATGACGGGCATTCCTGCAAGTCTCTGCTTTCAATTCTTTTCAGAGTGTACCCCAAAGTGGAACTGCTAGAATGTGTGGTAATTCTAATTTTAATTGTTTTGAAGATCTGCCAAACAACACAAAGGTTCCAAAGTTTCCACATCCTTATCAAGGCTTGTTGTTTTTGTGGTAATTGTTGCTCTAATGGGTGGAGGTATTTTCTCATTAATTTGTTTCTTTAATGACTTGTAATCTTTTTATATGCTTGTCATCCATTTATTTTCGTTATCAAAATGGCTATTCAACTCTTTCCATATTTTAATTGGGTTACTTTTTGTATCAGATATCTGATTTGCAATTATTTTTTCCTATCTCTAAGTCTTCTCTTCACTCCATTGATTATGTCCTGAATGCACAATCTATAATTGTGATGTCTCCACTAGGCTATATTTGTTTTTGTGGCTTGCATTTTTTTGGGTGTCATATCTTAGAATAAGTGCCAGACCCAATTTTGACATCTTTTCTCCTGTTTTCTCCTAGGAGTTCTAGAGTTTTTGAGTCTATATCTTTGCAAAAATTTTAGTAGCTTAAAAAATGTATAGCCAGGAGCTGGTGGCTCACGCCTGTAATCCTAGCTACTCAGGAGGCTGAGATCTGAGGACTGGGGCTCGAAGCCAGCCAGGGGAGAAAAGTCCCTGTGAGGCTCTTACCTTCAATTAAGCACTCAAAAACCAGAAGTGGTGCTGTGGCTTAAGTGGTAGAGTGCTAAACTGGGGCCAAAGAGCTCAGGGGCAGTGCCCAGGCCCTGAATTCAAGTTCTACAACTGACAAAAATATTATATATGTTTATTATAAGAAATATCAAAAGAAATGACAGATCCCCACACCCAATATTTTACAAGACAACCCTCCAAACTGTCCTGCTTTATCACCTCTTAAACTATAAATTACATATCAATCATCGCTAAGCATGCATAGAGGAACAGATATACCAAATAGGCTATATCCCTGCAATGGTACATAACTCAGCCTTGAACAAGGATGGGAATCCTGTCAGGTGCTGCAGTGTGGGTGAATCTTGAGGAATTATGCTAAGTGAAATAGACCAGATACTAAGAGACAGATGCTGTTTGTGGTTCCACTTAAGTGAGGTACCTAGAGTACTCTCAAGTTCAGAGAAACAGAAAGTGGAATGGTTGCTGTCAGGGGCTGGGAGGAGGGGAGAATGGCTACAGAGGTTCAGTGTTGCAAGCTGAGAAGGTTCTGGAGATAGGGGGTTGGTGAGGGTTGCACAACAATTTGATTGTACTCTGCCACTGAAAAATGATTAAGAGGATAAATTTTATAGTGCCTTAAAAAAATTCTTCCTAGGGATTCAGTGAGCTGACGGGAGGCAGGGGGTGGGAGCTGTTATTATTAGCGCTAGGCTTTCTGCCTCTAAGTAGTTTTGCAAGCCCTGGGGGCCTTCTTGTAGGACTTACCCCAATTCTATGGGAGAAGTTGGGGTTGAGGAGAGACTTTCTGGAGGGATGACTGAGGCCCTTGTTCAGAAAATTCCTCGCAGTTTGTGGGATGGGTGAGTTCCAGACACCAGAAAGTCCCTGGCAAGAAAACTTGCTTCCACGAAGGGGCAGTTTTCAGGGTAGAAATTTCAGCTCAGCCTCGTTTCTGCTGGTAAAGCAGGCTGCCTTGTTCGTGGAGGGGTAACGGCCCGCCAGTGGGAGGGGGGGATGGATATGGAAGGATGCTGGATGGGCTGGCTGCACAGGAGACTCCTGTATGGGGTTGAGGAAGGACCTGGGGGTGGGCTGGGAGGGGAGAAGATTCAGGGATGGGGTGTCTCCAAGACTCTACACTTGTCTGATAGGATCAAGTCAAGCAAAGTTACATGTAATGGGTATGTGTGAGGTAGGACCCACTTCAACCCAGGCCCCAGGGTTAAGACTATGCCCAAGATCTCCTTAGTAGCTAGCAGGTAGGATTTGAACTTCCAGCTTTTTTTGGGGGGGGGTCAGTTGTGGGGCTTGAACTCTGGGCCTGGGTGCTCTACCACTTGAGCCACAGCGCCACTTCCGGTTTTTCTTTTTTTGCTTATGTGGTGCTGAAGAATCGAACCCAGGGCCTCGAGCATGCAAGGCAAGCGCTCTACCACTGAGCCACCTTCCCAGCCCCCCACCTTGCATTTGGTAGCAGATTCTAGAGCCCTCCCCCCAGCTCCTGATTGGAGGGAGGTGTCCTGACCCAACATCTCATGACACTGGTGAGGTAGAGGGCACTGGACCTGATAGACCAGCTGAGGCTGGGCTGGGGCCAGGTGCTTTCCAGTATCTTCCCAGGAAAGAAGGAAAAGAAGGAAAGCTGCTTAGTTGGAGGTGTTTCTTTGAGGAGAAAGCCACCCCATCTTGCTTACTTCCCCTCCCCTCTGTGGGCTGCCTCCTGATGGGTAAGAGAAGGCCACTTCTCTCTCCGCCCAAGGATGTGGTGTAAGGTCATGTCCTTGTTGATTCTCACAGGGCAGAGAATCTTTAACGCAGCTGTGGAAGGCATGGAGGAGGAAGTCCCAACTGGGCTAGGTGTTAGAGAGGCTCACGCAAACTTGATCCATGCCGTCTACCTGCAAAACATCATATTTACTGAAAAAAATATTTAAAATAGTATTTGTGCCAGTCCTGAGGTTTGAACTCAGGGCCTGGGTGCTGTCCCTGAGCATTTTTGCTTAAGGTCAGTGCTCAGCTATTTGAAACACAATTCTACCTCAAGCTTTTTTTGGTGGTTAATTGGAGATGGGTCCCAGCGGGCTTCAAACCACAATCTTCAGATCTCAGTCTCTTGAATAGCTAGGATTACAGGCATGAGCGACCAATGCCTGGCCAAATACTTTTTTTTTTTTTTTTTGGTCAGTCATGGGACCTGAACTCAAGGCTAGCGCTCTACCACTTGAGCCACAGCACCACCTCTGGCTTTTCTGTATATATGGTACTGAGGAATTGAACCCAGGCCTTCATGTATGCTAAGTAAGCACTCTACCACATTGCCAGCCCCAATAAGACTTTTTACAGCACAATTTTAGATTTACAGAAAAGATGAGTAGACTCAAGTGAAACAGCTATTCTCCAGAGCCGGCAGCTCTGGGCTCTAGCCAGAGGGCCCTGCTTCACCCTGACTAGCACAAGGTCAGACACACAGCATCTGCTTTTGACTTTGAACTTGACTTTGAAGTACAGGGTACTTCTCCAGCTCCATCCTGAGGACCACTGCCAGCATTAACAATCCAGTATGTGTGTGTGTGTGTGTGTATGTATGTGTATGTGTGTGTTTGAGAGAGAGAGAGGGAGAAAGAGAGAGAGAGAGAGAGAGAAACAGACAGACAGACAGAGACAGAGAGACAGACAAAGACAGAGACAGAGAAGAGAGAGAGAGAAAATATGTGTCCTGGGGCTTTCTGTTAGTTAATTGGAATCTACAGACTTTCTTACCCAAGCTAGCTTTGAATCATGATCCTCACATCTTAGTTTCCTGAGTAGCTAGGATTATAGGCATGAGCCCCTGCACCTAACAACAATCCAGGTTTTATGGGCCTAAACATCCCTGATACAAGGCAACACCATTTATATGGCCGTCCTTGGCCCTGACTAGGAGCTCAAGCCATTTCCCTGCCATTCTTTTTTTTTTCTCATGCAAAAAGCAAGGGGATTTATTCACCAAGCATGCATGGGGCTCACTGAACACGCAGGAAGAGAGAGCCCCGAGCATAGTTCCCTGCCATTCTATGTGCTTCCAGCACCTGTCTCTCTTCTATGCCCATGAAGAGGTTGTGTCCTAGAAACAACATTGAAGTTCTCCTTCTACTGCAGAAATAAGAGCACATGAGAAATTAAGGTAAAAGGTCAGTGCAAGAAAATGCAATGTGAGGTTAGATTAGACCAATTCTGGGAAGAAAACTCTATGAAACATCTAGAAAGTTAGGTCACAACATTATATATATATATATATTCATGCATAGCTGAGCTGCAGGAACTAAAAGACATTCCATAGGAGGAATGAATTTGAGAACCAAAGCGAGGAGGGGGCTGTTCCACTTTGCCTGCCTTAAGGACCCTTTGCTGCTCTTGATAATCTAGGGATGTGGGTTTTAATTGCCACAGGGATAGGGGATGGAGAGTGGATCCTACATGAGAGGAACATAGAAATAACGGTGTGACATACCCTTTCAAATCCCATTCACAGAAGATATTGTGTATTTGTGTCTGAAGGATTTAAAAAATGGGAAATTATAACTGACTGCGAAACATGCATGGTTTCACGTGTGGACAAAACATGTGCATTAGTGTGAAGGATGAGAAAACAACTATCAAAACCAAGCTAGTGATCCAATGAAAACAACTCTCAGGCTGAGGGTGTAGGTCATGTGGCTGAGCCCTTACTTAGTATGTGCAAGGCCTTGGATTTGATCCTCAGCAGTTGGAAGGAATAAGAACAACAATAAAAAAGAAAGAAAGAAAGAAAAAGGGGGAAGAAACCCTGTAATTCAGTGGGGCAGGTGTTCAAAGCAGGGAAGGAAGATGTGAAACTGTATGATTGGATGGTTGATGTCATTACTTGGAAGATGTGGGCAAACCAGATTATGAGCCAGAACAAGAGGGCCAAGCCCAGGAGGGGCAGAGATGGCCCAGCCAACATCCATAGAAGAACAGGACTTGAACCCAAAGTCAATAAGTGTGAGGGCCAAAGTCATGAACAGACCCCTGTGGGCTAGTAGCTCTGGAACAAAGCTGTTCTGTTTATTAAGAATTCTATTTTGGGGGGTAGGATGGGAAGGGGAAACAAAGGAGGAGGCTACAATGCTTGATAAGAAATGTACTCATGGGCTGGGAAGGTGGCTCAGTGGTAGAGCACGTGCCTTGCATGCTCGAGGCCCTGGGTTCAATTCCTCAGCACCACATAAGAAAAAAGCCGGAAGTGGTGCTGTGGCTCAAGTGGTAGAATGCTAGCCTTGAGCTGAAGAGCTGAGGGACAGCGCCCAGGCCCAGAGTTCAGGCCCCATGACCGGACCAAAAAAAAAAAAAAAAAAAGAAATGTACTCATTATCGTGCCCATGTAATTGTAATCCCCCTGTACAGTATTTTCACAATAAAAAATAAATAAAAAATAAAAAGAATTTTCCCCTTGTTTTCCACTAGGAACATTCCAGATTAGTGAAGAAGTGGTTCCTAGCAACTGATCTGGCAACAGAGGAGGGAAGGCCAAATGGGGCTATTAAAGAGGGGAGCGGTCATCTAATTCAGCAGGTGTCAAGAGGCTGAGGCCAGTCTGTTACTAAGGTGGGCAGCTGCAGAGATTTCCCAGCTTCCCTAGCTCTTCCTCCCTCTACCTACAACCAGACCTCAAGTGTTCAGACAATCTGTCTTCCTCAGATTCCCACAGAAGGGCCTGTCAAAGGGTGAGTCCCAGGGAAGGAACGTGACTCAACTAAAATCCTTTGGCCCAAAGCACATATTTAAAAAGGAACAACTTGTCTCGGCATGGTGACCCACATTCGTAGTACTAGCTTCTTGAAAGGCGGATATGGGAGAATGGCTGGAACTTAGTGAGCAAGGTCCACCCGGGGCAGCAACCTCATGAGACACTTGGTCAAAACCAACTAACCACCAGAAAGAACAGGCTGGTCATCGGAGCTGAGCTCTGGGTCTGGAGGCTTGGCCTCAGCTGCGGGCTCAGGCAGGTTTGTAGCACAGATCTGGGGTGGAGCGAGACAGGTGTGCCAGATAGGTGGGAACAGTACTGCTCTTGCTGTCCAAGTAGCCTTGGGCAAGTCATTTACCTTTCCCAGGGTGCAGATTCCTCATCTGGGAAACACTTGAACTGGCTGTTTCAAAACTGGCACACAGAACAAGGCCTAACCAACCTTAACCTTTGCTTTTCCCCAGAGAAAATGGAAGCTTAGAGAAGGCTAAGTGGGTGGTCTGCCCTCTTCTCTCTCTCATTGCGTCTTGCAGGAGTGAGACTTGTGTTGAGATGTTCTGACAAGTGTCTCTGAACTTCTACTGGCAATGAAACGTCTTGTAAGTGTCTAATGTTACCTAGCAAATGGTCCCAATGACACATTGGAACAGGAGCATGGCGGGAGGTGCTGTGGCTCTTGGTTGAGGCATAGGAGCTCGTGACCTATAACTTCTCTCTTCTATTGTTCAGTTTTGTTTTTTTGGGTCCGGTCGTGGGGCCTAAACTCTGGGCCTGGGCGCTGTCCCTCAGCTCTTCAGCTCAAGGCTAGCGCTCTACCATTTGAGCCACAGCGCCACTTCTGGCTTTTTTCTTTTTAATTATGTGGAACTGTGGAATCGAACCCAGGCCTCAGGCATGCAAGGCAAGTGCTCTACCACTGAGCCACCTTCCCAGCCTATTGTTCAGTATTTTGATTAAATAATACATTCATGCGGTTTAAACATCCCAGCATAAAGATCAATGATGAGTTTCCTTCACACACTATCAGGTAAATCTTCTCCTCGGTGGAGAGGATTTTTCCAGAACTCCCTAATTTCCAATTTAACCTTATCACTCTGACAAAAAAAAAAAAAGGTCCATTAAATGAGGGAATTATCCCCTGACAAAATGTCCATTGGATTATGGCTTGATGCTGGTAATCCTAGCTACTCAGGAGGCAAAGAGCTCAGGACTGTGGTTCCAAGCCATCCCCAGCTGGCTTAACTGTCAAAAAGTTGGAACTGGAGCCATGGCTCAAGTGGTCGAACATTATCCTTGATTGAAAACGCTAAGGAACAGTGCCCAGGTTTTGAGTTCAAGCCCTAGAACACGTGCATGCTCTCTCTCTCTCTCTCTCTCTCTCTCTCTCTCACTTAATGGATTTATTTAAGTTAATAAGCTTCATCTTCTTTCTTGCCAGTGCTAGGGCTTGAGCTCAGGGCCTAGGTGCTGTCCCTAAGCTTCTTCGTGCTACCACTTGAGCCACAGCACCACATTTGACTTTTTTTGAGTAGTTTATTGGAGATAAGAGTCTCATAGACTTTCTTGCCTGGACTGGCTTCAAACTATGATCTTCAGGTCTCAGCCTCCTGAGTAGCTAGGATTATAGGCATGAGCCACCAGAACCTGGCTTTTATCTTCTTTTAAAGATACATTATTTCTGAATTTCAAGCTGGCAGTCTCTTACAGTTTAGTGTTGAATTATTCTAACACAGAATCTCTTTATGCAAAGAGATTCCTGCATATATATATATATATATATATATATATATATATATATATATATATATAATGTTTTGCTGCTTCTGCGGAGCACAGTTTGCAAAGTAGAATGAATGCACACTGTTCTGAGCCTTGCTTGTTTCACTGATTAAGGCACCCTGTGCCTTTGTGTCTCATGGACATTCAGGTTATTTTCCATCTGTTATCACAGACACTGCTGGGTGTATTACCTCACACATGTGCATTCTGCAGGTGCACACTATATATGCAGGATAAATTCCAATAAATAGGGTTGCTAGGTATCTGCATTGGTAATTTTGAGAGAGAAGTGGCCAATTTGCCTCCATAAAATTAATCCTAAATTGCACCTGCATCAGCTTTGAATGAGAAATTGCTGTTTCCCACATCATTACCAACATACCACATTGTCAGATCATTGGATTTTTACCAATCTGATAGGTGGGAAGCAGTGACTCAATTTAGTCTTAATTTAAACGTGTGATGAAAAGTTTTAAATGTGTATAACATGTTTAAAGATCATTTCTATTTTTTCTTTATGACTGTCTTTCTCATATCCTTTGCTTATTTTAAAAAATTAGTTTATTGGCTTTTTTTCTGTTTTATTTCTAGGGGCTGCCTTTGATCTGATCACATCCAAGGTAGTGTTTCTCTTTCAGTTTAAAAAAGAAATTGGAGCTGAGTGCTCGTGGCTCATGCCTGTAGTCCTAGACTCTCAGGAGTCTGAGTTCTGAGGATCATGGTTCAAACCTAGTCCAGGCAGGAAAGTCTGTGAGACTTGTATCTTTGATTAACTACCAAAAAACCAGAAGTGAAGCTATGACTCAAGTTGTAGAGCACTAGCCTTGAGCAAAAAAGCTCAGGATCAGTGCCTAGGACCTGAGTTCAAGCTCTAGGACTCACACACACACACACACAAAGTTGGCATGCACAAAGTTTTCATTTTTTCCCCAGTCAAACTATATTTCATTGATAGCTTCAGGAAGTTGACTCATAGGTACAAAAAAAAAAACCTTTCTCATTTTAAGATGACAGAATGTGCCTTATATTTTCTTGTTATTTTATACTCAACTTTTTATCCATTTGGAATTTATCCTAGTGTGTGCATGAAGGAATGGATCTATCCTTATTTCTTTCTTTTTCCTGATGGCTCTCTCTTGCCTGCTAAATAGAGAAGTTATTTTAGCATAAGCCTTTTCCTTGTATCCACTTGGGTCTGTTTCAGAATGTGTTACTCTTTCCTTTGGGTTGCCCTGGTTGATTTATGCTGGTTCATGATCCTACTGTTTTGTCTGCTAAGATTTATAATATTAAAAAGTGTATTTTATTTAATATTTTAGTTTCTTGAGTTCTTTTGATCTACCTTGCTTATTTAGTTTTGCATTTGAAGTTTGTTTTTTTTTAAAATCTAATGTCTAGCTATAGGCACGAGTGGCTCATGCCTATAATCCTAGCTACTCAGGAGACAGATCTGAGGATTACAGCTTAAAGCCAGCCTGGACAGGAAAGTCAGTGAGACTCTTATCTCCAAATAACCATCAAAAAGCCAAAGTGGAGCTGTGGCTCAAGTGGTAAAGTGTTATCCTTGAACAAAAAAACTCAGGACCAGTGCCCAGGCCTGGAGTTCAAGCCCCAGGACAGACAGACAGACACACACACACACAAATCTAATGTCTAATTGCACGCCTGAACACTGGTGTATTCATTGGAATTGCTTTAATAAAAACTTAAGTATAACACATATACAGAAGAAAAATACATTGTAAGTACACGGTTGTATGAATTACAGCTTATGAAATGACTATAACCTCGTTGTCTCTTAATCATGTGTGGAAATAGAACATCACCAGAATATAGAAGCCCCTAGGACCTCAGCAGTTTTTGAATATGAAATGCCCCCTGTGTTCAATGCTTGGTTCTCACATGGTGGCACTGTTTCTGGAGGTTCTAGAAACTGAAGGAGGTGGCCATGTATCTGCAGTGGTAGCTGCAGGGAGGAAGTCATTGGGAGTATGGCTTTGAAGACTGGACATTGATCTTCTCATCGCCTCATCGCTTCCTGTCCATCATGAGGCAAGCAGCCTCCTCCACACGATCCTCTGCCATGATGCTCTTCCTTAAGCACAGGCCCAGAATCAATGGAGCCCAGCAGTATGGACTGCACACTCTGAAACCATGAGTGGAAATAAACAATTCTCTTTTCAGTTGTATTTCTCAGGTGTTTACCACAACACTGCAAATAGCTAACATACTATCTCATGCTCTTTCTGAAAAAGAATCATCAGTCTCCCTAATTTTTTCCCCCTGTAAACTCAAAGATTGATTTGGTGGTACGTGTGTGTGGGGTGTGTGTGTGTGTGTGTGTGTGTTAGTAATGGGATTGTTTTGTTTTGCTTTGTCAGTACTAGGGCATGAACTCAGAGACTCATGCTCTTGCTTGGCTTTTTTGCTCACAGCTGACAAAGCTTACACTTGAGCCACAGCTCCACTTTCAGCTTTTTGGTGGTTAATTGAAGGTAAAAGTCTCTTTTCTGCCTAGGCTATTTGAACCTCAATCCTCAAATCTCAGCCTCCTAAGTAGCTAGGATTATAGATATAAGCCACCAGTGCCCAGCTTGATCTTTTTAATTGTATTCATTCTGGTATGTGCTTAGTAGTAATTAATGGTGGTCCTAATTTCTAATTTTCATTTCTGTGCTTATGAGGCTGAGTACTTTTAGTGTGTGTGTGTGTGTGTGTGTGTGTGAGAGAGAGAGAGAGAGAGAGAGACAGACAGACAGACAGACAGACAGACAGACAGACAGACACCTGGGGCTTAAACTCAGGACCTGGGTACTATCCCCAAGCTGTTTTGCTCAAAGATAGCACTTTGACATGTGAGCCATAGCTCCATATCTAGCTTTTTGATGGTTAATTAAAGATAAGAGTCTCAAGGACTTTTGTGCCTAAGCTGGCTTTGTACCATGATCCTCAGATCACTCTTTCTTCCTAGCAGCCAGGATTACAAGCATGCACCACTGGTGCCTGGCAAGAATTTAGATTTTTTAAAAACTCTCAAATGTAGAAATAAATAATCAAGATAAGCTGAAAAACTCAAGAAATTAAAATATCTTAAGGGATTACCCAATAATTCCTACTTCAATAGGAATTATTTTTTTTTTTTGTCGGTTGTGGGGCTTGAACTTTGGGCCTGGGCGCTGTCCCTCAGCTCTTCAGCTCAAGGCGAGCGCTCTACCACTTGAGCTACAGTGCCACTTCCGGTTTTCTAGTCGTTTATTGGAGATAGGAGTCTCACGGTCTTTCCTGCCCGGGCAGGCTTTGAACCACAATCCTCAGATCTCAGCCTCCTGAGTAGCTAGGATTACAGGCGTGAGCCACCAGCGCCCGGCAGGAATCTTTTTTTTTTGGTCAGTCCTAGGGCTTGAACTCAGGGCCTGAGCACTGTCCCTAAGATTCTTTTGCTTAAGGCTAGCACTCTACCACTTGATCCATAGAGTCACTTTCAGCTTTTTCTGTTTATGTGGTACTGAGAAATTGAACCCAGGGCTTTGTGCATACAAGGCAAGCACTCTACCACTAAGTCACATTCCCAGCCCTAGTAAGGATTTTTATCAGGATAAAAACGTTGAATTTTGTTAAAGGCTTATCCAACATTCACAAATTTCCTAGGGTCTGTTACTAGAGGTTTCTGAATATTGAACCATCCTTGCACTCTTGGAATAAATCAATTTTAGTCTTTCTATATCTTGTGCTACCAGTGCCACTTGTGGACATGAAGAGCATTAGTACCTATAGGCTAATTTATGTTTCTTATGGTAGGGAAACACTGGTATGATTTTCTCCAGGAATCCCAGTGTTTCTCACCAGGTTGGGGGGAAAGAGCTGCATGACTCTGACCTCAGTCTTCCCAGCTTTTCTCTTGTTGTTTTTGTTAATTTTGCTGAGAAACAAACCAAACTATAATCTATTAAAACTCAGAAAACATAACCAAATAGCCTTCATCCTGTTACACTCATCTATGTTTATGCAGTGTTTTGGAGGATGTCCCAGAAGGCTTAGGGTCTCTAAAATTAACTTGGGACTCCAGGCCCTAATATTTCTCAGGAACGGTGAATAAGAAAAGTTAAAAGGGCCAGAAGCAAAGCCAGACTTTGGGTTCTCGGTCAGTGGAGGATGTGGTATTTATTTGGCAGGATGGTGCAGTATTTAAGCAGTGACCTCTGAATCAGACTTCTCTCTCTCTGTATCTCTGATTCTCTGTGTCTGTCTGTCAGTCTGTCTGTCTGTCTCTCTTGTTGGTAAGGGGCTTGAATTCTAGGCTTGGGCGCTGTCCTTCAGCTCTTCAGCTCAAGACTAGTACTCTACCACTTGAGCCACAGTGCCACAGTGTACAAAGTAGTAACCTTTTAACAAAGCAGCTAATGAACACAATGCATCCTGATCAAGGTCACCCCTTTCAACATTCTCACCCATCCCTCACTCTCACCCACAGGTCACTGAAACCCCAGATAACAAGGAGGCAGGGTAGAGGAGGTAGATATAGAGGAATGGAGCTGTTGGGTCACATGGTCTCACTTTTCATGGAACTGCCAGTCCGCTTCCCAAACCAGATGTGGCCTTTTACATTCCCAACATACGTGTAGGGACTCCAGCATCTCCCCTGCTTGCCAGCACTTGTTCCTGGCTTTTTCACTGTGGCTGTTCTGCAAGGTGTGAAGGGATACCTCACTATGCTTTTGATTTTGATTTCCATCACAGCTAATGATGTTGAGCAGCGTCCCTGTGCCTATTAGCAAAGGAATTGCCATTTGCATATTGTCTTTGGAGAAATGCCTATTCCGTTCCTTTGCCCATTCTTAAGTTGCATTGTTTTTGTCTTTTTAGTTTTAAGAGTTAGTATTTTTATTTTGGAGGGGAAGGGGTGGTCATGGGGCTTGAACTCTAGGCCTGGGCGCTGTCCCTCAGCTCTTCAGCTTAAGGCTAGTTCTGGTTTTCTGAGTGGTTTATTGGAGATAAGAGTCTCACAGTCTTTCCTGCCTGGGCTGGCTTTGAACCATGATCTTCAGATCTCAGCCTCCTGAGTAGCTAGGATTACAGGCATGAGCCACTGGTGCCCGGCCTCTTGTGTGTGTGTGTGTGTGTGTGTGTGTGTGTGTTGTGGGGCCTGAACTCTGGGCCTGGGCATTATCCCTCACCTCTTCAGCTCAAGGTTAGCGCTTTACCACTTGAACCACAGTGCCACTTCTGGCTTTTTCTGTTTATATGGTGCTGAGGAATCATACCCAGGGCCTCATACATGCAAGGCAAGCACTCTACCATTGAGCCACCTTCCTAGCTCCAAGTATCTTTTACTTTTTGTCAATTGTGGGGCTAGAATGGAGGGTCTGGGTGCTATCCCTGAGCTCTTTTGCTCAAGGCTAGCTTTAAGCATCTCTTTAACTCTTTTTGGCTCCAGGATACAAGATATACCTGATGAAAGTCATTCAAATAGTGTTGGGCCAGAAGGGTAAAGGCAGCGAATGTCTAGAACAAAGTCAATCCCATTTGGAAAAGCAGACGTTTGAAAATAAATCACATGGGCCTGGATTCTATCTGATTTCAGAGAAAAGCCACATGTAGGAGGAAAGCACAATATTTCATTCATATCAGACATCTTGGCAATGCTGTCAACCTTTTACTGCCTCTGCTTGCCTTTTGGGGAAAGACTTATCCAGAACATAAGATGAGATAGAAGATTGCATTTAGCAAGCTTTTACGAATTAATGGACCAAGCACTCAGCACCAGTGGTTGCCAATATAAGCATAGTGAAAAGTGGATAGTATGTACAATACCAGGGTAAGTCATGACTAAGTCTGAGGTGGTTTCTGAGCTACTCACCAGCAGGCAGAAGTAGAAAGGCAGAGAAGCATGTGGACTACCACAAGTCTGCAATCAGCGAAGTCTAGCCAGGGACACTTTCTCACTGAAAAACTTCAGACAAAATACGTTTTTTAAAAAGTCTTGTATCATTCAGAAGAGGTTCAGAGAACTTGATATAGCAATGCGTACAACTAGCTTTGATAGGATGAATGTGGAAGGGAGGTGAGGGAAATGCATTTGATGGATTGGAGTGGGGGAAAAAATCTAGTTAGGGGTGAGCTGGTGTCTGATGGGAAAAGTCTCTAGTTAGGCATTATTTGAATTCTGACTGGTCAAATTTCTAGTTAGGGCTAGTTGGCAGCCTCTGATTGGTTATGTCTCTAGTTGGTAGTCACTGATTGGTGAGTCTCTTGGTTTGCTGTTTACATTAGGTTTTGGTTTGCTTATGTAAGAACTTAAAGCTAGGAAAGTGGCACGGTGGTAGAGTGCTTGCCTCACATGCATGAGGCCCTGGGTTCAATTGCTCAGCACCACATAAAGAGAAAAAGCTGCAAGTGGTTCTGTGGCTCAAGTGGTAGAGCGCTAGCCTTGAACTAAAGAGCTGAGGGATAGCACCCAGCCCCAGAATTCAAGCCCCACAACCGACAAAGAAGTTAAAGCTATGAAGCTGTCCTGCCTAATGGCCTCCTAATTAAAAAATATTTAAACACATGCTACCCTTGTAGGAAATCTCTCCCAATTCCTCAGCAGAAGAATCATAAGGAAAAGAATGGAGGGCTGGGAAGGTGACTTAGTGGTAGACCGTTTGCCTAGCATGAATGAAGCCCTGGGTTCCATTCCTCAGTACCACATACACAGAAAAAGCTAAAAATGGTACTGTGGCTCAAGTGGTAGAGTGCTAGCTAGCCTTGAGCAAAAGAAGCTCATGGACAGTGCCCAGGTCCTGAGTTCAAGCCCCAGGACTGGTCAAAAGAGAGAGAGAGAGAGAGAGAGAGAGAGAGAGAGAGAGAGAGAGAATGGAATGAAGCAGAAAACTCATAGGTTAAAAGTGACATTAAAAGCCAGGTGACAATGGCTCATGCCTGTAATCCTAGCTACTCAAGGAGACTGAGATCTGAGGATTGTGGTTCAAAGCCATCCTGGGTAGAAAAGTCCCAGTGAAGTCCTGGTGACTTATTTCAAATAAACTACTCAAAAAAGCCAGAAATGGGGGGCTGGGAAGGTGGCTCAGTGGTAGAGCGCTTGCCTTGCATGCCTGAGGCCCTGGGTGCGATTCCTCAGCACCACATAAACAAAAAGAAAAAAGCCGGAAGTGGCGCTGTGGCTCAAGTGGTAGAGCTCTAGCCTTGAGTAAAAACAAGCTCAGGGACAGTGTCTAGGTCTTGTCAAGCCCCAGGACTGGCAAAAAAAAAAAAAAAAGATGGGAATGTGGCTTAGTGGTAGATTACTTGCCTAATATGTATGAAGTCTTGGGTTCGATTCCTCAATACCACATACACACAAAAAGCAAGAATTGGTGCTGTGGCTCAAGTGGTAGAGTGCTAGCCGTGAGTAAAAGAAGCTCAAGGACAGTGCCCAGGCCCTGAGTTCAAGTCCCAGGACTCGTCAAAAAAAAAAGAAAGAAATGCTTTACTGGAGATTTGGCTCAAGGAGCAGTACTTGTCTAATAACCATTTATCACTGAAAAAGTTTCTTGGAACAGTATCTGATGTCAAGTCAAGGCAGAAAATGTACAAGATAAGCCTGGAAAGTTCTATAATGCCTGAAACAAGGAAACTATTGAAGACTACTGGAGTCATGTCAATAGGAACCTACTAGAAGGAGTCTCATTAGCTTCATGATAAGATAATTTGAACACCAAAGAAAATGATAAATAGTTACTTTGGAAAATAGTTTGGCAATTATATGACCTAGCAACTCACTCCTAAGTATTTATCCAAAATATGCATTCAGCCAGGTACCCGTGGCTCATGCCTATAATCCTAGCTACTCAGGAGGCTGAGATCTGAACATCATGGTTTGAAGCCAGCCTGGGCAGGAAAGTCCACTGAACCATGCCCTAATCCTTTTGACTTTTAGTTTGTTTCCCCAGCTTTTGCTGGAGCTGGGTTGGATCAGAATCTTTTTACCCCAATTCCTGTGTATGGTATTGAAACACCATACTTGGCCTGAAATGTGCTATATCTTAAATGTGCTATATCTTAAAATATGCTGTATTATCTGCCAAAACTCATCGAAGTTTATATTTTTTTTCAAATTCTTTATTGTGATTAAGTGATTACATAATTTCCCAAATTTCAGTGTTGTGGGATAGTGATGCTTAGTTAAAGTCACAAACACATTCTAACTTTCATGGGGCAAATTGTCTATCATGGTCTATAACATTTAGGAGTTCTATGAGCTTTGCAATACAGTTATTTCTTCCACATGGGGTGATATGTACATTTCTTTTGCTTTGCATAGCATCAGCTGTTCCCTGATTCCCACTTGTTCCCTCCCTTCCATTGCTGCCATTGAGTTGCTTAGTTCATTTTATCAATGTCCAGTGCAGCTGATGGGTCCCACTGTTGTATGTTTTTCCCTGATTCCCTCTAGTTCTGTGTCATCCTCCTGATTTCCCTCTGGTATGCACAAATATACTATATATGTGATCAGCAAGCATGGGGTTATTTAGTAGTGATTCAACCAGATGAGTGGAAGTCTTGTTAATTTTGTCCTATCACCTTAAATTTTGGATTTAACATCTACTTATCAGGGAGACCATGTGCCATTTGTCTCTTTTCTGTTGGCTTACTTACCTAGCTCAACATGATTTCTTCTAACTCCATCCATTTCCTTGTAAATGCCATTTGTCCTCTCTAATGGCTGCATAATATTCCATTGTGTATAGATACCACAATTATTGGATCCATTTATCTGTGGTGGGACATCTGGGTTGTTTCCATATCCTGGCTATTGAGAACAGTGCTGCAATAAACATGGAGGTGCACGTGTCCTTGTATACTGGTTCCTGTTGTTCAGGATAGATGCCTAGAAGTAGTATGACTGGGTCATAAGGGAGGTCAATGTTTAGCTTTCTGAGGACCCTCCAGATTGCTTTCCAAAGTGGTTGTATAAGTGTACATTCCCATCAGCAATGTAATAGGGTTTCTCTTTCTCCATATCCCCTCCAGCATTTGTCGTTGGCTGACTTTAGGATGTGGGCCATTCTGACTGGGTAAGGTGATACCTCAGGGTTGTCTTTATTTGCATTTCCTTTACAACCAGGGATGGTGAACATTTCCTCATGTGTTTCTTTGCCATTTTTATCTCTTCTTCTGAGAAGTCTCTCTTTAGTTCCCTTGCCCATTTAGTAATTGGTTTGTTAGGTTTGGGAGGGATTAGTTTCCTGAGTTCCCTGTATATACGGGATATTAACCCCTTGCTGGTAAATATTTTTCCCAGTTAGTTGGTTGTCTTTCTAGCTTAGTTGCTATAGCTTTAGCTGTGCAGAAACTTTTTATTTTAGGGTAGTCCATTTGTCGAGTCTCTCCAATTTGTTGTGACCCTGGGACTCTGTTCAGGAAGTTCCTTCCTGTGCCTATTAGTTCAAGTGTCTCTCCTACTCTGTCCTGCAGTAGTTTCAGAGATTCAGGTTTAATGTTAAGGTCTTTAATCCATTTTGAGTTGATGTTGGTGCATGGTGATAGGCTCGGGTCCACTTTTAGTTTTCTGCATGTGGCCGCCCAGTTTTCCCAGCACCAGTAGTTGAAGAGGCTGTGTTTCTTCCACTGTATGTCTTTGGCTCCTTTATCAAATATCAGCTGACTGTAGGAATGTGGTATAATTTCTGGATTTTCTATTCCATTGGTCTTCGGGTCTGTTTTTGTGCCAGTACCATGCTGTCTTTGTTATTATAGCTCTAGAGTTTGAAGTTTGGCATGGATATCCTTTCCATGTTGTCTTTGTTCCCTAGAATTGTTTTGGCTATTCTTGGTCTTTTGTTGTTCTATATGAATTTTTGGACTGTTTTCTGTATTTCAGAAATGTATGTCATTGGGATTTTAATAGGAATTGCATTGAATCTGTATATTAATTTTGGCAGTGCCATTTTCACTATATTAAGTCTGCCTATCCAAGAGCATGGAAGGTCTTTCCATTTCCTGGTGTCTTCTGTAATTTCTTTCTTTAAGTTTTTATAGTTTTCGTTAAATACTTCTTTTACATCTTTGGTTAGGTTAACTCCTAAATATTTTATTTTTGGGGGAGTTATTGTGAATAGGGTTGCTTCCTTTATTTCTCTCTCTGCTTGTACACTGTCAGTGTACAGGAAGGTGACTGATTTTTGTTGGTTGATTTTGTATCCTGCTACTTTGCTGAAGTGATTTATAATTTCTAAGAGTTTGGGGATGAGTTTTTGGGATCATGAAGGTATAGTATCATGTCATCTGCAAAAAGGGATAGTTTAATTTCTTCCTTTCCTATGTGGATCCCTTTAATGTCTTTTTCTTGCCTTATTGACCTGGCTAAGGGTTCCAGGACCATATTGAAGAGGAGTGGAGACAGTGGGCATCCTTGCCTTGTTCCTGATTTTAGGAGAATTGTTTGTAGTTTTTCCCCATTAAGTATAATATTGGCTGTTGGTCTGTCATATATGGCTTTTATTGTTTTAAGGAATGTTCCTTCTATTCCTATTTTCTCCAGAGCTTTTAACATGAATGAATGTTGTATCTTATCAAAAGCCTTTTCTGCATCAGTGGAGATAATCATGTGATTCTTGACCTTGGCTCTGTTGATATGTTGGATTACATTTATTGATTTACATATATTAAACCATCCCTGCATCTCTGGGATGAAGCCTATCTGGTCATAGTGTATGATTTTTTTTATGTGTTTCTGGATTCTGTTATCTAGAATCTTGTTAAGGATCTTTGCGTCTGTGTTCATCAAGGAAATTGGCCTATAATTCTCTTTTTTGGTTGGGTCTTTGCCTGGTTTGGGGATGAGTGTGATATTGGCAGTTTAGAATGAGTTTGGGATAGCTCCCTCCTTCTCTGCTTTTCTGAAGAGCTTGAGGAATATGGGTATTAGTTCTTCGTTAAAGGTCTTATAGACTTCCATTGTGAATCCATCTGGTCCTGGGCTTTTTCTTGTTGGAAGACTTCTGATTGCTTCCTGTATCTCGTTGTAAGATAATGGCTTATTAAATTGATTTACTTCTTCTTTGCTCAGTTTGGGTAACTTGTATTTCTCTAAAAAATGCATCAATTTCTGCTAGGTTTTCTTTCTTTAGAGAGTATAATTTTTGAAAATAGTCCTTTATAATTGTTTGGATATCTTGAGCACTTGTGATTTTTCCTGTGACATCCCTGATCTTGTTAATTTGGGTTTCCTCTCTTCTTTTCTTAATTAATCTTGCCAAAGGTCTATCAATTTTATTTATTTTTCAAAGAACCAGCTTTTTGTTTTATTAATTTTATTTATAATTTTCCTAGTCTCTATCTCATTAATTTCCACTCTTAATATGATTATCTGGCTCCCAAAGTATATAGTTAGAGGGTAAACTTTGCTGCACATCCACAAGCCTGACTGAAAATAATTTCAGTAAATTGAAACATATAAGTAAACAATTAATGAAAGACCAGGTGCTATCATGAACAACATAGTAACTATTTGGACCAGGAAGTCACAATCATCAAACTTCAAACGAAATCAATGATCATGAATGTCTTTTACTCTGGGAAGTAACACTACCTAAGGCAGAAATTTGGGAGAAACTAGACAAAGTATATAAGACCAGATATCCTCTTTGTACTTGGACTGAAAAATGTGACAACAAAACTGACTCTGGTGTGATTAAAAATGTCTTGGCCAGGCACTGTTGGCTCATGCCTGTAATCCTAGCTACTGAGGAGGCTGAGATCTGAGGATCTCGTTTCAAAGCCAGCCCGGGCAGGAAAGTCCGTGAAACTCTTATCTCCAATAAACCACCAGAAGATCGGAAGTGGCACTGTGGCTCAAGTGGTAGAGGACTAGCCTTGAGGTGAAGAGCTGAGGGACAGAGCCAGGCCCAGAGTTCAAGGCCCATGGCCAACCAAAAAAAAAAAAAATCTTGGATTATACAAAGAAAAATGAGTGCAAACACAGATTCACAAGACATGGCCTGTTTGAGAAGACTTCCCTCCTAAAAGCCGCAGAAAGGACTCAGAGATAGAGCCCTTGCTTGGCATTCCAAGGCCCTGGGTTCCATCATCCCTGGCACTGGGAAAAAACAATAACACCTAAATATAGGAATGCAAAAAGAGAACGGACAAATATCAAGGACACCACAAAGGCTAATACTGCTTCTGGCCAAACAAAACAAAGTAAAAAAAAAAAAAGTAAATATTCTGCAGTGGCTTATGTGATGATTGTGAGAATTTCTCATAAGGCAATTAATATATTGTAAAAAAACAAAAAACAAAAAAAACTTTTTAAATGGATAATTTTTAAATGATACTAAAAGTCATAGCTCTTTCTGGGGGATGAACTGGGAGAAAGACAAGGCAAGTTTTGACGCTACTCTTTAAATTCAGATGAACTCAAAGATAAAAAACAAAAACAAAAAAAACACCACTGGCCAGGACCCCGTGGTTCACGCCTGTAATCCTAGCTACTCAGGAGGCTGAGATCTGAGGATCTCGTTTCAAAGCCAGCCTGGGCAGGAAAAGTCAGTGAGACTCTTATCTCCAATAACCCACCAGAAAACTGCAAGTGACACTGTAGCTCAAGTGGTAGAGCGCTAGCCTTGAGTTGAAGAGCTGAGGGTCAGCGCCCAGGCCCAGAGTTCAAGCCCCACAACCTACAACCCACCCCCCCGCCGCTGCCCAAAACCAAAAAAACAAACAAAAAAAAGAGGTAGAAGAAGAACTCCTATAGTAAGTTATAGATGAAAGATAGAACCAGGAAGTCACCAACTAATGAAACCCCAGACCAAGGCTATAATCTAAGGGGAGATAAAATTTGTTGGGAATTTATAATGGCTAGATGAGAGAGAGCACATGATGTTGGCTCATCAAAGCGACATTATGTACCTTCTGATGTGCTGAGAGAGGAAATACCCACATCCCCTATAAAAATTATACTTGAGGGGCTGGGAAGGTGGCTCAGTGGTAGAGCGCTTGCCTTGCATGCATGAGGCCCTGGGTTCAATTCCTCAGCACCACATAAGTAAAAAGAAAAAACCCAGAAGTGGCGCTGTGGCTCAAGTGGTAGAGCGCTAGCCTTGAGCTCAAGAGCTGAGGGACAGCGCTCAGGTCCAGAGTTCAGGCCCCACGACCAGACCCCCCAAAAAAAAATTATACTTGAGGTCTGGCAATGTGGCTTAGTGGTAGATTGCTTGCCTAGCATACATGAGCCCTGGGTTCAATTCCTCAGTACCACATTACGAAGAAAAAGCTGGAAGTAGCTCTATGACTCAAGTGGTAGAGTGCTAGCCTTGGGGAAAAGCAGCTCAGGGACAGCACCCAGGCCCTGAGTTCAAGCCCCAGGACTGGCAAGAAAAAAACTATACTTGAGCTAATGAACCCTCCTAATCTAAGCACTAGAAATTACAGAGATGAAAAAAAATGTCAAATGACTAACCAGGAATGCAAAATCCAGCCAAATCCAGGAGTCAGGAAATGCAGAAGACAAGTAGTCTTTCCTTCAACTAATACATAGGGGGAAAAGGAGAGTCAGTTGTAGTTAGAAAAGATCTTAAGAGTCTTAAATCACTACAAAGCTACAAAAATTAAGACAGTATGGTACTGGCATAAGCATAGATATGTATGTCCAAGAAGAGAGCACTGGGGAAACTGAGGCAGGAGGCTCAGTCTGGGCTACATAGCAAGACCTTATTTTTTTTAAGCAGGAAGGAAGGAAGAGAAGAGGAAAGAAAGTAAGAAGACAATCCATAAAATGGGAGAAAATATTTGCTAGGCATATCTCTGGTAAGAATCTGGAACCCAGAATATATTAAAATACAAACTCTTGGGGCAGTAGAATGCTTGCCTTGCATCCATGAAGCCCTGGGTTTGATTCCTCAGTACCACATAAACAGAAAAGACCAGAAGTGGCACTGTGGCTCAAGTGGTAGAACGCTGAGCTCGCCTTGAGCTGAAGAGCTGAGGGACAGCGCCCAGGCCCAGAGTTCAAGCCCCACGACCGCCCCTCCCCCTCCAAAATACAAACTCTTATAAGTAAAAAGACAAAAACAATGCAACTTAAGAATGGGCAAAGGAACGGAATAGGCATTTCTCCAAAGACAATATGCAAATGGCAATTGCCTTGCTAATAGGCACAGGGACGCTGCTCAACATCATTAGCTGTGATGGAAATCAAAATCAAAAGCATAATGAGGTATCCCTTCACACCTTCCAGAACAGCCACAGTGAAAAAGCCAGGAACAAGTGCTGGCAAGCAGGGGAGATGCTGGAGTCCCTACATGTATGTTGGGAATGTAAAAGGCCACATCTGGTTTGGGAAGCGGACTGGCAGTTCCATGAAAAGTGAGACCATGTGACCCAACAGCTCCATTCCTCTATATCTACAGTAGCTCCTCTACCCTGCCTCCTTGTTATCTGGGGTTTCAGTGACCTGTGGTCAATATTGGTCCAAAAGGATTAAATGGAAAATTCCAGGAAAGCCACAACAACTTTATTACATATTGTCCTGACTAATGTGATGAAATCTTTTGCCATCCTGTTCCATCTCTTTGCCCAGTGTATCCATACTGTATATGCTACGTGTCCATTAGCCACTTAGCTGTGTAGATTTTTTTGTGTTCTAGTCCTGGGACTTGAACTTAGGGCCTGGGCATTGTCCCTGAGCTCTTTTGCTCAAGGCTAGTGATCTACCACTTTGAGCCACAGCTCCACTTCTACTTTTCCAGTGGTTAATTGGAGATAAGAATCTCATGGAGGGCTGGAGAGGTGGCTCAGTGATAGAGTGCTTGCTTTGCATGCCTGAGGCCCTGGTTTCAATTCCTTAGCACCACATAAGCAAAAAGAAAAAAGCCAGAAGTGGCGCTGTGGCTCAAGTGGTAGAGCGCTAGCCTTGAGCTGAAGAGCTGAGGGACAGCGCCCAGGCCCAGAGTTCAGGCCCCACAACTGGACCCCAAAAAAAAAAAAAACCAAACCAAAACAAAACAAAACAAACAAAAAAAGAATCTCATGGATTTACCAGCCCAGGCTGGCTTTGAATTGATATCCTCTGATCTCAGCATCTTGAGTAGCTAGGATTACAGGCATGAGTCACTGATGCCGGCTTAGCTGGGTAGATTATCAATCTAATTGTGGGATATCAGTGTTTTGTTCACACACCTCTTATTATGCTCGAAGAATGGCTTCAAAGAGTAATGATGTTGGTAATTTGACTATGCCAAGGAGAAGCTACAGTGTTTCTTTTAGATAAAACTGTTTCTTTTAGAACATTCTCTACTCAATAAGAAAAGACAAATATAATAAAGCTTAGGTTGCTGGGCTTAGCTTTACCGAAGTTCTAGATGAATTGTTCTCATGGCTGTGTGTGTCTGGAGAAAAGCCGGATATACAGGGTTGGGGACTCGCAGTTTCCGGCACTCTCTGGGGTTCTTGGCACACTCCCCTGAGGATAAGCGGGAACTATTGTACCAAAAAGAATTGAAAACATATGTCTACACAGAGGCTTGGATGTGAATATTCATAGCAATGCTGTTAATAATAGTGGAACTATCTCAGTGCTGGTGACTCACGCCTGTAATCCTAGCTACTCAGCAGACTGAGATCTGAGGATTGTGGTTCAATGCTAGCCAGGGCTAGCATGTGAGATTCTTCAGTTAACCACCAGAAAACCAGAAGTGGAGCTATGGTTCAAAGTAGTAGAGTACTAGCCTTGAGAAAAAAAAGTGTAGGGACAGCTCCCAGGCCCTGAGTTCAAGTTCCATGATAGAAGGGGGTGCGGGGGAGAGGAAGGTTCAAAGATTTTTCCTTCCTGGCCTGGCCTGGCTTTGAACCACAATCCTCAGATCCCAGCCTCCTGAGTAGCTAGGATTACAGACGTGAGCCACCAGTGCTTGGTGGGAAAAGATACATTTATACAAGGGAATATTATTTGACAAGAAAAAGGAATGGAATATAGGTCCAACATCCCTATGCTGAACCTCTAAAATTCAAAATAGTCTAAACTGTGAAATTCTCTGAGTATGACAGAATGCCCATGTGTGGCGTTGCCCAGCTTCCAGTGTCTCTTCTTCAGAAGAATGAGCTGCGGTTCCTATGGCTCTGTGGCCTCATCTCTGTGTCCACCTTTACCAGCTTCATTTTTTTAATGTCTAGGATGTAAGATTGTATCACATCTGAGACTTCTTTGGCCCTGGCCTACTTAGAGGAAAGGGGTCAGGTTGGACATGTGCTTCTTAGGTCAGGCCTGGCTGCTTTGGGGAGAAGAATGTTGCAGGTGGGTTTAATAGGTGGGTTGCAAACATAGCCCCAATTTCTCACCTCATCCACACCCAGGCCCTTTGAAATCCCATGCAGCACCTTCCATCAAGAAATGGAGTTCAAGCTGGGCGCTGGTGGCTCACACCTATAATCCTAGCGACTCAGGAGGCTGAAAGCTGAGGATCTAGGTTCAAACTTAGCCCAGGCAGGAAGATCTATGAGAGTCTTATCTTCTGTAAACCACCAGAAAACTGGAAGTGGTGCTGTAGCTCAAGTGGTAGAGCGCTTGCCTTGAGCTGAAGAGCTGAGGGACAGCACCCAGGCCCAGAGTTCAGGCCCCAAGACCCCTCCCCCACCCCCACAATTGGCTCATGCCTGTCATCCTAGCTACTTAGGAGACTGAGATCAGAACAATCTCCCGTCTGAAGCCAGCTCAGGTAGACCAATTCAAGAGACATGTTTTCTCCCTTTGTTGGAGCTCTACTTCTCTTGTGAGAACTAGTCTAGGTAAACCTACTAGTGGATGCCATTTGAGTTGAGACCAACCTAGCAAGGCTAGCCTGGATCAGCATAGATTAGCCTACAGGAGCCAATTCCAGCCTGGTTTAGCAGAGGCCATTTCAGGTCTTTCAGGCTTTAGTAGCACCTCCTCTGGGAAGCTACCCGGCCAGGTCTTCCCAGAAGCAAGAGGGGGCAGAGGCCAACCTGGATCAGCTCACCTCACGAAATAGAACAGGTTTATCTCCAACCTCTGTATTTTAGGGATGATGGGCTCCATGGCTGGGAGAGTGGGCACGTGGGGCCTCTTGTGAATGTCTTGATTAATCAACTGCATAGGCCTATGCCAGGCATGGGCTCTCGGGTCAAACTACCATGATTCTAACCCAGGTTCCATTGCTCCCTCCCTCAGGGGTGGTCTTGGCTCTCAGGTAGAGGATAGAAGGATCAGAGCAGGTGGCTGTGGAAAGGAAGGGACAGTGAAGCCCCAGTCTAAACAGGACCTTGCTGGATTGACAGGACTTTCCTCCTCCTCCTCCTCCTCCCTTTTTCTTTTTGTCTGTCATGGGGCTTGAACTCTGGGCCTGGGCGCTGAACCTCAGCTCTTCAGCTCAAGGCAAGCGCTCTACCACTTGAGCCACAGCACCACTTCTGGTTTTTGGTGGTTTATTGGAGATAAGAGTCTCATGGACTTTCCTGCCAGGGCTGGCTTTGAACTCCGATCCTCAGATCTCAGCCTCCCCAGTAACTAGAATTACAGGCGTGAGCCTCTAGCACCCGGCTTCCTTTGTCTTCTTCTTGGCTGTTTTTATGTTTTTGTTCTGTACTGGGGCTTGAACCCAAGGCCTCAAGCTCTCTTTTAACCTTTTTATTCAAGGCTAGTGCCCTACCACTTGAGCCACCCTTCCATTTTCAGCTTTTTGCTAGTTCATTGAAGTCTCTCTGATTTATCTGCCCAAGCTGCCTTTGGACCACGATCTTGAGAATGGCTAGGATTATAGGATTATCTGGGATAAGCAGGGCCCTGGGTTCTGTTCTATAAAAATAAAACAATAGGAAACAAAGCACCCAATCACCTATGGATCTAATCTCCTTAAACTCCCTCACCGGGTCGCTCTCATTCAGTCCTCATCTCTACATTTCCCTCCAGGGCAGACCCAGTTCTGTTACCCCTTTCGTCCCTGCACACCAGCCCTCTCCCTGACCTTGGCCCTCCCCGTACATGTCAGCATTCGCTGAAATTGATAGTCATTTTTAAAAAATTTATTTCTATGACTTTGAAAACGTTCTTCACCACTGAGCTATGCAGACAACTACACCCACTTCTAGTTTTTTGTTTTGCACAACTCTTGCCCACATGAACTTCCCAGTAATGCTGTAAGTCCCAGGGGTGGTGTGGAGGAGAGACACATTTCCAAAATCTTCATCCACCTCTCTCCACCCCCAGAGAGAGACTGAGGGGCAGGCCTGGTCTCCCCGGCACTGGAGGAGGCCGTGGAAGCAGAAGGCTTGAAGACCTCCTTCATTCATCAGGGAAGAGCTCTGAAGGCTTTAGACTCCATCTGTCATCCTGTCAAAAGCCTCTACCATGTGTCCTCAGCTCCTGCATCTGGCATTCATCCCCCTTGGGCTTTCTCTCCTTCCCCTATTTTGGTTTAGGTCCAGGAATGGGCCCACAGATGAATGGTGGGCCAGGTTCAGGACTTGGTACAAATATAGCATGGGGTGAGATGATGCCACTCCTCGGCTTGCTTGCTTCCATCAGGCATTAGCAGCTCAGGACGTGTGGTGCGATTCAGTGCTGGGGGCTACCGCAAGGGTTTGTGGGACATGGACAGGATGGCATGTGCCTGGGGGGGGGCAGTGGCTGAGCTGTGTATTTCTCAGTGCTGTGCACATGCATAGCCTGATGGGCAGCAGCCCCGGCCCCGTGGGCAGCGCGCAGAGTGCAGTGGAATGAAGGGCCATAACTGAAAAGTTAAATGAGCCCAAGAGAGAGGGAAGATTCTTTCACACCAGCACCAGCCTGCCACGGCCTCCTGTGTTAGCATCAGAAGCTGGGAAGTGTGCTGGGAAGGGGGCTTAGTGGTAGAGTGCTTGCCAAGCATGCACGAATCCCTGGGTTTGACTCCTCAGTACCACATACACAGAGAAAGCCCGAAGTGGCACTGTGGATCAAGTGGTAGAGTGCTAGCCTTGAGCAAAAAAGAAGCTCAGGAACAGTGCCCAGGCCCTGAGTTCAGTCCTCAGGACTGGCAAAAATTAATTAATTATTTTAAAAAAGCTGGGAGTTTCCCTAGTGCCCTTCCCCTGGGGACATACACACAACACCTGTCTACGTGATGGGCTAGTACAGAGCAAGGAAAAGTAGGAGCCCACTTACACGTGTGACAAGATGACAGTAGCCCAGGTGTAGCCTGCCACGTGGAAGGAGAGAGATACGTGAGGCAGCACCGAGGAGTGCGTGTATGTGACATTCTGGAAGAAAGTGCTGGACAGAAAACAGATGGGCCGTTGCTTAGTGCTAGGAAGGAAGAGGCGTTCATGACAGAGTGCCAGGAGGGACTCTGTGGATAAGTGGAAATATTCTCTACCTTGATTATTGCTCTTTGAATTTGTCTAAATTCCTGGAATTGCACATGGTTAAAGGTGAATTTTGGCCGGGCGCCAGTGGCTCACGCCTGTAATCCTAGCTACTCAGGAGGCTGAGATCTGAGAAGGGTGGTTTGAAGCCAGGAAAGTAGGAAAGGCCACGAGACTTATTCCAATTAACCAGAAAACTGGAAGTGGAGCTGTGGCTCAAAGTGACAGAGGGCTAGCCTTCAGCGAAAAAGCTCAGGGACAGTGCCCAAGCCCTGAGTCCAAGACCCACACCTGACGAAAGAAAGAAAGGAAGGAAGGAAGAAAGAAAGAGAGAGAGAGAGAGACAGAAAGAAAGAAAGAAAGAAAAGAAAAGAAAACAAAGGTGAATTTTGCACGTATAAATTATACTTTCACAACACCACCAAAAAGGCCTACCAAAAGAGTACTGTTGGTAGTGATCATGCCAGGGTGAGTTGGAGGAGGAGGAGGAGGAGGAGGAGGAGGAGGGGCAGAGCAGGGGAAGGGCAGTGGGGATGAGGGCCAGGTGGTGCCACACTGAGAACAACCCGTGAATTTGACCAACTCTGTTTTACTGGGGCCCTACCTGTCGGTGGGGAGCTTTTCCTCTTCCTCCTCCTCTTCCTCCTTCTCCTCCTATTTCTTCTCCTTCTATTCTTTCTCCTTTTCCTTCCTCCTTTTCCTCCTCCTCCTTCTCTTCCCAGTGCTAGAGATTCAACTGAGGGCTTCATACGTACTAGGTAAGCATGACCTATACTCCTTGGCCAAGCAATTCTGGTACATTCTGTGTGGATGCCACAGAGAGAGGACCCTCCCATCCTATGCCCTCAACCTATGGCCACATCTCCTGACCAGAGGGGAACAGAAGGCACAAGGGGATGGATTCGAACCTGGTCTGAGACTGCATCTCACCCTGCCACTGGCCAGCTCAGCCTCATCTACAAAATGGGGACAGTAGTCCAAACTCCTCCTCTCCCTCTTCCTTCTTTTCTTCTTCCTTCTCCTCCTTCTTCTCTGTTTATTTTTGAGCTAGGGTCGTATTACATACCTCAGGCTGGCCTTGAATTTAAGATCTTCCTGCCTCAGCCTCCAGCATGCTGAAATTATAGATGTACACTAACATATCCAGCTACAATGAATACTTTTTTGTGTAAACTAGTAGTGAGGCTTGAACTCAAGGCCTAGGCACTGTCCCTGAGCTCTTTTTGTCCAAGGCTAGCACTTTACCACTTTGAGCCACTGCTCCACTTCTGGTTTTCTGGTGGTTTGTTGGCTCAGTGGTAGAGCGCTTGCCTTGCATGCCTGAGGCCCTGGGTTCGGTTCCTCAGCACCACATAAGAAAAAAAAAAGCCGGAAGTGGCGCTGTGGCTCAAGTGGTAGAGCGTTAGCCTTGAGCTTAAGAGCTGAGGGACAGCGCCCAGGCCCAGAGTTCAGGCCCACGACCGGACCCCCCCCCCAAGAAAAAGAGTCCCACAGACTTTTCTGGCAGGGCTGGCTTTGAACCATGATCCTTGGCTTTTTAGCCCAAGGCTGGTGCTCTGTCACTTGTGCTACACCTCTATTTCTGTTTTTGCTGGTTTATTGGAATCTTTCTCTTTTTTTTTTTTGTTGGTTGTGGGGCCTGAACTCTAGGCCTGGGCACTGTCCCCCAGCTCTTCAGCTGTAGACCAGCGCTCTACCACTTGAGCCTCAGCCCCACTTCTGGCTTTTTCTGCTTATGTGGTGCTGAGGAATCGAACCCCGGGCCTCATGCATGCAAGGCAATCACTCTACCACTGAGCCACCTTCCCAGCCCCTGTTCCACTTTTTAATTATAGTGAAATGTGCAAACAGCCACCTTCCCAGTGCCTGTAATCTTTCTGATTTATCTACGCAGGTTGGCTTCAAACAAAGATGCTCAGATCTCAGCTTCTAGAGTAGCTTAGGATTATGGGAGTGAGTCACCAGTGCCTGGCAACCATGAATACTTTCTTGACATGTCTATCCCCTGCAATATTTGGGACACACTTGTGCTAAATACACACACACACACACACACACACACACACACACACACACACACACACACACACACACACTCATAAAGTATTTAACTAGGATTCCAATATAACTAGACCAGCAGTATTTTACCTGGCAGAAAAAGTGCACTGGGGGTTGATATGAGGATGGAACTAAGTCCAAAGGTGAGCAGGGCTAAGCGGCTTCTGCCTTTCAGCTCCCTGCAGACCCACGCTTCACCTGGCCTTCCTTGCCGCCTCCTCGGGGCAGCTGCCGGGCCTGTGAACCTCACTGCCCCAGCCTTTCTCGGGTGGCTTTTGTGTGGGCCAAGGCTGGCAGCCAATGTCACGAGAACTCCTTCCTTGGCCCCATGCAGCTGCTGGGGATCCCGGAGTCACTGGCTCTGTGGGAGCCGTGTCCCCGCGTGGCCAGCCGCCAGGGCGGGCTGTCCCTGGCCAGGTGGTGGGTGCAGGGGGCGAGGTGGGCTCCTCTGTCTGCGTGGGGACTGAGTGGCAGCAGCAGCGCCGCTTCTTACATAATCAAGTCTCCCTCCTCCTTCTTTTTCCAGGGCCAGACTTCACACTGAGCAGCTGCAGTCAGAGAAATCAGAGAAAGCGCCACCCAGCCCTAGATTCCGAGGGGCCTGCTGGGGACTCCCTCCTCCTCCTCCTCCTCCTCTTCCTCCTCCTCCTCCTCAGAAGGAAAGAAGGAAGGAGAAGACCGGGAGGCTGCTGGCTCCCATCAGCACCTTGGCGGCCATGGGGCTGGCGGCCACTGCCCCCTGGCTGTCCTCTGCTCTGCCAGGCAGATAGGGCGCTCTGTCCCTCCCTGCTGCCCGCTGCTCCTCTGGGGGGGGCAGCCCTTCCTGGACGTGGTGGCCCCCTTGGCTGACCCAAGGCCATGTAGCCTCTGCTTGCATCTCTGGGGAACACAGCACAGGGGGACCAGCACCTCTGCTCTCAGAGGTGGCGGGGAACCCTGAGCATCCACCATGCCACGGGGACTCGCCTGGCTGCACTGTGAGTACTGGGTGGGTAGGTGTATGTGGTGGGGGGAGGGTGTCTGGGGGGGGCTTTGCTGTAACCACGGCAACAAGGGTGTTCTTGTTCAGGAGAAGTTGAGATGCTTCTCCGCTGGGCTTCAGGCAGCCTCATGGATCTCTGCCCTGCCTGCCCCTGACCCCCCCACCCCCATCCACCAGATAGATGAGCCAGACAGTGGCTGGAGAGGGAGGGCAGGCTCTGGGGTGGGTGGCAGTGAGTCAGCCCTAGGTTCCCCAGCACCGGGGAGCAGGGTGGGGCAGTGGGTGTGGGGTGGGGGCTGGGGACCCAGACACAGGGAGACGCGTGCAGCCAGGGATCTGGAGAAGGTAGCTTGCCCCCTCTATGCCCACCCCCATCCATTACAGGACGAAACTCTGAAAGATAGCAGTGTGGTTGGCCAAAAGATTAAGTTGAATGGAAAATAGAAAAGGAAAGGGAGCCAGCCGGGGAGCCGGTGGCTCACGCCTGTAATCCTAGCTACTCAGGAGGCTGAGATCTGAGGATCGCAGTTTGAAGCCATGAGACTCTTGTCTCCAATTAACCACCAAAAAGCTGGAAGTGGAACTTAAAGTGGTAGAGTGCTAGCCTTGAGGAAAAAAAAAATCAGGGACAGGGCCTAGGCCCTGAGTTCAAACCCCATGAAGAAATAAATAAATAAATAAATAAGGAAAGGGATGGGGGGATCCCATGCCCGCTGGGTGGGAGACAGAATCAACCCCTGTCCCCCAAATCTACATCACTGACTCCAGTGCAACGCACTCCTCTAGTCCTACCCACTGACCCCCTGGTTGCCATGACAACCAGGCCCTTGCCTGCCTTGGGGCTCTTGGTTTTGCCACCTGGCTGGGGGAGGTAGGTGCCCAGGAGCCATGTGTTGAATGGCTGAAGGAAGGGCTGGGCCAATGGGGGTTCAGAGAGGAGCTGGTGCACCAGGTCCTTGTGGCCAATGGCCTTTTAGAATGGGCGAAGGACCAGCCACACCCAGTGTCCTGGAAGCGTCCAGATTTTGAAGATCAGGGAATGTAGAGTAAGTGCCATACCACTTGATATGGTCTCAGAGGCTGGGCGGGGCCCACGTAGGTAGATTGTGTTCCAGGCAGAGGGATCTGTGAGGCAGAAGTCTAAGGATAGAACTGAGAGAAGCCAGACTGGAAAGGTGGTGGTTTGGCCAAGGCCTTGGTGGAGGCCTTGAACACTAGGTAGGGGATCTGGGGATACTGAGGTGAGGCCTGAGGTTGGGAGTTCCTCCACTTTTGAGGCTCATTCTGGTGGCCATCGCAGTTTTCTGGGCAGGAGGTGATAAGGGAGACATGAGAGGGGACAGGCAAGGTGGAAGGGAGAAAGTTCTGGAAGGCAGCTCTCAGGTCTTGGCAGGAAACAGCTGGGAGTGAGAGAGAAAGCATGGCTCAGGGCTGGGCTACCTGGCAGAGGGGCTAGGGTGCTGGGGGATTTGGTCTGCTCAAACCTATTGGTGGCCGAGAACAACAGACTTGTATTTTCTCCCAGTTCTGGAGACAAGAGCTGAAATCAGGGTGTGGCAGAGCCAGGCGCCTGCTGCATCTCGGGTAGGGTTCTTCCTGCCTCTTTTAGCTTCTGGTGGCTCCCGGCATTCCTTGGCTTGTGGTAGCATCGCTCTAATTTGCCCCAGTCAGTCTTTACATGGCCCTTCCCTCTGGTATCATCTGGTATCATCTTCTTACCTTGACACCACTTACCGGGACACTTTTTATCTGGATTTAAAACCTTCCCCAGCTCCAGGATGATTTCATCTTGAGAGCTTCCACTTAATTGCATCTACAAAGATGCAAAGGATCATTTGGGAAAGGATATAGGTCCTTCCTCCTCACTGCCTCGGGCAGAGAGCAGGGCAGGGAGGGCTTTTACTCGGAGTGTTGCTTAGCCTCTGCTTCTGCCTTGACGGTTCTCATCTCTGGAGGCACGAGGAGGAGACAGGAGGGCCTCCAGGCCTTGGTCAGCATGAATTGGCTGTGTGGCCCTTAGGGTTCAGAAAATGGAGGTGACAAGTCGCTTTGAGGTTGTAGCTGTGTTATTCCTGCCTGATCACAGGTTTCCCCCAGTGGAGACTACAGAAGTTAGCTGCCGACTCAGAGATCTGGGGGGAGGCAGGCCAGACTTTTACAGGGTTTCCTGGGCAGCTTGCATGTCCATCGGGTCAAGTTAAGGTATTATGAGCACTCTAAGACCCAAACCCTGCCTCAAAGAGGCAGTTGGCATACGGGGACAAGCCATGTATGGAGACACAGTCCCTGGAGCAGGAGTTGAGGATGGAGTGTGCAACTTGTGATGACTGCCACATAGGGAAAAAACCAATTATGGACAGATCTGTGGGGGCGGGGCACGCACACGCGCTGGCCCTAGGGCTTGAACTCAGGGCCTGGGCACCTGTCCCTAAACTTCTTTTGCTCAAAGCTAGCGTTCTACCACTTGAGCTCCACTTCTGGATTTTTTGGGGGGAATGGGAGGAAAGTGTTTGGTTGGAGATCAGGATGTCATGGACTTTCCTGCCTGGGCTGGCTTCAAACTAGGATCCTCAGATCTCAGCCTCCTGAGGAGCTAGGACTACAGGTATGAGCCACCAGCGCCCAGTACAGGAGTGATCTTGACCGTGTGTGTGTGTGTGTGTGTGTGTGTGTGTGTGCATGCGTGCACGCGCTCAGGTTTAAGTGTGTGGCACCAGGCAGACAGCAAGTCAATGTCAAAGGGCTAAACAATGGTAAGCTTTGTGCTTATCCATTCCTCTGACCCAATACTAAGTCAGGAACCTGGACTCTTTGCAAAAATATGGCTGTCAGAGTTCTGTTGAAGTGAAGAACGGGTAGCCGCAGCCCACACAAGGCAGCCACAGGGCTAGTAGACCTGGGAACTAGCGGTAAGGGAAGACCACCAGCACAACGGCCAGGGTGGGGCTGGAGGACTGAACAAGGGGAGTGGCCAGGCCCATGGCAGTGTACAGACAAAATCTTGAAGGTGCCAGGAAGTGAATGGGGGAAGTCCTCCCAGCGACCCTACTCCTAACAGGTGGACCAGGACAGTGACTCAGCCTGGGCGCTGTCCCTCAGCTCTTCAGCTCAAGGCTAGCGCTCTACCACTTGAGCCACAGCACCACTTCTGGCTTTT
>NW_012267234.1:11947593-11970689 GCF_000151885.1 Dipodomys ordii | reverse complement strand
TGCTTATGTGGTGCTGAGGAATCGAACCCAGGGCCTCATGCATGCAAGGCAAGCGCTCTACCAATGAGCCACGTTCCCAGCCCCTCCTTGAGCTTCTTTTGCTCAAGGCAAGAGCTCTACCACTTGAGCCCCAGAGCCACTTCTGGCTTTTTTGACTAGTTTGTTGGAGATAATCTTAGAGTTTCCTGCCTGGGCTGGCTTCAAACTGAGATCCTTAGATCTCGGCCTCCTGAGTAGCTAGGGTTATAGGAATGAGCCAGCAGCCCCTGGCTCCTTTTCTTTCTTTCTTTCCTTCCTTTTTTCTTTCCTTCCTTTTTTCTTTCTTTCTCTCTTTCTCTCTCTCTTTCTCTCTTTCTTTCTCTCTTTCTTTCTGTCAGAGAATATTTATGATAGCTTATGTGCTGATATAAGATGAGCTTAGTGACTATGTATGTATTTATGTATGTATGTATGTATGTATTTATGGTCCTGGGCTTGAACTTAGGGCCTGGGCTCTATCCCTGAGCCTCTTTGTACTCAAGGCGAATGCTCTACCACTTGAGCCACAGCCCCACTTCTGGCTTTTTCTGTGACTACTTGGAGATAAGAATCTCATGGACTTTTCTTGCGTTTGCTAAGCAGGCACTCTACCCCTTGGGTCACTTTGCTTTTGGTAGGTTTTTTCAAGACGGGGTCTTGTTTTATGCAAGAGCTGGCCTGGACTTTCATCCTCCTATTTGTGCATGGGATGACATATGTACGTTATCCCACCTAAGTGCTAATTATTATTTTTTTTGTCGGTGGTGGGGCTTGAACTCTGGGCCTGGGTGCTGTCCCTCAGCAATTCAGCTCAAGGCTAGCGCTCTACCACTTGAGCCACTGAGCCACTTCTGGTTTTCTGGTGGTTAATTGGAAACAGAGTTTCCTGCCTGGACTGGCTTTGAACCATATCTTCAGATCACAGCCTGCTAAGAAGCTAAGATTACAGGTGTGAGCCACCAGCACCTGGTGTGCTGGTTATTTTTGAGATAGGGTCTCGCTTCCTGCTCAGGTGCATGTCTGGATTTCCCCATCTGCCTAATTTAGACTTCATATTGTAGCTGGGATGACAGGCATGTACTACCATGACCATGCCCAGTTTCTTTCCACTGAGATGGAAATGTCGTAGTCTTTTCTACCTGGGCTGGTCTGGAACCCCAATCTCATGATCTCAGCTTCCTATGCAGATAGGATGACAGGCACAGGCCCAACTATTGGCTAAGAAGGAGTCTCACCCGCAGTACCAGGATGGCCTCAAATAGCAATCCTTCTGATTGCAGCCTCCCAAGTAGCTAGGATTATAGGCATGAGCTACCAGTGCCCAGCGGCTACATTTATTATTGTGGAATGTCTTGGCCTTTTACAAATTGTCACTATCATAAAATAATGTTGCAATATGTGTTCATAAATCTTTTGGTTTATGTCTGTCTTGTTTTTCCAACTTTTTGAATTTAGTGGGTCAGAGGGTGTGGACTTGATTAAATCTGTTCTTTCTTTTTTTTCTTTTTCTTTTGGTTGTGGGGCCTGAACTCTGGGCCTGGGCACTGTCCCTCAGCTCTTCAGTTTAAGGCTAGTGCTCTATCATTTGAGCCACAGCGCCACTTCCGGCTTTTTCTGCTTATGTGGTGCTGACGAATTGAACCCAGGGCCTCATGCATGCAAGGCAAGCACTCTACCACTGAGCCACCTTCCCAGCCCTAAATCTATTCTTAACAGAATGAGAGCACCTCTGTCTGATTGTTTTGGCAGATCATTAAAAGAGAACACATCCACACTAACCTTTGCATTTCCCTTTTGCTAGATGAAAATGTTTTCATGAGGCTGGTGTTTTGGATACACACTTTCTGTTTCATTTCTTCTCTGACCCGTTAAACCCCTATTCATCTTTTTTTTTCCAGTGTGGGGCTTAAACTCTGGGCCTAGGCACTGGCCCTAAGCTTTTTGCTCATGGCTAGTACTCTTCCACATGAGCGAAAGAGCTACTTCCAGCTTTTCTGTTTATGTGGTACTAAGGAATTGAACCCAGGGCTTCATGCATGCTAGGCAAGCACTCTACCACTAAGCCACACTCCCAGTCCCCCTACACTCTTAACATTTCTTTTTGGTAGTCCTAGGGCTTGAACTTAGGGCCTGAGTGCTGTCCCTGATCTTTTGGGCTCAGGGCTCTACCACTTGAGCCACACTCCATGTCTGGATTTTTTGGTGCTTAATTTGAGAAGGAGTCTTATGGACTTTCCTGCCCTGGCTGTCTTTGAGCCACTATCCTCAGCAGCCTCCTGAGTATCTAGAATTACAGGTGAGAGCTACCAGTGCCTGGTTCCACATTTTCCTCTAGATTTTGCTGTTCAAGTATGTGGAACAAAGGTTGTTTTCAGACCATAGTGCCCTCTAGTGGCAAAGACTGGTACTGTTTTAAAAGATAACAGCATTTGTGAAGTGCCTCAGACTCACCCGTACATTTAATAGAGAGGAATGGCACATTTCAGTAGAGCAGGAAAGAAAGTCTCTTGGGTCACCCTGGTCATTTATAAATTATGTTTTAATCTGTGCCCTCCTGGGGCTCAAACTCAGGACCTAGGCGCAGTCTCTGAACTTTTGTGCTCAAGGCTAGCGCTCTACCACCTGAACCACGGTTCCGCTTCTGGCATTTTGGTGGTTATTTGGAGGTCAGAGTCTTAAGAACTTTCCTGCCCAGGTTGGCTTTGAACTGTGATCCTCAGATCTCAGCCTCCTGAGTAGCTAGGATTACAGACATGAGCTACAGGCGCCCCGCTTGGATGACATTCTGTATGCAGAATGTAGGGAGATGTGGGTGCCGTTCCTGGTGCTCATGGGGTCTCTTTGGGTGTGGTCCACAGATCTTGGGATCCTCTTTGGCATGGCCTTGGGGAACGAGAGTTTGGAGGTGTGGCCCTTGGCTCAGAACAAGGAGTGTGATATTACCGGCTACCTGCGGGTCAAGCTTCAGTACAAGAACCGACTTCAGTACATGGTAAGCTCATGGGTACCTGCCGTGGCTCACCCCGCACAGGGTTCTGGACAGTCAGGGCCCCTCCTTGGGCCTGGGTTAGCCCCAAGGTTACCATAGCTTCCTTCTGCATCTTTCTCTGTCACGTGATTGACGTACTTGGCTTGCACTTACTGCCCCCTTCCCATGCCCCTCCATCATCTCCCAGGGCCCCACCTCTCCTCAGCCTGACATTTGAGCCCACCCCAACTTGGCACCCAACCTATGGCCCAGGAAGGGATTGCAGGAAGTCCTTCGGGGACCCCTAGGCAGGGGAGAAAAAGACCTACAAATTGAAATGTTTTGGTTTCTTTTCTTTATTCTTACTGGTCTTGGGGCTTGAACTCAGGGCCTGGGTATTGTCCCTGAGCTGCTTTTGCTGAAAGCTGGCATTTTATCACTTGAGCCACAGCTCCACTTCTGGCTTTTTCTGCTTATGTGGTGCTGCAGAATTGAACCCAGGGCCTCCTGCATGCAAGGCAAGCGCTCTACCACTGAGCCACCTTCCCAGCCCCACTTATTTGATTTTTGAGACACAATTTTTTTGTGTGTCGCCCGAGCTGGCCCTGGACTCACAATCTTCCTGCTTCCACCTTCCAAGTGCTGGGATTATAGGTGTGCACCACCATGCCTGGCTCTATACGTGTTTTTCAACAACAGCCTTACTGACATACAGTTCTCCTACTATTCAACCCATTTAAATTGTTCCACTCACTTGTGTTTGGTGTGTTCATAGAATTGTGCAATCATCACTTGTAGATATTTCTAGAACATCTCCCTCATTCCTCAAATAATGCCTTCCTAAATGCCATAGGTCTTTCCTCCCCAAAGCTCTGCGTTCATAGGAACGGCGTGTTTGCTTCGTCCCGCCCTGCCTCTCAGAGCAAAGCGAGGTGTCGTTAGTCTCATGGGAAACCTGAGCTACGTCTCGCTAGAGGAGCCTCTCGCCCTGTGGGGCTGGGCCTTGCTTGCCTCTCTCCTGTGTCAGCTTCTGTCTAAGACGTTTCTGCTTATTATTTCCTGGTTTGTTTCTGTATCTTTCTAGAAACAGTACTTCCCCATCAACTACAGGATCAGCGTGCCTTATGAGGGGGTGCTCAGAGTTGCCAACATCACCAGGCTGGTGAGGATCCCCTGGGACTGGGCCCGTGAACCCCCTAAGAGGCCATGTGGGTCTTGGCAGGTGGTGATGCCATGCACGCATCTTTCGTCAACCCCTCAATCAAGCCTGCCCCCCCCAATCAGACTCCAGGTTGTTCCTTTGGAGGGGCAGATCCCAGGGGGGAGGCGATCACAGCCCAGAGGCCTGCAGTTGGGGGTTCCATTGACTTCTCCTGTCTCTGCAGCAGAAGGCCCGGGTGAGTGCGCGTGAGCTGCGCTATCTGTGGGTCTTGGTGAGTCTCAACGCCACGGAGTCCGTGCAAAGCGTGCTGCTGGAGGGCCACCCATCCTGGAAGTACCTGCAGGAGGTGCAGACACTGCTGGTGAACGTCCAGGAGGGCCTCACGGTGAGCTGCGCGGCCGAGTGAGTGTGTGGGTCCCACAGGGGTGGCCAGGGTGTGGCTGCGGCGGGAAGAGGGGAGTGCATGGAAAGTTCTGGCATGTCTAAGGTGGGGAGAGAGTGTGGGAAGAGGAGCCTAAGGAAGGAGAAGGCTTGTACCTGTAATCCTAGCTACTGAAGAGGCTGAGCTCTGAGGGTCACCAGCCTGGTTCAAAGCCAGCCTGTGCAGGAAAGTCCAGGAGACTTTTCTCTCATTTACCACCAAACAGCCGGAAGTTGAGCTGTGACCCAAGTGGTAGAGCATTAGCCTTCAGCCAAAAAAGCTCAGGGATAGAGTCCAGGTTCTAAGTTAAAGCCTCAGCACACACACACACACACACACACTCTCTCTCTCTCTCTCCAGGATCTGCCTTAAATCCAGAAAGAGGTCACTCTGTAATTCTTCATTACATCTGCCCTACATCCAAATAGAGCTGTGCACTGGTACTGCAGAGTACTGTTGAGCTGTGGAGTTCAGGGGTTATGGGGGTCACGAGTCAGCACAGATGTGTTTCCTAGGCTGCTACAGCCTTCAGGAAGGTTGTCCCCAGCCAGGCCCCGTATTTCTCATGATGCCTCTGCTTTCCCCTATCTATAGGCCTCTGATGCCCAACTCGCTTCCATGTGCTCCCTTTTGCTAGGCATTGAGAAGCCATTAGAGCTTGGGGCCAAACCCCAGGCCCTGCCTACGTGATTTGCAGCTCAGTGTCTCTCGCGAGGCTCTTCTCTTGTCCCTTGCAGATGATGGAGTTTTCCCTGATCAGGGGGCTGGCTCCTGCCAGCAGTGGGCAGCCATGTACATGCTAGAATAGTAAGGAGGCCCCCAAGGCCTGTGCCCTGTGGTGGTTTTTCCAGTGATGGAGAAATAGACGTCCCTGTGTTGTACTTGGGTTCAGGGCAATGACTGGGTCACAGGAAATCTTGTCCTTCCGTGATCTGGGGCAGCTCTAGGCGGGGTGGCCTCTTTTTTTTTTACAGGTCCTGACCTTTCTTCCCTCACAGGATGTGGAGATCAGTCCGCAGGTAGAAGCAGTGTTATCCCTTCTGAGTACTCCAGGTCTGAGTCTGAAACTGGTGCGGCCCAAAGCCTTGCTGGACAACTGCTTCCGGGTCATGGAGCTTCTGTACTGCTCTTGCTGTAAGGAGTGCCGGGGCTTCTGGGCCTGTGTTAACATGTCCTCTGCCCCTGCCCACAGTGCCAGGCCCTTCTGGAAGCTGCGGTGGACCCTGAGCATGGTGGGGGGGGGGGAGGGTGTTAAGAAATGCTGCTGGGGTGGGGTGGGGTGGAGGTGGGCAGGCCTGACTTCTCCTGCAGTCTCATGTGTCTCTCCGGTTCTTGCAGGCAAACAAAGCTCCATCCTAAGATGGCAGGACTGTGAGGTGCAGAGTCCTCAGCGCCATGGGCCAGAGCCCCCCCTGCAGTGTGCAGCCACCCAGGTGTACCCGCCGCCCCGGCCACCCCTCACCTCCCTGCCCCTGTCCCCAGGCCTGAGCGCTAGGCCCTAGATTCAGGGCACAGGGCTGAGCTTCTTGCCCTGAGCAGTCTGGAGGTTGGCTCTGGAAGGGCCAATGGATGAGTCCCAGGAGCTGGGCCGCCTGAGCTGTCGTGAGGCGGCGGTGGGGAGGCCCCTAGGAAAGGGGGTGCCTCTGAGCCCAGCTCCCCACCTCCCTTGAGGCTGTTTCATTCCTCAGGTGGGCGGACAGGGATGGGGACCACCGAGGCGTTCCAGCTGGGCTGAGTATGGGGTGCTGGGCTGCGGGCAGAGCCAAATGCCACATCTTGCCACACTAATGCGTTTCCACTTCTTTTTATTTTTCTATTAAATGCCCACTTGTTTGGTTTGGTTTGGTTTGCTTTGCCTTTGCAAAGGTGAGCTTGGGAGGGATGGACAGCCGGCCCAGGCCATGGGAAGACAGGTAGAAAGGTTGACCCAGCCCAGGGCTGGGTCTGGAGCCTCACCCAGGGGCATCGAGAAGGGAGTTCCTTCTAGGCCTGCCCTCCTGTGGACCCCAGCAGGTCGGAGGGGTGTCTGGGATCCTCTTTCCTTCTAGCTGTCCCCAGAAAAAACAAGGGGGAGGGCAGTTCAAGAGACTCGGGTCCAGTGCCTCTGTGAGGCCTGCCTGGGTGTGGGGTGCAGGGGCAGGACGGGGCGGGAGCCACGGCCCAGGGAAGTCAGGCGGAGGCGTGTTAACTACAGTACCACTTTATTAATACTGGAATCTTCACAGTGCATTTGTTACTTGTAGCAGTGACTATTTAAATCGAGGGAAGGATGACGTGAGGGGTGGGGTGGGGGTGGGGGAAAGAGGAGAATTTGTCCAGAAACTGACAGAAAGAAAAGAAACAAAATGGTCCAGATGGGATGGAGGGAGAAGGGGGGAGGGGGAGGGAGGACTGGGGGTAGGGGTGAGGGAGAAAGGGTAAGTAGGAACCAAGGAGAGAGGCCTTGGGGTGGGAAAATAAATTAAAAAAAAAAAAGGAACAAGTTAACAACAGCACCAGAAAAGTTACTTCAGTCAAAAGACGCTTCTGAAAAGAATATTTCTCTGTACAAAACGAAAAATAAAATGAATGTAAATAAGTTCCCCCAAACCAAAGTCTGTGAGATGTGGGATGGCGGCTCGGATCCCGAGGGGGTGGGGGACGAGGTGGTCACGACAGGGGAGCAGGGGTGGGTGGAGTATGTACAGACTTGGGGGGGGCGGGGGGCCCCAGCCCAGCCTCCCTTCCCAGCAGGAGCCAAAAGCAGTGAGTTCTCTCCTGTGGGGGGGACCCCCCCCCCGCCAGGCCCAGCCACACCCCTGCCACCCCTCACACATCCCGTGTCTCAGTTCTCCATCAGCCCTCCTGGGGACCCCCCCCCTCCATGGCCCTGGGGTAGGCAAAGTGCAGCTGAAAATCCACCCCCGGGATCCCCAAACTAACCACCTGCTCCTCTGGCCCCCACATCTGAGGGTTCTGGTACCTTCTGAGTCTGGTGGGCCAGGCACTCAGCTGAGCGGTTCTCAGACCTACAGATGTGCTGCGCCCCGCTCTCTAGCAGCCTGGGGAGCCCTGCGTGGTGGTGGGGGGAACGCCTTCCGCAAAGGAATCTCTGGGACGTCGCATGCACCTGGCTGGCCTGCCAACGTCCCAGTTTATGGCACATGAGCGCCCGGGAGCTCAAGCCTGGACCAGCCCGGACGCACTCCATCCAGACCAAGGCAAGCCGCTCTCCAGACCCCAGGGTCACAGCCCCCGGAGTCCCGCCGCTTCCTCGCTACCCTGTGGCCGCCGCACACTCCCTCCTCTTGCCCTAGGCTCACATGCTTTGACCTGCTCAGGTTTGGCGGGACTCGGGGGCGTGGAGTGGGAGGCAGCCCCCCTCCCCCCTCCCCTGCCAGCCAGCGCCAGGCCCGCAGTGGGAACCACTGCAGGGTGGCATCTCCTCTGGCAACAGAGTCCAAGCCAATCTCCCCGGACTCAGTGCCAGACACGGGCGGGCAGCCCCGGCCCCGCCCTGCCCAGTCTCCTGACTACACTCAAGACGTTGGAGGGAACAAGGGTGGCCCCCCGGCTTTGGGGGGTCCAATCCCATCCTTCTCCTCCTGCCACAGGCCCAGAAGGCCTCCATCTGTCTCTCAGGCACTCAAAGACACACACCCTGTTCCACCGGCTTACCCGCCCCCCCCAGTCCTTGTCCGGGGTCAGTTCCATTTTATTATGGTCATAAAATACTCCCCCCTACCCCCCTACACCCCCCCACATCCTTTCCTGCTCCAGCCTCCAAATGCCACCAGTGAAGGTCTCAGTGTACCCAGACAATGGGCCTTCCGGAACAGCCCCTCGGCATGGCGGCTGGCCCTGTGGCCCCATGCCCTTCTAGGTTCTTCTTTGTGCTCTGCCTGGCACTTTACAGGGCAGGAAAGCTGGAGGGTCCCTCAAACCTTCCCGACGCACCCCTACATTTCCTCCCCCACGATCCCTCTTTTGGGCCTCTCCGCTCCCTTCCCCACAGGGGAGCCTGTCCTAAAACCAACCTGTTCCCCTAACCCGAGTCACCAATTAGACTTAGTCCCTTGTGGGGGGGGACCAGCCGCTCCCCAGCCACCCTGTCCCCCACGTGATGAGGAGCTTGGAGAGGCAGGGATGAGGGAGAAGGGAAATGGAGGCCGGGGGCTCAGGCAGGGAAGGGGTGGGGAGCCAGCATTCAAGGATCTGGGGCTCCGTGGCTCTGGGGACCCCAGGCCAGGCGGGACTGGGGAGGCTGAGGAAGGCTGGCTTAGCCCTTGCTCATGGGCTCAGGGTTTCCATGAGGCAGGGTCTGCAGGGAGGAAGAGGAGGAACAGACTAGGCAGGGAAAGTATAAAACAGGCTCTAAAACCAGTTAAAGGCCCGCAGGCTCCACCCTGGCGAGGTGTGTGAAGGACGTCGCGTCCAGCCTGGGTTGGAGTGGCTTTGCCTCGTCCCTGGCGTGGACTCCACTCCGGGCTGTGCTATGGCTCCGAGTGGCCGCTGTCACAGACCAGGCCACTTGCTCGCATCAGGGCCACACAGGGTGGGGGAGGGTGGCGCCATCATAAGATGCGGGGTGCCGACCTGTCGTTGGTGACGGTCCTGCGCAGCCGGACCCCTCGGCGGATGGCCACCAGCATGTCTTCGGCCGGGGGGTCGCTGGTGGCAGCAGGGGGCGGGGTGGGCGTCTCCTCGGCCGGGGTGGCTGACAGGGCTGTGGGGAAGGGGAACTGACCTTCGCCCAGGGCGTGGGCACCGGCCACCAGCTCCCCGAGCTTTTCCACCAGGCTGTGCCGGTTGGCGGCCAGCTGCTGCTCGTCGTCCTCGGCGGCCAGCCCAGATCCCACCCCCGGGTAGCTGGCGGCATCCGGGGACGGGCTGCCCCAGGCCGTGGGCAGGCTGAGGCGCTTGGGGGAGGCCTTGGCGAGGTCCGGCGCCAGGGGTGAGGCCGCCTCATCTGTGTAAAAGACACACTCCTCGCTGCCTGCCCGCGTGGGCCCTGCATAGCCAGGGGAGTCGGGGACCGTGGGGGTCTTCACGGGGACGATCGGCGGCCGGATGGGGATGGGGCCAGCGCTGGACAGGGCGCGGCGCACGGTGGGCTTGGTGGAGGGCGTGCGGCGGATGGTGGCTACGCCAGGGGGCGCGCCCGAGGGCAGCCCGGAGGCGGTGGGCAGCCCGGCGGTGGGCAGCCCGGCGGTGGAGGCTGGACGCTTGGTCTGGATGAGGCGCCGGTAGTTCTGGGCAATGTTGCTGTTGCGAGGGATGGTGGATGACTTGTCGAACTCGGGGGGGCCCTCGCTGTCCGCATCCCCGTTCACGGAGTAGCAATCGTAGTCTGAGCCTGGGGACACAGAGCGCAGTGAGTCCAGGGCCCAGAGGCCCCCCCACCCAGCTTGAGCCCCATCTGCCCAGAGTGGACCTGGAGAGGAAGCGCCCCGCTTGTGAGGGCCCGCTGTCCATGGTAGGGAGCTGGGGCTCTTGGAAGGATGGATGAGCACCCCCAGTCCTGGGAGGGCAGCCCGAAGGCCCACCTTGGGAGGGGATGGTGTCCTCGGAGCACGAGGGCGTGGTGGTCTGCGTGCTGTACCCGCTCGAGTACTGCAGGGAGTCCCGGCTGCTCTTCTGGTGCTCCAGGCTCAGGCCGCGGGTCAGCACCATGGCCAGGTCGCTGGCCGCAGGGGACACCTCTTCACCATGCTGCGGGGGGGTCACATCGCAGGTGAAATAAAGCCTCACTCCAGGCCTGCGCCCTCTGCCTAGACTCCAGGTAGCCCACGGAGTTGTGGTGGTTGGAGCTGGTGCTGGAGACCACTGACAACTGAGATGGGCACGAAGGCCAGGCCTGGTGGGGCGGCCCAGGGCGCTACCCGCCACCCACTTACCTTGGCTGCGATGGTGGCAGGGGACATGCGGGGCCGCGGGGCCTCCTCCCCACTGGGGCCCAGCGGGCCTCCACTCGCGGAGCCCGGCTCTGTGTCCCGGAGGAGTTCCACTCGGTCCTTCCTCCGCTGTAGGGTGGCGCCCAAGGGCTGCTCATGGGGGCCGGCCTTGGTCCAGTCCTGCAGGGCGTGCCAGGCAAGTCAGGGACCCTTGGCCTTGCTGCCATGCCGTGCGTGTGTGTGTGTGGGGGGGGTCAATGTGCCCGAGGCACAGGCTATCCAGGTCTGTGAGGGGCTTCTGGCTCACAGGCCAAGGCCACGGGCGTGGGGTTATGGAAGTGGTGACCCCTCTGTCCCACCAGGCCCTGGGGGCGGGACAGGATGTCCCATGTCATGGGGTCTGGGTGTCTGTCTCATGGTGGCAGATGCTGTGCGCATGCAGCTCTCTGGCCAGGCACAGCTGGGTGGGCTTGGGATGGACATCAGGTGAGAGTTGCGGGCGGGGGCAGGAGCACTGACCGAGGTCGGGGAGCTGCACTCGCTCACAGACTGGCAGGTTTCCGAGGCTTCAGAGGACGCAGAGCTGGAGGACTTCTGCCGTGCAGAGGCAAGTAGGCGGGCAGGGCAGTGGGGGGGAGAGTGCAGGAGGGGAGGAGAGGAGAGAAAAGCTGTGGTCCTAGTGTCAGCGTTGAGTGGGTGCTGTGTTAAGTCACACCACCCTGTGTCTCCTCCTAGGGTCACAGCGCCCAGTGCTGCCGTCAGCAGGTGGCAGCCTGAGCCTACAGCCCCCCCTTGCCTCGGCCCGCAGCCGCACAGTCTGATGGTTCACCACAGGCCTTGCCACCAGTGACCTGCCCATGGCCAACCAGGGACAGAGAGACACAGCTGAGTGGCACTATTTTCTCAGGAAGGGAATGCCCGGAAGTGGGGGGGAGGGAGGTGGAACGTGTCATCCTCTGCACGCCAAGCTGAGCACTCCACTCAGCATGAGGAAGCTGAGACCCGAGGATCATGGTTGTAAGTCACCCCAACAAGAGAGTCTGTGAGGCTCTTAATTCCAATTAGCCATCAAAAAGCCAGAAATGGCTCAAGTAGTAGAGCACCAGCCTTGGGCAAAAAAATGCTCAAGGACAGCATGCAGGACTTGAGTTCAAGCGTAGGAATGGTGCACACGTGTGTGTGCACACACAAACACACACATACACACACACCGAAAACACCACCACCACCACCACCACCAACAACAATAACAAAACAAATCCAACAACAGAAAAAGACTGGAAAGGAGGCAATGATGATAGAATCATTAAGCTGGGTTCAGAGCCTGGAGCCCCACGCTTAGAAGGCTCACTTGAGATCAGGAGTTTGAAATTAGGCTAGATAATATACTAATATACACCATGTCTCAAAAAAAAATCTGTAAGTTACCAGAATTAATACATCATTTTAAGAAGATTATATATACAAGGTCAGAAAAAAAACTGTATTTTAATACCAGTACTAACAAATAGGGATGTAATTTATAATAGCACCAACAAATACCCAAATAACTAGGAAAAAGATCAATGAATAGAGGCAAGATATTTACAGAAAAACTACAAAACAATTATTATAAGAACTGAAGCCTAAATAGACAGACATGCAATCTCACTTAAAATCCCCAGAAATTTTTTTTGTGTGTGTAAAATCTGACAACTTGATCTTAAAATTTATAAGGAAATGCATGGGAGTAAAAAACAGGTGATTCTGAAGTCTAACAATGCAGGAGAACTTTCCTTATCACGCTGTGAATTTTCACAGTTACAGTAATTATGATGGTGTGGTCCGGGTATAAGAATAGTTAAATTAGCTGGATGACAGAGTACGAAATTCAGACAATGGGGGAGACTGTGGGGAAGGTAATTGGGGACTTCAGTGTGCTTTTTTTTTTTTTGGAACATTTCCGTAAGTTTAAAATGATTCAAGAATAAAAATTTAAAACAAGCTAGCCTTGGTGATGCACATCTGAAATGTCAGCATTCGGGAGGCTGGGGCAGGAGGATATCAAGTTCAGATCAGAAGATCCAGAATGGACAATGGAGGGGAAAAGGAAATGAACAACAGAAAATAAGAGACACAAGGTATAGTGGCTCAAACCTATAATCCTAGCTACCTAGGAGGCAGAGACTTAAGAGGACAGCAGTTCAAGGCCAGGTCCAGGCAAAAAGTTCACAAGACTCCATTTCGACCTGTGTCTGGGCCCAGTGGCACAGGCTATCTCTGCAATGTGGGATGCAAAATTAGGAGGATCATGGAGCAGGCCAGCACAGGCATAAAGTGGGACATACCATGAAAATAACATAAGAGGGCCGGTTGCTCTGCACTGGTGGCTCATGCCTGTAATCCTAGCTACTCAGAGCGTGGTTCCAAGCCAGCCTAAGGAAGAAAGCCCATGAGACTGTTATCTCCAATTAACTACCTAAAAAAAAAAAAAGCTGGAACTAGAGCTGCAGCTCAATCATTAGAGCCCTAGACTTAAGCATAAAAACTCAGGGACAAGGGACAGAGCCCAGGCCCTGAGTTCAAAGCCCCAGGATCGACATCAAAAAGAAAAAGAGGCTGGTGGAGTAGCTCAAATGGTAATGTTCTTGCCTAGCAAGTGCAGCAAGCAGGCGCATGCGCACACATGCAGGCAAGAGAGAGAGGGGGGGGAGGGAGGGAGGGAGGGGGGAGGGGAGCTGGGAAGGTGGCTCGGTGGTAGAGTGCTTGCTTCGCATGCATGAGAGAGACCCTCGGTTCGATTCCTCAGCACCACATAAGCAGAAAAAGCTGGAATGGGGCTGAGGCTCGAGTGGTAGAGCATTAGTCTACAGCTGAAGAGCTGAGCTGAGGGACAGCTCCCAGGCCCAGAGTTCAGGCCCCGCGACCGACAAAAGAAAAAAAAAAGACAGAGACAGAGAGACAGAAAGAAAAAGAAAGAGAGAAAGAGAGAGAGACAGACAGAGACAGAGAGACAGACAGACAGAGACAGAGTGCATGCGCACAAGAACACACACACGAGACATCGAGAAAACAGGATGGAAGGAAAGCATAGGACGAGATGATGTATATTTAATTAGAATCCCCGCAGGAGAGAATAGAGAAAATGGAAGTAGGGATAAAGAGATAAAGGCTGTGGCTCTGGGTATAGCAGTGGCAGAGCACTCGCCTAATACACATAAGGTCCCGTGTTCAATCCCTAGCACCATCAAAGAAAAAAAGAAAGAAAAAAGATGCCAGATTGCATAAAGCAAGAAAACCCTGGCATATGCTGTTTATCAGAGACTCATCTCAAACATAATGATATGGTGCATTTACAAGTAAAGAGATGGAAATCACTAATACAAATATAGAACAGAGTGAGACCAGTCGGTCTCAATGGCTAGAAGGGCCCTGCAGGCGGGCAGCCTGAAGCCAGCGGGAGGCTGCTGCACCCCGCCCCCCCTTCTCCTGCCGAGCCCCCGCGCCCCCTCACCTGGCTGGTGATGTCTGAAGGCATGGGTGAGGGGGGCTTGGAGTAGGTGGCGTCTTGGGAGACGAAGCCGGAGTCGTGGGAGGAGACGCTGGAGAGGCGGGTGGTGGCGGTGGCGGCTGGCTGTGCCAGGCTGCGGTAGCGACAGGTGGAACCGGGTGAGTATGATGGCGCGCCCCCGGGCCATGGGGCTCCGCCACCCTTGGCACTGCTACTGCTGCTGGGGGCACTAAGGGAGTGAAGGGAGCCGGGCAGGGAGACATGGGGTGTGTGTGGACGGGGGTGGGGTGGGGTGACAGACGAGGGAGGGGAGAGAGTTGAGGGGCAGAGGAAGGAAAAGATCATGTCAGACGAGGAGGGCCTGAGACCGGGTAGGAGAGAGGAGCCGGGCCCTGGGGCCGCCCGTGAGCCTGCACGGGAGGGCCTGGTGCGGGGAGCCCCGCCCCCTCGGTGCCTCAGCCTGGCCTGTAGAATAGTTGTCCTTGGGGTAGACAGGGAAACTGAGTCATCAAGTTAGGTCTGGGCGCAGTTCTGGTGTCTAACCTGCCTTCCTGGTTTGCCATCCCCCTCCCATGGCATTTGGATGTGGAAGCTGTGGTCATGGCCTGTGTGGAGCGGGAGGCGGCCTTCCAGGTGGCCCCTAAACTGACCTCCACCCCACTGTGTCCCCCTCCAGGGTGCCCGGCTCTCCACGGCTCACATGCCAGGTACTGCTCCTGGCATAACCTTGTCCCATGCCTTCGCCCAGGGGTCACTTCCCGAGGTGACCCTCCCTCCCCCTGGGGATACCACCCGGGACTCTGAGTGCTGCGTTCCCTGAAGGATTCATTGGCTATATATGAATATGTACATATATACTCATTCATTTCAGAAATGAAGCTACTGCCCCTTCCTTCCTGCCAGCCCACACCCCTCTCTTGGGACCACAGACATGCTTTTCCTCTACACTTAGAAATCCTTGACCACCTCAGGAGCTATGCGAACTCTCCAAAGTAGCTGCTGGTACAGCTTTGCTGGGTGCTTCTCTAGTCCCTGCTAGGACCTCCACCCATGCTCCCCTGCACTGACCTGCACATGCTGGACTTCCGGGAACTGGAGCTGCTGGGTGACGAGGGCGGGGTCTGGTAGGACCAGCTGTAGTCTGAGCCCTTCAGGTCTTTGATCACCTGGATAGGGACATGAATGGGGGGAGGGGAGAGGCGGTCACTGATGGCACCCCTGAACCTGGGAGCCTTGTCGCTTTTCTGGGGCTTCTCAGAGCCGGTAGGGTCAGACATCCTCCATTCTCTTCCCAACTGTAAACTATGCCCAGGAGACCCCATGAACCCCCATCTCCTCTGGCCTTCTTCTTTTACTGCAACCTCCTCACTGGCGTGCGGAGAAGACACCAAGCAGGGGCCAGGGGAACGTGGGAGACGCCGGTGCTGAGGATGTATGATCACTGGCAGGGAAGCCAGGTGCCAGGCTCAAGTACCCGTGACGTCATGGGTTCAAAGCATTACTGAACCGCTCTGAGTCTCACTTTGTGAACTGGGCCCCTGCGGGGGTCTCAGGGAGAAGACCCTAGGGAGAGTGCCTGGCAGATGCTGGGCATACAGGACGTGCCTGAGGAGAGCAATGCCATGGGAGCTGGCGGTGGGGGGCTGTGGGAGCAGGTAGAAGGAGAGGTGGGCAGGAGGGCTGGGGTCTGGAGGATGGGACCCTGGCACTGTCAGCTTCGGAAGGGCCAAGCCCCCAGGCGCCCGAGCCTTCTACCCACCTGTCTCACTTTGAGATCCTGTCGGGTCCCAGGTCTCCCAGAATCCCTTGGGCAGGTGATTCTGGATACCCCACCGCGGCTGTCGGAATGTATCTGCTTTCTACTCCTAGGTGCCTCCCCAAGGTGCTGTTCCCTTTCCTCTTCCCCAGCTAAGCGGCTGGCCCTGTGTCCCTGCTGCCCCTAGCCCGTGGCCACAGGCGGGTCGCACCTGCTCGCTGGCGGGAGGCAGCTTGTGCGGTTCTGCAGTCAGCACCACCAGGTCGTCGATGATGCCCTGCAGGTGGGTGATCTCGCCCAGCATGGTCAGCTCACCGTTCTGGGGAAGCAGTAATGGAGAGCGGATGGCCCTGCCGCCCACCTGCTCCCCCCCGGAGAACATTGCGCCTCTCCCTTCTCACCCTTCTCCACTACCAGCACTGCCTGGGGCTGGCAGAGGCTGGGCCGGCACTGCCCAGGTAGCTGGCACAACCCACTGCCCAGGTCCAATCAGCACACGATGTCCTAGGACACCGCTTTCATGCCAGGAGCATGTGCCCCCTCCCCCCCCCTGAATACACCCACTGAGAAGTGAGCTTGGAAACCAAGAGGTCCGCCCTGTGCCTGTCTCATGCCCTGCGCCCGCCCCACAACCCTGGGGCCCCCCGAGTCACCAAGAAACCCACCACCACAGGTTGGAGGAAGGTGATGAAGGTGCAGAAGCGGCCCCGCTCCTCAATCAGGGCCCGCCGCACGGCCTGCTTCTCTGTCTCCTCCAGCAGCAGGTACATGTCATTGACATCCTGCAGGGCGCTGTCCAGCTGCGGCTGCAGGTCTCCTTTCCCTGCAGGGTTGGGAGGAGAGGCTGCGCTGGGGACACTGGCCTGGTTTGCTGCATCCATGGCTAATGCCTGTGGTGGCGTCCCTGGCTGGGGGTCTGGGTACTAGTGTGGGGGCCAGGGAGAGGGAGGGCACACTGTAAGGCTTGTGGAGGGGAGGGTCCCACCAGAGCAGGCAGAGAGGACAGACAGACAGACACACACACATATGCACACGCGTGCGTAAGACACCAAGCTGCAAAGCCAGCCAGGATCTAGGGTGGGCAGCTGCAGGCCCAGGCCTCCTAGGATGCCCTCACTGTTCTGGAAATGCCCTTCATCTCGTGGGGCGCGGGGAGGGGGCTGGAAGCAGGCCAAAGTGGGGCAGGGTGTAGGCCAGACCACTGGCAGGTGTGGAGGTGAGGAGGGCCAGGGCTGGGCTGGGGAGCAGGGGAGAGGGGTGTCTCAGCGTGGGCCCCACACAGCCTGGGGGGGTGGGAGGAGCGATGCACAAAGACAGCAACAGCGATACGGAGAAGCAGCAAGAGAGAGAGAGAGAGAGAGGAGAGAGGATGACAGCGGAGGATGCGACAGGGAAGGCTGTGGCCGGCACGGACAGTGGCGGAGCAGCCAGGACCCGGGCTCCCCACCCCACCCCAGCAGCCAGCTCCCCGGGCCTGGCGGACTGGCTGAGCAGAGGCCCCGGGCACGCCGGCCTGGGTGGGACTGTGCCCCAGGCCCCTCCCTTGGTGGCTCCTTCCAGGGTCCCTGGCGAGGAGGATGGGCAGGGCCGCTGACTTACCAAGTAGCTCTACAGGAAGGATGTGGGAGGAGAGGAGGAGAGACAGAGAAAGAAAGAATGTGTGAAAGACAGCCGGATGGACAGTGTCTCTCCTGGGGGCGGGGAGGGGTCTGCACCTTGCCAGGGGTGGAGGAGGAGGCTCTGTGTCTCCCAAGAGGGAGGGCCTGGGCAGCCTGGGGCGCAGGGAGCTCCCGCTCTGTCCCACCCGAGGGGCTGGATGGCTGGTTCTGTGCTGGGGCAGGACTCCTCTGCACGGAGTGAGGCTCTGAGGCACCCCAGAGGGCGGTGTGGGCGCTATGGAGGGGGGCCCGTGGGCCTGGGCCGCGGTGGGCAGCTCAGGGCTCTACCTTTGCGCGCTTTCTTCTGCAGTTTCAGAGTGTCTGACGACTTCTTCTTGATCTCGTGCCGGGCCCGTTTGTACTCTGTGCAGGGGTGAGGGGAGAGGCTGTAATGGGAGACTCCTGTGGAGAAGGGTGGGCCGCCGCGGCAGGACCCCCGCTCTACCTTTTGCGTGGTCCTTGTCCAGTTGGTTGGCAGACTTCTTCCAGTCCTCGATGCGCTCCTGCAGCGGGTTGATGAGGCTCTCCAGCAGGGCGCTGCGGGCAGGGGCCGGGGGTCAGAGCCCGGGCGGGGAGGATGGGGTGCCCTCCCCCCTGCCTGCCCACTCACTTGGTGAACTGCCGCAGCTTTGTCTCGATGCTGCGGTGGCGCATGCACATGCGGGTGAGCGCAGAGCCGATGTCCCGCGTGGCCCCTGGCGAGGAAGCGCGCGGCCGTGGGAAGGAGCCCCACGCGGGCCCCTGCAGTTCCGGCCTCGGGCCACCAGGGGGCGAGCTGGCCACGCAGACGCTGCGACCCGCCCACATTCCCCGCAGTCCCGCGGCCCGGGGCGCTCCTCCGCTGCGCAGGACCGGCCCTCCCCGGCCCTCCCCCCACCCTGCGGCTGCAGGTGCCTAGGAGGCGCCCCTTCCTTCCGCGATCGGGGAGCCCCACCGCCGGCCCAAGGGGCCAGCAAAATTCTCCTCTATTCCCGTGGGGGCAGCCCCCATTCCAGGGGTCCCTGCGCTGGAGAGACTGTGTGCACACGCCCCCGAGCTGTGTATGGCTGCTGGAAGGAATGGGGGCCCAGAGGGCAGAGTTACTGCTGAGTCCCCAGGGTTGGAGCCAGTGTGGTTGCGGGGTCAGCTGAGCTTCCCGCAGTAAGAAGGGAATCCGGGGTAACAGCCCTGTCACCCCTCACCCACCCCTGCCCCACATGCTGCGCGCCTTTGGCACCGCAGGGCTCACTCCTGCCACAGCCATCCAATTCCGTCCTAAGATCTGGACCCCGGGGTCTGATGTTCTCCCCCCCCAGCCCTTGCGGCCTCCATGCCCAGCCACACCCCTCCCCACCTCGGGTGTTGGTGGCCATGTCGGCCACTTTCTGGAAGGCATCTAGGAAGGCCACAGCAGCCAGCACGGTGGTCCTAGGGAGATGGACAGCAGGGCGGGCAGATGGTCAACAGGTTCAGGGTCCTCCTCTGCTCCCCGCTTCCCAGGGGGAGGAGGGAGGGGGACCCGGGCAGCCTCACCTCAGCTGGGAGTGCAGCTTTGTGGCCTTCGAGTTGAAGTCCTCCCAGATAGGGTAGGAGCTCTGTCAGGGAGAAGGAGAGGAAGGAAACACTGTGTGGAGGGGCCGCCCAGGGCTCTGCCCGCCCCCTCCCCACCCTGCTCCTTCCTGCTGCCCAGATCCTGGGCAGTTTTCTGAGATGGCCTTGTGTCCAGAGAGGAGGCTCCTGCGTGGTGAGGGAGGAGGGCACCCATGGCAGCACCAGCCAGGCGGATGGGTGGGCCCTGGTAACAGGTGTCTCTGCCTAGCCCTCTCGCCCCCTGATGTCAGGAAGCCCACCCAACTGTGTGCAGCTGTGGCCATGGGGCCCCTGTGCTCCCTCAGTGGACAGCAGTTCCTGTCTCCTCTGGGCTTCCTGCCGGGGATCTTGGCTGAGCTCAACGAAGGGCACCATGTTCCTCAGGCATGCTACCTAGGAAGGTGGGCACTGACCTGCTGCCACAGTGGAGGCCACTGTGTGGGCTCAGGTCTGAGGTGGGCTTGGAAGCTGCTGCTGGCAGGCTAGCCATCTCTCAGGCCCGAGGCAGTGGCTCCCAGGCTGCTGCAGGGCCTGGCCAGCCTGCCTAGGACAACCAGGCCCCAGGCTGAATGGGGCCTTGTGTGGCCAACAGAGCCACCTTTCTCCACCCCCCACTCCCCTCCCCTCCAGGGAAACAGTGTGGCCTTTATCCCAGCCTGGCCCAAGGCTCCACATTGGGAGGGGGTTTCCCAGTAGGGAGGTCCAGCTCCTGGCGACCGAGTTGTCCAGTCTGATTAAGGGGCTTTTCTGGCCAATGCACTTTCCCCATGGCCGCAGGGCCTGATGAAATCTCAGCTTTGGCCAAGGGCCTGGGGTGGAGGGGGGGGCTTGTTCTTTGAAGGGTTACCCTGGCCCAGCAGAGCCCCCGTCCTTGGCCCCAGTGGGCCCCTTCCCCTCCATGTGCAGGATGGCACTGAGGGCTGGCCTTTTCCCTAGGGAAGGGGCAAGTCAGAGCACCAGCTCCTAAGGCCTCAGGGGAGCTCTGCTCGGCTGGAAACTCAGGGTAGATCTAGCCAGTCTCTTCAGGCCAGGAGAGTCACAGGGACAGCAGGAAGGAGGGGGCAGTGTCAGAGAACCTCAGAAATTCTTCCCTCCCAGCCCAGCCAGTGTCCAGAGAAAGCAAATATTTATAAAGTGCACCAAGGTTGCAAGAAGCAAGGTTGGAAAGGGGCCTGGGAGATGGCCCCTGGCAGCCCTGAATTGCTGAACACGGCCCTGGGCCACACTCCTATCGCCTAGACTCCATGCTGCCGGGAAACCTAAGACCTTCCTTGGTTCAGGGAAAATATTGGGATGCAGGGGGTCCAAAGCCAGCTGTCCTGGCCCCTATGAGATTTTCTAGTTCTCCCAGCGGCCCCTGGGTGATGCTGGAGAGTGAATGCTTTCCCAGGGGCAGGGGCTAGCACAGGGCATGGTGAGGCCAGGCCCAGGTCATTCTCAGCAGATGAACCTGGTAGCTCAGTCTTTAAGGACTTGGGATTCTGCTCCCCATCCCCTTTGGGTCACAAAGCACCCCAGAAACAAAGAGAAGGGAAAGGCCGGAGTGCCGGGGGCCCCAGGGTGAATGTCCCTGCCTTTACCTGGCCTGAGTGCTGAGCTCCTGGTATATCACTCCCGTCCCTGCTGACCAGGTGCCCTGGTGGCTTGGCCTTGCGCCACGGTGTGCTCACCTTGGAGTGTCACAGCCATGCTGGGAGATGCCTCTTATCATCGCTTTCATTTTACTGATGGAGGCTCACTGCGGTCAAGTGACTTGTCTGAGGCCTCAGGATGGTAGGATCAGGGTGTGACCCAGTGCCTGACAAGCCACTCTCTGTCAGGGTAGAGGGATCCCGTTTGGGGGGGTGCAGGGACTGCAGCGATGGGGAAGATACTCAGCTCTGCCCCAAGCACTGGGGGATGGGCAGGAGAGCTGTCCAAGTGGACAGAAGAAACCAGCGAGGAGACCATGGTTGTGACCGGTCACAACCTGGAAGGACCCCAGGCTTCAGTTCCAGAAAAAGGTCTCTAGAAAACTCTGGGCAAGCGTACACCCCTCCGAGCCTTGGTTTCCTCACCTGTAAAATTAGGACTGTACTTGGCGCATCAGGTCAATGTGTGGCCTCCAGGGGGCACTAGCAGGCAGAGTGGCCAGCCAGTAGCCAGAGTTCGTTCTAAACCTCTCCTAGGTCATCTCCCCCCAACCCAAGCAGAGCCTGTGTCTGGGCCAGCTCCCCATTGTGGAGGCAAGGCCTCAGATTCGGACCCCATTTTCTGAGGCTTCATTGGCTTTGCTGAAGGTGTTGGGCTCATCTCTGGGTTCACTGGGCCTATGGCTTGGCTTAGGCCGAGAAGAAGGGCATGCTGGCCCCGGGCTGGTGCCCTCCTCTAGCCATCCAGCCATAGGTGGGGAACCCATCCCCTCTCCCTTGTTCTGGCCCCTGAGGGTGGGGGCCACTAGGAGAGCACCCTCGGGCTAGGAGTCTTGCTGGGAGCGGCCCGACCAGGTGAGCTCATTCTCCTTGACCCAGCACTGAGCGAAATGGCCAGAAGCTGCTGACCAGCCTCCAGGTGGCCCCCGGCCAGGGTCCCTAAACACATGCATGTGTCATCTGTGGGGACAAATCTATTTGTGGAGTCACCGCACATGCCTCCACATGTCTGGAAATCCTGCCTGCCGCCTAGCCTGCTCCGCTTGCTGTGACCCAGGCCCCAGCTTCTCTCTGTCTCATCCCAAATTCCTTGCAATCGGTGGCGGGAGGACACAGCCCCGCTCTTCCCTGGGCAGAAGCGGCTGCTGCTCCCTGCAGGGTTTGCTGGGCCACTGCCGGTGGGAGGAGGTGCGTGGACGCCCACCCTCAGCCAGCTCAGGAATGGCCGGGGTAGGTGGTCTGTCCTGTCCGGTCCCTAAACTGATCGTGGTGCCAGGCAGGGCACTGTAATGTCTACAGGGCAAATCAAGTCAGCAGCGGGCCAGCAGAAGACAGTCCCAGGGGGAGCCCGCCGCGGTGGGGGTACCCACATGCTGATAACTGCAGTCAGGCAAGTGGCTTCCAGACTCTTCCTAGAGGAGCAGGGGCTTGGCAACAGCTCCCTGGGAGGGAACCTCAACCTCTTGTCTATGTGCAAGCCTCCACCTCCAAGTACCCACAGGGCATGGCTCTGGTCACCAGAACCCTGTGGTGTCTCCCTGCCCCCAAGGCCTGGTCTGATTTGGTGATGTGTTTTTGGCAAGGGTGTGTGTGGCTGTGAGGGAGACCTTTGAGACTTCCTGTGGGGAGTAGACCTTTTCCCAGCCTGCAGTCCTGCGCCTTCATCCAAGACCAAAGAAGGGGGACAGGGAAGAGGGGTAGGAATGCTCGTTCCCAGGCCCTGGCCCTGTCATGGCAGGACGCCCTGTTGAAAACCTGGTCTCCTTGGGGGAGAGAACCCCCTGCACACACACACACACACACCCCTCCCATGAACAATGGGGGCTGAGGTCAGGGGCAGGGTCCAACAGTCTCCTTAATGACCTTGAGCCATTCGTAGGCCTCAGTTTCCCCACCTGGTGGTGGTGGGGAGACTGACCCAGTCTCAGGCACGGATGCTACTCTGATGGGGTGCCTGAGGCTGGACTTACCCAGCCTGACCTTGGGTGATGGGGGGAGGGTTGGCGTTGAGGATCAGGAGTAGGAACGGGGCTCCTCTGGTTTGCTCCACCGTCCCCCCTCTTCTCCCAAGGTGATGATACAGGCTTATCCTTGGGATGGGGGAGAGACGTTAGGGCCCTGGGGTTGTTGGGGGCGGGGCTGGGTCCTGCGCAGAGGCCGAGGCCGGCGGGGAAGGAGTTAAAGGCTCTGCTTTATTATTATGATTATTATTTTTCCATCTTCGGCGGTGACAGCATTGTCTGGGCTCCGGGGCCCATGGGAGGGGGGGGGGGACACCGGGGAGGGGGACTGTGGTGGAAGGGGGCGGAGGCCGGAGACACCTCGGACCCATCAAAGGGCCCTAAGAGTCGGCCTGAAGCCAAACCCCATTCAGGATTTGGGGGTCAGGGGCGCAGAAGGCCCGCACGTACTCAGGCTCGGGTCAGGGCGACCTGGGCAAGGCATGGACACCCCAACACGCGAGCACCCACACCCCCTCAGGCTGGCAGCCGGACTCCGGGGCGCAGGGCAGAGGCAGGCGGGAGGCACTGGGACAAGGACACCGACGCC
>NW_012267234.1:11785033-11946953 GCF_000151885.1 Dipodomys ordii | reverse complement strand
TCGGGGTGGCGCTGGGGCGGGGCCCACCCAGCCCCCCGCGGGACTGAATTGGGGGGCCCAGCCCCCCTCACTCCTCCTCGCCCTGGTCTGGGGCGGGGAGCTGTCCGAGCTTTCAAAGATGCGGCCTTCGGCGCATCGGCCGGACCGAGGGCCAGCCCGGAGCGGGCGCGCGGGCTGCGGTGGGGAGCCTGCCCGCCCCGGGGCGGCTCACCCGGGGCGCAGGCCCTCCACACGTTCGGACTCTCCTCCCTAAGATCTCTGGCTGCCTTTGCAAGTGGTTCTGAAGTCGCCCCGTGAGGTGCCCGAGGCCGGACTTTCTTGGGGGTTGGGGTGGGTAGTGGCAGTCTCCTGAGCCCGGGGCAACCTCCGGAGTCACGAGTGGGGGTCCAGGTCGGGCCTGCGGGGCGTCCTGATGCCTGAGCCCGCGGGCGGCGGCCGGAGCCCGCAGGTGGGGGCACTCTCCCGGGGCAGCGCGGGCTCCTCCCCACGCCCGGGCAGCCAGGCCGCTCGCGAACTCACCAGGCAGCCAAGGCGAGGGGTGGCAAAGCAGGGACAGGCGACCCTGGCATACACAGGTGCAGCAAACCAGTGATTGGGGGACCTCCCCCCCACCGGACTGGCCCTCCTTCCTGGCCATGGCTGCAGTGGTCCACCCCCTTCCGTGCTGAAAGGAGGCGCACTGCCATCTGCTAACGGGGACTTGTCCCCTGCTCCAGGCGAGGAGGGCAGGCCCGGGGAGGTGCCCGGCCTATGGGTGGAGAGGCTCTTACAGCAGGCCACACTTCCTAAGCTCAGGTCTTCCGGACAGGTGAGGCCCGGGTGGCTGTGGCCGAGGGCAGCTCACGAGCGCCAGGGAGGAAAGCAGCAGGCGGGTGGGTTAAGGTTTGTCATTTCTTTATTGAGGGGGGCGTCATTCAGTAGAGATCTTTGTGCTGGTCCCAGTGTGCACACAGGCATATACACACGCAGATGCACACACGCACACATACACACATGTATACATACACCAGGCCAGAGCTCTGGGGGCTGAGGTGATGCTCTTCTCACAGGGGAGAATTAGAGACTGGTTCCAGAAGAGGGTCGGCTTCTGAGGCTGTGGTGCCTCCCTGGTGGGGAGCCAGCTGTCTGAAGCCAGGGCGCAGCGGACCGTGCTGGGGGGGCCCAGGGCTGGGCTGAGAGGTGCTGTGTGGACAGAGCGGCCTCCGTCCCCCTCCCTGCTCTGGTGGTCAGACCAGCACTGCCCCTGAGAGGCAGATCCTCGGGGAGGTGACCTGAAGACCCTGAGTGCTTCGGGGGCCTTTCTCCATGCCAGGTGTGTCAGAGGACCACCTTGCGGTCCAGGTGGTCCCCGCGCCCGCTGCGCTGGTGCCTCACTTCTAGGTGCTGGTTCTGGACCTTCTCAAAGTGCCGCAGCAGCTCTGCGTAGTCGATGCTGGCAGAGTCACCTTTCTGGGACTTGGGGGCAGCCTTCAGACTATCTCTGAAAGAGGGGCAGAGGAGGATGTGAGTGCGGGGGCCGCGGGGGCTGCTGGGAGTGTCTGGCCACCCCTCCCCAATAACCCGCCAAATGACCAGCCCCAGGGGCTGAGGGGAAGGGGAGCCCTGGGCACCCACTCTCCTGCAGTTGGTGGGAAAGGCCAGCCTGCAGCTTGGCGGTTACTCAGCCTGTGGGCTGGCAATGGCGCCCAGAGCAGGCATTGCATGGGGAAGCATTTCCTGTTTACCAGTGGCTCCCTTTGGGGTGAAAGCCAGAGCCAGCAGCCAGCCAGGAAGCCAGCTGGGGCCTGGAACAGGGTCTGGGGAGAAAGAGGAGGAGACAGCTTGGCCCTTTCTCCAACTGAGATTACGGAAAACTCGAAGGGGCCCTCAATTTGGCAGGGATTTGTTTTGGGGTTTTGGGGAATGACCTGAGACCTGCAGTCACTTCCCGGGGGTGGGGTGGGGAGGGGAGAGCTGGCCTCACCCCGGACATGCTGATGATAGCTCCTACCCTCCATGCTGTGCAGCAGCACGGGCTGTGCACTGCACCATGGCGTGTGGCGCTACCTATACTGGTGCCATGTAGTAGGCACCTGTTACCCCACTGCAAGCCCAGTGCTGAGCTTGCCCTTGGGGACTGGAGTCTCTTGGGCTCCTGCCCCACTTCTACCCACTCGTCCAGCACAGGCTCCTGCAGCCTTTCGTTCCTCTCACGCTGGTCTTCCTGGCTTGGAGGAGAGCTGCATGAGCTGCTGCTGTGGACCAGAAGTCCCTGGCAAGGGGTCTCATGAACCGTGGGCTGCTCAGCTAAGTGGAGAAGCCTTGGGTCTTTTGAGTTCAATGACGAGACCTCAATGTTGAACAATACAAGCAACAGCGAAGTGCAGGAGCGAGGCAGGCTGGACCCAACCTGAACACGACTGCATCCTACTCTCCAGCAGGTGACTCAGTTTCCTCATCTGCCAAGAGGGATTGCCACAGGCAACACACCCAGGGGACCAGGTCTTTTTCTAGATGGGATGTCTAATAGGTTTAGCCTTGTGTCCAGGCCCAGCCAGTGTGGTCACAGTTCTTCTACGAGGTGAAGCATGCCAGGACCAGCACTTAGTCCTGGCCCTCCCCTCCTGTCACGGACATGCTTGGCCAGACATGGGCCTCCGCTGGCCAGGGGCTGACAGGCATCTCAGGCTCACCAGGCTTCAGGTCAGGACAGGGGACGGCCCTCCACACACAGCTAAGATGCCATGTGGGCCGCCTGGCCTGGGCAGCCTCCTGCCCCCAGCCCATCACTGCCTCTGAGTAAGCCTCCCCGCCCTCCAGCCCTCACCACAGGGGGTTCTAGCGAGGTGGTGTGGGGTGCACTCTAGCCAGCTGGGCCCGAGAGGCATGGCATGCTAGGTTCTTGCTGCTGCTTTCGACTCCCTTGGAACAAGGAGAGGGTTCTCTCTGGTACAATGACCTTGTGGCCAAGGTGTCACTACCCCAAGAGAGTGTGGGAGATGAGGGGACACAGATGGACACCTGAGCTTGGAGCACTAACTCTAGGGCTTGGCTAGCTGATACCTAGGCCGCCCTGGCTGGGACAGGAGAGGGCATGAAGATGAAAGGAGTCATCTGAGTTTGGGTGCCCACAGGTCCTCCCACTGTGCCGGCCATCCTGAGAGCTGAAGTCTAGGGCTGGAGTTTTGTGGACATGCTGGTAAGACATGGCGATGGCGTGGGGGTGGGGGGTGATGTACAAAGAGAAGGGGGTGTGTAGCAAGACATCCTGCCCATGTGGGCAGACCCCTCCTGGCCTAGGTCTGTGTTCCCACGGAGCTGATCTGAGCCTCGAAGCCATGATTCCTCTCCCTGGCCTTGTCTGTTTCCAGTAACCCTCCGGCACTGGGTGACAGGAATACTGGGTCAGTAGGGCAGAATTATGATTCCAGAGCCCGAGCTGGGCCTCCTCCTGCCACCCCTCACACCCACCTGCCACCAGCTTTCTGTTCACAAGGTCCCTCTTGCCTCAGCGAGGAGACGGTCCCTGGGGAGCGGCCACGATGCCATGAGCACACCCAGGGAAGGGCAGGCAAGGAACGCAGAAACTTCTCCAGCTGTTCCCCGCTTCCAGGCCTGTCTACCAGCTGCCCTGGCTGAGATGCTCCTCAGTCTCCGTCCCTCGGCTCCCACCCTGCAACCTGACCCCGCCCCAGCTGTCTGAGGCCCCTTCCTCACCCACTGCTCTGGTGTGTCTAAGTGCGCTTCCCAGGCCCTGGCAAAGAAGGGCCAGCAACGGGAGGCCTGGAAGACCGAGAAGAGCCCTCCACATCTATTTAGTCCAAATGAAGAAGCCAGGAGTCCAGAGAAGGCATAGAGTTTGTCTGAGGCCACCCGGCAAACCTCTGGCAGAGATCCTAAACCAAACCTGTAAGCCACCAAATGCCCCAGTTCAAGTTTTCCTTGACTCTGTGGCGAGCCTGAAGAAATCCTCTCTCCTTCCAATGGGCCCTCATGTGGCTTGGGTAGACCAGCGAAGGGTCTTGTTACCCCCAGCCTTCCCTCCCATCCCAAGACCAGAGAGCACCGGGCACTTGAGGGCTCTGAGCAGAGCTCAGCTCGCAGCCCGGCCCCGATGCCTCCCTCAGGAGGGCAGGCTGGTTGCTACTGGAAGCCATCCTCTTTTTCCTCTTCCCCCAGCACCTGCCCTGCTCAGTGCCTACCAGGACAGCCAACGAGCCCCACAGGAGCCAATGCAGAGGCCGGGCTCAGGAGGTGGATTATGGCTTCAGGGTCTTTCTGGAATCTCAGGAGCAGCAAGCATTCTGATGGGAATCTAAATACAGGCCCCACCCCAGGCTGACCTCTAGCTCCCGGGGACACCCACTAAGTCCATAGTGCTGTCTCCTGGGGCACCATTGGGTGGCACCCAGAGCAGCTGAGATGGTAGCCAGCATAAGGCCTGTTCCTACCACCCAGAGTGCTGCTGTCTAGGAAAAAGGGCGAGAAAGGCAGGGAGCTGGGCCCCGTGTGGCCCGGGACAGGCTATCAAGTGCCTCACACCCAGCTGAGGAGAGGCTGGGCTGAGTGGAGGGAGGTTGGGAGCCTCAGCCCAGTGGTCTGGGGTAGCCAGGAGTGGCAACAGGCCCAACCTGAGGGTGTTCGAGTCTACCCTGTGGGCAGAGGCCTGAGGCCTTTGCTGGAGCAAGGCGCCAGGCCTGCTGAGCAGCTCCAACAGCCGAGGAGGGAATTCTAGACACAGGGCATCTGATGCAAGCTGGGTGCACTCCATTCAGTGTAAATCTTCTCAGTGGCTCTGCTTGTTTCCATGGCAACCTGACAAGTGAAATTTTCCATCTCGGATGCCAAATGCCTGTGGATGAGGCAAGGCCTCCAAGGGTTACCAAATATAGACACAGCCCAACAGGCCATGGGGCCGGGCCAGCAGTGGGTTCAGGGTGGGTGCTTGGACCCCCCTCCCCCGCCCAGAGGAGGTCAGGATCCCAGCGGCAGAGCTGAGCGTATACCCCTGCCTCCTGCGCCATGGAGGATGGTGGGGGGAAGGCCTGGGTGATGCGTGGCTTCCACATTTGAGCCTCTCATACGGAGGGGCCAGCGAGGCTATGTGAGGGCTGGACTCTGGCCTGACTGCCACTTGGGCCACTATCTCCCTCCATCTCCACGGGGTGCCTTTCTAAGATCTTAGCGTGAACCCCGACCTCATTGAACAGGTACAGGAGGGCAATGCTTAGGGCCACGGTGACAGATGAGTGTGGTGCCCAGGCCGGGGGGGGAGGGGGCTCCCTCGGAGCCAGCACTCACTCGGTCTGCAGCAGCTCAGGGTTAGGCACACACTGGAGCCGGTGGGATAGCAGCTGGAAGGCGCTGCTCTGGGGCAGCAGCATGAGCAGGCCGTACAGCGCCTTGATCAGGTATGGGTTGTTCTTCACATCCAGCAGCTGCAGGCGCAGATCTGCAGAAAGGCAGAGGGAGGGGTCAGAGTCCTGGCACTGCTCTGGAGCATACCCAGCCCATCGCCTGGCCCCAGCGCACATTCAGGCCAAGAACTCGGCCTGAGCGGGGCCGGACAGGTGGCTGAGGCTGAGCCGGTCAGGCGCACTTCCATGGCCAGCCAGGCCTGTCCACTCCTCCAGGTCTCAGCTGTTCCCATGATGTCATCTCTCTTCCTGTCTGCCCACCCCATCTTTCCAGCAGTCTCCTTAGCCTAAGGACCCTCACACTTGCCGCCAGGTGTGGCCCACCTTCCCTATGTGTGGCTGCCCCCCTGAAGTAGGTGGGCTGGGGGCCTGGAGAGTAACAGATTCCCTAGTTGGCTCCACACGTGCCAGCACGAGTGCTATAAATAGGCTGAGCTGGAGAGAAAGACAGTGGACTAGGGCAGCACTGAGGGCAGGGAGGAGGGCACATGCTTTTGTGTGTAGTGACGCATACAGCAGAGCCTGGAGGCCCGGGCCCTCCGCTCCCCTCTTTTTCCCACAGCAGGAGATGCAGCCCTGGTCTTCAGCCATCACCAGTCCAACCTGGGGTACCAGATTGGCTGGTGGCCATACCTAGGGGTAGAACCAGCTGTCCTAAGGCTGACGTGGGCTCATTTCTCACCTGAGCCTTGGCAGGAAGACCAGAAGCTCCTCCTCCCACTGACGGGCATCTTTGGGGATGACAACCCAAACCTCATGGAGAGCAAGGGCGCTGGGGTTGCTGGGAGTCTGGGCATCCGGGCCTTGGGGCCAGGGTGAGGGGAAGCCAGGAAGCAGGAATCACAAATGGAGACTGGTCCAGCTGTGCCCAGGCCCAGCCACCCACAGCACAGTCAACTCTGTAACTGGTACAAACCCCCTGTTTCTTAGCACACAACCCCCAAGATGGTCGGATCTTGGGATCTCGGAAGTGAGTGCTTTTGCGTGTGAACGCACCGCTGCTGGCTGACACCCCCTCCCCCAGTTCCAGATGGGTTGATCACAGTAAGGGAAAGTCCCAGAAAGGGTAAGAGACTAAATGTTGAGCTGATCACCAAGTCAATGACGTGGTTAGTCATGCCTGACTACAAACCCCCAAAGGGCGGCTCCGAGGGCCTGCTAGAGGGAGTGCCCTTCTTGCGCACCTGGCTCCATGGGCCTTTTGTAATAGCCTTTTTAAGAAAGGGGTAACCGTGTTCCCCTCAGTTCTTATGAGCCACTCCAGCAAACAAATCCAACCTAAGGGGAGCTGTGGGAGCCCTGATTTTCAGGACCAGGGACCTGGGACCAACATGCAGTGGTACGGAGCCGCTGGGGGACCAGCCTGTGTGATCTGACGGGTTTTCCAGGTAGCAATGAACTGGATTACAGGGTGCCTAGCCCATGGGAGGCCTGCTGCTGATGGGAAGAGATCCTTACACCCGTGAGGTGACAGGAGAGTTTGGTGGTGACTTTACGGGACATGCTGGGGAAAAGGTTTAAGCCATCCCCGTGGCTCGTAAGCAGCATGGACCTGTCACCAGTCCCTTGGGGAAGCTAGGCCGGGCCTGCCCGGAGTCCGAGTCAGCCTCCAGGTAACGTATGTGGATGGGTGCTGGGGTGGGTGGTGAGTGCATGTGCTGCTGTCGGTACCTTTTCCAGCCCATGCCGGAGAAGCTACCCATGGCCTTGCCTGGGTCAGCCTGGACCTCACCTCAGGTGAACCCCGGGCACGTCAGTGCACAGGAGGCGGCGTGCTTGGGAAGGCTGGGAACAGGGTCTTGTCCCCAAGACCTGAGTCACGGTGGCACCGGCTGCTTGGAGCGGCTGACCCTTGCAATGGGAGGGAGTTGGGGGGTGCTGGGCTCCAGGGCTCAGGCTGGGGAGGCTGGAGATGCTGCCTAGGAGCTGGAGGCCTGGCAGCCGGCTTGGCAAGGTCCCCAGCTGTCACCAGAAGTGCTGCCTGTTTTGGGGAGCAGCACTGCATGTGCTGCTGTTCCCCCGCAGCTGCCGCTTCTGCACATTGTCATGCATCAGGCAGCCTCAGCCCATTGACTCCAGCACACATCATTTCTTCTTTCAGAGAGGGCCCGGCTCCTGGGTGAGCAGGAGTACCTGCAGGGTACCCACAACCACAGGACTAGGGCAGAGGGTGACATGTTAGGAAGTGGTGACTGGGGATACTTCTGGAACAGGGCATGTGTGCACTCTGTAATCCCAGCACTCAGGAGGCTGAGGCAGGAGGATCTGACTTTGAGACTAGTTTGGGTTACATAGCAAGACTGTCTCAAAAACCAATCAACAAATATGCCCTATAAAAAACCCTTCAGGTAGATTGTGTGCCAGCACTGGCTCATGTCTACAAGATCCCTAAGGACAGACAGGACCAAGTTCAGATGCCAGTGTTCCAGTTAGACTTTCAGCCCTGTCACCCGCCCCCTCCCCATCTTACATTCTTGACATTCTAGAAGCATCCCTGAAGCGACTGTCTTCCCTCCCTTCCCAGCTTCAGCCAAAAGCAGTCTTTGGGCTGGCCCTGTCCCAGTCTCAGTCGCGGCCAGCCTGTGGCTGAGTGACAAAGGACGATCCGGAGGTGGGGGTTCTTACATGTGAAGATGGGGCACTCGATCAGCTGTACCAGCTTGTCCACCTCCGTGAGGAAGTCCACGGTGACCTCCAGGTCCCCACTGGGTGGGCAGTCAAGGAAGGTTTCGGGGTAGAGTCTGTGTCTGGGAGGGGGTGGCTGGAGCCCTGGCTCGGCGCTTCGTGCATCTCTCCTCTGCAGCCCTCGCTTCCTGGGCCGAGCCCGCCTCTTGCTAAGCAGGATTTGGCACACAAAGGACAGATGTCTGTTTTCTTTCCCTTTCTGTCCCTCTAAATGGAGAGCAGCACAGCCGTGCCTCCTGAGCGGGGCTGGTTCCGCTCTGGCAGCTCTCTTCTGCACCCCCTGGCCCGGAAAGGCTCTTATCTCAGCCCTGCAGCCTGGCAGGGGAGGGCGGGGCAGGAAAGGCCCCTGCCCCTGCCTGAGAGGTCAGCTCCCTGCAGGCCACCGCGTGCAAGGAGCTGGGCAGGAGCCTCCCAGCTCTGGGTCCTAACCAAGAGGGGCAAGGTGAGGGTGTGGAAGGTGGGCAGACTCCCTGAGTCAGGGAGGGTCGGCCACACCTGAGCCTCAACGTGGCCCCCTATAGGCGCCTTTCCTTACCCTTGGCCCCTGGTCCATTAGTGGGGGGAGTCTAGTTTTGTCTCCTACATAATGCTTGATTCCAAGGTCGCATGGCAGGTGCACAGAAGTTATTTTACTTCTGTGTTTAAAAAAACCTGGCTGTGGATGCCTGTTGGTGAGGCAGGTGCTGTGGCGCGCGTGGGCTCTTCCCCACACCTCTTCCTGAGACCTCCACGCTGCCTGCTTCTCCTCCTGTGTCTTCTGCAGAGCTGGCTCTGGTTCTGTGGCCTCTGGCGTCCTGACACCTGAGCTCACCCGTGGGCCTCACCTATACATGCCTGGCACATCCCAGCATGCCCCTTTTTTTCTTTTTTTGGTCGTGGGGCTAGAACTCTGGGCCTGGGCACCATCCCCGAGCTCTTCAGCTCAAGGCTGGCATTCTACCACATGAGCCACGGTACCACTTCTGGTTTTCTGGTAGTTAATTGGAGGTAAGAGTCTCAAGGACTCCTCTGCCTGGGCTGGCTTTGAACTGTGATCCTCAGATCTCAGCCTCCTGAGTAGGATTAGAGGTGTGAGCCACTGGCGCCTGGCCCAACACATTCTGGTGCCAGGTCCTCTCCACTGCTCAACTCTGGGCACGGCATAGAGTGCTACAAGTGCACTTCTGTGCAGGGGCTGCAGTGTGCTCCTGCATCGCTCCTCCGGGGCTGGAGCAGGGGGCTCCCCTCAGCCCCACCCCCACTGCTGCCATTTCTCCAGGCCTACCCACTGCACCCTACTAAGAGGCTCGAGGAGGGCCCCGCCTGCGGCCAGCAGCTCTCTCCCGAACACATCCCTCGCCGTGCTCTGGCAGTGGCACGGAGGCCTCTGTGTGCCCTGCAGCTGAGCGGGGGTGGAGGGGGCACGGGGAAGCCGTGAGAGAAGGATACAACTTCTGAATGAGGTCATAGGCGTGCCGGTAGTTCTGGGTGAGGAAGCAGAGGGACACCGTGGTGACGGGGTTGTGGCACCAGGAGCGGTACAGGCAGCAGAACAGGTTCTGGCTCTCCTGGGAGAGGTACAGCATTAGGCGGCCCTGCTCTGCTCTCCTCCCTACCAGACCCACAGGGCACCCGTGGCGCGAAGGCCTTGGAGGGGCAGTGAAATGGGCCTTTGGGCGCATCCGGGGTGCCAGCTCAGCACCCGGCTGTATTTGGCAGTCCAGCTGGGAACGAGCTGTCACAAAGGAAACGCTGACAGCTCCTTCTCAGACCCTGTCATTACCTCCAAGCCCCACAGAGCCACGTGGTGACGGTGGCGGCGGTGGCAAGGGCCTGGTTGGGGGCGAGTCTACCCTTTGTAAGCTGGCATTTCTGCCCCCCAGCAAAAGGACAGGAATTGTCCCCCACAGAACACTGTGGTCCTGAAGCCTGGGGTAGGGGGGAGAAGGGGGTACAGGCAGGAGGGTACTTCCTGAGGACCCAGCTCTTCTCTCCATCCTGAGCGCCGTCCCCCCAGCCCTCCCCCCCAGGAGCCACCTCGTGTACTTAGTGTACTTGGAAATACTTGGGAAGCCCCTGCCCCCAAGGAAAATTCTTAAGGCCTCTACAAATGTCTGGAAGGAACCACAGGAGGAAGAAGGCAGGGCTGTGGCCTGGGTCGTTCTGAACTACTTTGCCCTAGATGCCCGCAAGACATAGGCTTAGATGGCTTGAGACTCTTAGGGAAGGGGCGGGAGCGGGGGTTCGGGGTGGGTGGGTGACCTAGGCCCAGACCAGGGAGTAACCCCAGGATGGAACTAGGCCTTTGGCTTGGAGACACAGGACTTTTGACCTTCATCTCTTCAGCATCCTGCAGTGTCTCCTTGCTCTGCTCTCTCTGACCAGCCCTTGGGCAAAGCATGGGACAGGAAGCAATGTGACACCCTGGCTTACAACAGGCATTTTATCAGACAGATGTGTCCAGCTGTGGGAGAGACAGGCCAGGACAAGAAGGGAGAGGAGAATAATTAACCTCTGGCTCCCTGGTAGGATTACAATACTGACCTTGAAATGGGGGGGGGCTCTGCCTAGTGTGTGTGGGGGTGGCCTGGAGCCAGCAGAGCCTGTTTTCTGGGAGCAGTGTGGGTGGGGCAGGAGTCAATGACAGGAAAAGGATGGATTACCAGTGGGGGTCGGGGGCATGGGGACTCTGCATCAAGCATGGAGCCTTCTGAGGGTAGCTATTGATCACTCACTCCAACATGTAGCCATCCACCCAGAACCTCCATATTTTATACAGCCAGAGAAGGTCCCTATTTCATTCTTGTCTCCTCCATGATTCTCCCGGGGCAGCCAAGGGGTGGCAGAGTGTGTGTGCATGCAAGCCTAATCCAGGGTTGGAGCCCCTGGGCACAGAGTACCAGAGTCTTCAGGTCCTTGAGCTGGTTCCTCAGTTGGAAGAGCTCGGCAGAGGTGAGCAGGATGGTGTTGAGGGTGTGCACCATAGTGGAGGCAAACTTGAGGTCCTCCTCCTGGAGCAGGATGTCGGCCATGGAATGGAAGATGTTCTCTGCGTTTAGTAGGAGACAGAGCTGCCTGCAAAACAGTTGCAGTAGCAATGAGGTTCTGGCGGCCTGGACACGTCTGGGCATGGGTTTGGGTTTGGGAAGCCTCCTCCTGATGTTCTTGGGCTTGTTTGGGGCTCAGACCCTGAGGCACAGGGGGGACCTCAAAGATGCTTGCAGGAGGCCTAACCCATGCTGCCCACCCAGCCCTGCCATCTTCTGAGCTCTTACATATACACTGGGGTCCCACCTGTCAAGGAACTGCTGCTGCTTCTGGATATTCCCTCTCTTGACAAACCTCACCTTCACCTGACATGTTCTCCACATACAACTCATACATTATTATTTCCCCTCAAGAAAGCAACCCCCACCCACCGCAATCAGGGGCTATGCTGCTCACATTCTGTCTGCTGCTTAGAGTGAAACCTGCAGGTAGCAGGAACCTGAAAGGCCAATCATTGGGCTGAAGGGACCCTTGGATGGCCCTGAGCTGTGTCTTCCTGCTATAGACGAGGAAACGGGTTTGGAGATGGGAAGAAGCTGGATCAAGATGTGGGACCGGGTGAGCCAGCACCTGGCCCCACTGGCCCCCATGTCCCTCCTCCAGTAGAAGTCCTGGGAGTAGGGGCTAAACTTAGCGCACGCGATTTCCTGTTGTAAAAATGAAGCCAGGGAGTCTGGGGAAGGAAGAAAAGTAGCTTTTCCAGGATCTCCAAAGCAGGGTGATGTCAGCCTGCTGACTAGGCCACCATGCTTTCAGAGGCCCAGTCTAGATGGGAAGAGCCCCCCAAACCACCTGGGCAATGATGACCTGGCTGGCATAGGGCGGGAGTGGGCAACCTGGTGGAGGGGGGTGGTGGCTCATGGCGCTCTGCCCTCACAACCTCCAATGTGCAGCCGATACTGTCTCCTGACTCCTAGTCCCTGATCCAGGGGCCTGGGCCTCGAGGTCTCAGGCACTAAGCAACAGGAGCCACACTTGGAGGCTACAGGCCTGACACAGGTCTAGTTCCTTCTAGGCTCTGAAAGCATACCGATCACAGTTCGCATGATCAGTCGTCCATTTCCTGCTTCCCTCTGAATTCCAGCCATGGCTTTGTGACCAGGCTGGAGAAGATTCCACCCCACCCCACTGCCTGCTCTGGAAAAATCCCAGAGCATTTGGTAACGGAGAGGCCAAACCACGAAGGCAAAACAGTGGGCAGGCTGTCTCCAGCCCTGCCCCACGTGGAAGTAGCAGGCTTGAGCAAGAGAAATCCCAATGAGACTGCAGCTCAGTGGGAGACGGGTAGTATGGACCTGGGAAGGAGGTGGGCACACCATCAACTCTGCTACACACATTCATCTGGGTGGGCAAAGGCCTTGGAGTCTGCTGCCCCATCCCCAGCTGTGCGGTACCAGTGTCTCTGTATAGCAATCTCACCATGGCTTTATTGGGGGCATGTCTGTAAAAGGTGGGGGGAACTAGTGGCAGGCAACTGGGAAGACGGCGCGCATCTTCTGTGAGGCACCCAGCATTCAGCATGTGGCACGTAGGCATGAGCCCTCATAGTGGGAACAATGGCCAGTCCCCAAGTGGGGCATATTGCCTCCACACACACAGTCGAGAGGCAGTGACCCTTCTGCAGAACCCAGACAGGGTTTCCTGTCCCCTCCCCCCCCTCTCCAAGGCCTATCTCCAAGGCCATAAGACAGAAATGTTCCAGAAGGGCAGGCTGGAGAGGGTGGGCAGTGCTCTGACAAATGGTCACAAGTGCCCGTCGCCTGCAGCTGCTGCCGTCTCCATGACAGAGGCCAACAGCTGAGTGGCTGCCAGGCAGCACTCTCCAGGGACCCAAGGCCAGCCCAGCGGGCCTGCAACAGCCGGAGGGTGGGGCCTCTCCCGGGAGGATGGGCTGGGGAGGGTGAGGAGGGAGCAGTAGAGGCGAGGTGAGACAGGTGCCGTGTTCTCCAGGTGTCCCGACCTGGGGAATGCAGACAGTACTACAGTTCAGGGATGGTGGGATTTTCTGGAAACAGGCTTCTCTTGCCACTGTTGGACAGTACCTTCTCTTGTTTTTTCCTTCCACCTTGCTGACTGCGCCTGCACCGCTGTGGTCGGGGGTCCCTCTATTCTTCTCTCTGGTGTGTCTCCCTTGGGAGTTTGGGGTCCCGTGGGTATATCCACAGCTGCCTGGAGTCAGTGATCTTGCAAGTGTCTCTCCTGTCCACAGCTCCAAGCTCTTAGTGGGACAGTGCTTGCAGTAAATGTCTCTGCTGGCTGCCTGTCAGGCACTTCAAGCTTTGCAAGGCTACAACCTAACTTCAAATCCCCGTAGGGCTGTCTTCCATTGTAGTGAATGGCGTCAGTGGTCATCCAGCTGTTCAAGTCTGTACCAAAGAATCCTTATCGCCAGGCCCTCCATCCAGCCGGGCAGCAGACCCAAGGCTTTGCCTTCTGCCAGTTTCCTGCCTCAGTCTCCTTGTCCTGCTCAGCTACTACTGTCAGGGGCAAGAGCCAGTCATCTCTTGCTGGGTCCGTCCCGAGACCTCTTCATGCTTCCAAATGAGCGTGGGGTCTGTACTGGGTCCTTACCAGAGGCTTGTCACTGGACCATCTACAAGACCTCATGTCTTCTGGTGGCTTCCTCTCCAGCTTCAGCTCCTACATCTTTTGCTCAGAACAACTTCCCAGGCTTTCCTTCCGTTTCAGACGTACATGCATGCTGTGCCTTGAGGCCTTGCTGTATTCCTGCAAAGCTCTGGCCAGGGAGGTCTCAGCTCTGCCTGGGTCCTACTGAGGCCTTGGTTCGACACATCTATTCCTGCTTTTCTCAGAGCATTTGCTACGGTCTCGTGGGACACTTGTCTGCTCTGTTCCCATCTATCCCATGCTAGGATGTGAGCTGCTAAGGCAGGGCCTTGTCTGCAACCCACACGAGGGCCTGTATGTAGCAGGCAGCCTCCTTCCCTCCCCTCTTCTTCCTTCCCTTCTCTCTTGGCAATACTGTGGCTTGAACTCAGGGTTTTGTACTTGCTAGGGAGATGCTCTACCACTCGAGCCATGCCTCTAGCCCTTTACACTTTAGTTACTTTTCTGACAGAGGGTTTGAGCCTTGTGCACAGGGCCAGTGTGAGACTGATCTACCTGGCTTCCAGGTGCCTCTGGGATGGCAGACGTATACCACTACATGGCCTGAGTTACACTTTTACGCTCACCTTCTAGGCCAGGCTGCCCTGCCTCCTCAGTCCTCTCTGTGTCTCCCCTCTCCTGCTGAAGAAGATTTGGGGGGGCCAACTCATGCCAGGATGACTCTGGAGTACATGCTTCCATGGCAGCCTGAAGGACTGGCACCAATCTATCAGCTTTTCATTACTGTGACAAAATGCCTGTGGCCATGAACTTCTGAAGACAAAGGGTTTCTTTAGTTCATAGTTCTGGAGGTTCCAGCCCAAGACTGGTGGTTCACATCATGATGGTGTGTCAACCATGACACCACCTTGCTAGGCGTCTCTCTACTGAAAAGACCATGGAGGGCAGAGGAAGCAGGGAGCAGGCAGGGAGCAGGTACTCAGAGTGCAGGAGTTGGGAACACCCCAGCCTGGCCTCAGAACTCCCCTTTCCCCCCAGGCTCTGGACATTTGCTGCTAACCCTGCTAAGAGACTACAGCAGAGGCTAGGGGTGATGCTCCTGGGCCTGAGGCGGCCAGGTTCCACCCAGCACGGATCCCGCCCTGCAGCAAGGGAAAGGGCAGAGTGGGAGGCACAGCTTCTTCCCCACAAGGTCACCCTAGGTTGAGGAGGACGACGACTCCCAGGTGACTGGGCTGAGCTGCTTCTTTGGCATCTTGCTGCGGCAGGGTATATGTAGCTGCACCCCCATGTGGAGGAGTCTGAGGTTCAGAGAGAACTCACATTGCTCGACACACAGCTGACTGGAGACCAACAGAGAACTCAGACTCAGAAGAGCAACTTCCAGAACCAGAGTCCCTCCTCAACACCCCGCCCCCTCGGTGCCCGTGGCTGCCGGGCAGAGGCCTGGCAGATGGCTGCCGTGCAGGGCTGCTGCGTCATCATTTCTCTGTGGAGCCCTGGCCTGGCTTGAGTTGTCTGCCTGGCTCTCAGGCACAGCGTCAATAATGGAACACAGCTTGCAAGCATTACACATTTGCTCATATTTTTTAATACCCACATGAAAGGGCTATTCACCACGAGACAGCGGCCTGGGAAGTGCTTGGGGCCGAGGCAGGAAGGTGAGGTGGGAGGGAATCTGAGTGGCGTCTGGAGGGGGGGACGCATGGGGAACTCTTGTCCATTCTGATAGTGGGCAGGGGTCTATAGGCACATGTGTCCTGTCAGTAAGGTGTGTGCCAGGGAACAGCTGAAAGGAAATGGCCTGGGAGGAGGACTGAAGACCACTAAGAGTCCTGAGTGGGGAGAAAGGGGCAGCTGGACACGGCCCCATGGACACAGCTCTGTCTTTTACTTTTAGGCTTCCTGCTGCTGCCCTCTGGCCTCTCTCCTTCCTACCAAGGGCTCACAAGGCCAGGGGCAGTACTTGGGGCAGGCAGTGTCTGCCTCAAGTGGCTGTACCACACTTGTCAGGCTGGTGAGCCTTTGCGTCCCTGTTCTTCCAGCCACAATGCTGACCAAGCAGGCCAACTTAGACCAAGCATCCATGGATGAAGACCAACAGAGGAGCTGCTCCATGGCCATTGTCTCCAAACAACCCAGTGCTTCTTCCTACTGCCTGCCCCCTCCGCCGCAAAGTTCCCCCCTACCCCCCTTGGCTGGATGGAGGCTCAGCTGGGGAGAGGGGCAGAGAATGAGGCAGCTTGCATGGTGCTGGGGACTGTGGGCAGGTCCTTTCAGGACAGACCTACCCTGGGGGTCAGGTGGATTGACAAGGTGGAGGGGCAGGAATGGACCTTTCACTCCCGGGCCTGCCTGCAGGTACAGAGGCTGCACTCCAGGGCGTGGGTCCTGGAGGGCGGAGGCCTGACTCCCAGCACCCTTTCTTGGTGGGCATGGATTCTGAGTCCCCTCGGTGGTTTGCCTGGAGATCTCGACCCTGCCACGTGGCTTCGGGGAACACTTGTTCCCATGACCCCACTCCTTGCATCCTTGAGACAAGACCAGAAAGGTCACTAAGGGTCAAAAAAGTCTCTCCCTGACAGCACTGTCAGCCGATCCTCCCCAGGTCTCCGGGCTGCTGTGCCCTGACACTTGTGCTGATCCCTTCCTGGGCTCTCCTGGCTCAGCACATCACTTGTGTGGACCAAGGGTGCCAGAGTGCGGCTGCTGTCCTCACTGGCTGGGGAGGGCTGCTGACTGCCTCCCTCCCTCACCCCTCCTTCCTAAGCCTGGCCTTTTGGAGGCAATGACCCAAGGCAGAGGTGTTTGCTCTTCGGAAGGGATGCTTGGGGTGAGTGTTCAGACTGGGAAGGAGGGAGGGAGGAGGCCCGGTGGAGCCCCAAAGCTAAAAGGACTGTGGGTTGCTAGGTAATTTGTCCTCTAGGGGACCAAACCCACACTACCAGGCAGGAGTGTGGGAAGGGCACCAGAAGGACTTGAGGTAGAAAATGGAGATGAGCCTTTGTCACTGCTGACCACTAACAACGCGGTCACTGTCCTACGCCAGACACCAGCAGAGCGCTGAGCAGCTGGCCTGGACAGGGGAGAGATGGCTCCAGACCTGAGCAAGGAGAAACAGCGAGGCTGAGAAGCGTTCACCGTCCTGCCTACCTCTCCCACCGCTATTAACTCTATCCACTTCTGCCCCAGCACTTGCTGACCACTCAGTGCTCGCTAGCCTGCGACAAACAGAAAACTCAGGGGAAATCTCAGCTGCAAGTCCCAGACTGAATGGGGAGGTCTCGGTGAAATCAAGGGGACCAGGCACTGTGAAGTGTTCCTTGTTAGTGCATCTAAGAAGGGACAATCTGGATGATTTTTTTTTTTTTTGGGTGGGGGCTGGTCCTAGGGATTGAACTCTGGCTTTGAGCACTATCCCTGAGCTCCTTTTGCTCAAGGCTAGCGCTCTACCACTTAAACCACAGCACCACGTTCAGCCTTTTCTGTGATTAAGAGTCTCACAGACTTCCTTGCCCAGGCTGGCTTCAAACTGTGACCCTCAGATCTCAGCCTCATGAGTAGCTAGGATTACAGGCGTGAGCCACCACTGCCTAACTCTGTGTGTGTGTGTGTGTGGGGGGGGGTTGGGCTGGACCGCATATAGAGATCTGACATCTCAAACTCCCTGAAACTCCTAGCAGGCCTATGCCTATGCACACCTTAATATGGCCCTACCTCATTGGCCAGGCCACTGAGTGCCACTTGTCACCTAGGCAGGTCCAATTCTGCTGTCTCACAGGGCTAGGTGGGCCCTACCTGGAAGGGGGTGGGGTGTCAAGTCTGTCCTCCCACACTAGCCAATGCCAGCCTTGGACAGGGGTCAGGGGCTCTAGAGGCTGTGGACGGCAATGGGAATGTAGTCCTGGCTCAAGGCTCTCAGAGCAAAGTGGGGGCAGGAGGGCAGCAAACTTCAGTGCCTGACGCGCACAGGTCCCAGGGGCAGCCGCCTCCACTGGCTTCCCACTCAGTGTCCTCCTCTTCTCCTTCTGGCCTAGACAGTAGTTCTTCCTTTCTACCCTCAGCTAGTCTCGTGTGTGTGTGTGTGTGTGTGTGTGTGTGTGTGTCCCCATCCTCACTTCCTCTATAGTGGCCACTTGTTGATGTCAATATGCCCTTCAGTGGCCCAAGGCCAAGGGGGCAGGGGCAGGAATGCTTGAGTCTTGTAGCCAACAAACCCGGAGTGTGACCTAATAGCAAGGCTGGAAAATGCTGGGACTCAAGAGTGTCCCCTTGGGAGAAGGGATGGCTCCCTGCTGTGTCTCTTCCCAACAGCTGGGATCCTTCAGGAACTTAAAGGGAAAGTCGCTTTTGGGTGAGTAGAAGCGTAGGGTGGAGAGAAGTAGTTCCCACTGGAGATTCAGAAGGCTCCAGCGTTTCACTGTGCCCTGTCCCTCCCTTCTTTCCAATTCTGCTTTGCAAGTATGAACACTGTAAATCTGTTTTATTTATTTCAGTCAGTCCTGGGCAGTGTGCCCCTCAGGGCAAAGGCAGCCATGGTAACCCTGCCAACTCATGCCTTAAAAATTCATTGCGTTTAATGCAGTCGATGTGTCTGATACACTTAAAAGTTTCCCAGGGGGCGGGGGTGGGAGGCAGTCGAAGGCTTGTTTTTCCTGGGTCTTGCTGGGAGTTGGTGGAAAGGGATGGATGGATGATGGGAAAGAGGAAGAAAAAGGCCTTTTATGCTCTCAGCTGTCTGTCCTTCAGCTTAAGAGGCATTACTGTTAGGGTGGGGGTGGAGTTGTTGCAGACACCTGGTAGGCTCATCTAGAAGCTTCCAGGCTAAGTCTCCCCAGAGTGGAAGACAGGAGCTTCATGGAAAATCCTCCACATGGACACATTTGGGGTGGCTAGGTCTCACTCAGAGTTTGCTCTAGGGACTCAGCTGTGCGGGGCAGAGCAGGGCAGCTCACCCTGCCACTCGAAGGGCTCGACCCTTACCTCCCTAGGAGAGCAGCCACTTTCTGCTTGGCCTAGGGACTAGCTGGGCTATATCTTCCATGTGCTCTTTTCACATAACCCGGCCCATCCATAGGTAGTTCTCCAGCCCATTTTGCGGATACTCTCCAGCCCCTCTACCTTCTCAAAGGCTTCTGTGCTGAGGTTGCTGGTTCCCACCAATGCTTCCTAGAAAAGTGTTTGGTCCCCTCCATCCCTCCTGTGGGTCCTCAGTGTAGACCATGAGCTTCTCATGGCTCCCCTGTCCTCGTCTCCCCTCCCCCATTCCTCCTTCCCCCCTCCCCTTGCCCAAGGGGATTGGGGATATGTATACTCCTGGAAATGAAAATCAGCAGCGAGAAAGGGCAAGTGGGGCTGGTCACCTGTTGTGTTTGGAATTTGACTCCTATGTGGGGAACACAAGGAGGGTCCTAGGAAGCAGGTGGATGTTGGCAAAGATTTTGTGAGATGTCTAGTTTTGGTCGATGTACTTCCAGAAGTGACAAGGAGGCTCTGCTATTCAATGAGGTATGGTTTGTGTCTCAGAGAAGAGGTTGCACCTTATATCCTATGGGAAGAATCCTAGAATATAGCTGAAGGCAAGTCAGAGCTGGGAAGTAGGGGTATAACTTCCATGAAGTGGAGACAATGAATGATCACTCACTGGCTATGAAAACCCTTGGTATGGATGGCCACAGCTCCTGAGTGCTCGTTTCCTCTTCAGAATGCTCAGAGCAAGTGAAAAAAGGGATGGGTCACTAAAGGAAATCCTGTTGTCTCTGTGACAATCAAGTCCAAGCCATGCTGAGTTCCACTAGTGCCTTGGGAACACTGGTCTAGTCTTCCATAGTCACAGTGATCTCCTTTGTGCCAGTGCCAGCATTTCCTTCCTAACTGGTCACAAACAATGGCCATTTGCGTGGGTTGTCTACATAGACATGTCAAGTACATTACATCCTTTCAGCAGGGACAGGTATTATTGTGGCCCATGCCCTTTCTAACGAAGAATGTAAATAAGGTCAGATGTAAGGCATTGTCCAGGTCCCTCTCATCACCACCCACTACTGGTGTTCTCACTGCTGCCTTTCCACATACCCAATTTTCAGGCTCCATGCTCTGCTGCTCAGGCCCTTGGACATGCATGCTCTTCTGAGAATTATTTTTTTTTTTTTGCCACAGGTATCCTTAGGTCTTTTTTTTGTGTTCTATTTCTTTGTGGTGCTGAAGATGGAATCCAATGCCTGTGCATTCAAAGGAAGTGATTTACCATTGAGCTACACTGTCAGCCCACTGAGGTCTGACCTCAGGGCCTGACCTTCTCCAGAAGTTCCCAGTGGCTCCCACACAGTGTATCATCTGCAAATCACCTTCCACTTGGGGTCTCCTCTGTGGGTGGCAGATACTGGCCATATCTGGATAGGCCAGTACAAGCCTAATGTCCACACTTAATCTTGCCCTCCTGGGTGATGGCTTGTCTCCAGGGGGCAGGAGGGAAACCGAGCTCACAGCTTGGCCCTAAAAACAGCCCTAGGGTGGGGTCAACAGGGTTACCTCATCAGTGGGTTCCTAGAAACCTGTTAGGGGTGGCAGCTTCTGAGTAAGGGTCCCAGGCCAGCTGTTGCCTAAGGACTGGGGGTAGGGGGAGATTTTAATATCATGATTACTAGTGTCCAGGGAGATGTGATCAAGGCTGCTGCTCTGAATCCAGGGCTGAAACTGCCAGGGAAACAGTGCCCCTGAGTCCCAATTGCCCTGGAGTCTCCTTGGTGACTGTCCGAGAGCCACTGATGTAATCTTATCCCCTTGAATCTCAGGCAGGATTTCCTCCTGAGGATGTGCTGAGCCTCCCTGTGGAGCACCCTGCCCGAAGAGGCTGTACAGCCTGGTATACTGCGCCTGGCCTAGACCTGCCTGCCATCCGTGCCCCTGCCACCTTCCAGCCAGGCTCATGTGCTCCAACCCTCTACCCCCTCATGGGTCAGAGGAAGGTACTGTAGTCCAGGATGGGTCTGAGACCATAAAGCCAGGACAGCTCAGAACTCAAGTTCTCATGTGGCTAGATGTCACACAGTTATGGTATGTGCAGAAGGACAGACCACCTCCTGGACTCAGTCCCTCTCCCTGCCCATCCCAGGGCTCCCATCTCTACAGCTCCAAGGCCTAGAGCAGGGATGCTACAATCCCCTGCCAGCCCTGGCTCCTCAAAGGTAGCATCTATCTTGGGACTGGCAAGGAAAAGGCACCTACTTCACCATCTCTGCAATTTCCCCATTCAAATGACATGGTAACCTGGGAAATGAGGCAGGCAAGCAACTAGGGAGCCTGGAGCCCTGCAGGGCTGCTCTGCTGTGTCTCTCAACTGCTGGGGTACCTCAGCCCCAACAGTCTTCCTGCTACCACACTGTTCTGTTCATATATTCCCTTACTTTATCCAGCAATTCTTGAAAGCTTTCTTTTCTCCAGGCCAAAGGATCACTCTCCCCTTGAGGTTTATATAGTCAAAAACACTTGGGAAAGCTGGTATCCCCTTCTACCTCATTAACATGGAGGCTGGTCCAGGTCTCAGCAGAAGTGTCCTACAGCAAAAAGCTTGATGTGGTATAGCAGTCCCATGGTGTACATGGTTATGTCCTGAGGTAAGAGTGCTTTCCTTTCTTAAATTACTGATCCAAGTTAGCAGTCCAGGTGATCAGAGGCCTCTACTGACAGCTAAAGGTCTTGATAGAACTCCAGCTGTTCTCAGGGAGTTCCAATCAGAGGCCTCTGTTTTGATTTCTGGTGATACCTTTCAGGAGAGAGCCACTGCCTGTGGATACCCTTTACAACCAGGCCTCTGAACTGCCTTATTGCTGGAGTCACTTTGGAGGGCTGGGAAGAAGCCCCACCTCTAGAAGGCTGGCACTGTGCAAGCCCACTTTTTCAGAGCAAGCCTGAGAATCCACCAAGGCCACGTGCTGCACCCTGGTAATGCCATGCTGGGTGGAAAGGACTGAAGAGCAGTTTCAGAAGATTAGGGTGGGGGATATTAACAAAATGACTCTGGATACCCAGGGAGACAGCACTCCTGAGGGACTGGTTCCCTTCCCCCCAGGATCACTTGAGCAGAGATCAGGTGGCCACAGAGCATGGCTCAGCCTTTCAGCTTTGGGTGGAAGACCCTATGTCTTGGTTTCTGCCTGGAGCTTCACCCTCTGCTTCCCTGCTGCTCCCTGCCCAACCCTGGCAATCTGAATTCACACACGAAAAAGAACAGCTCTCAGGGAAGACCTGTGCTTGGCTAGGATTCTTCCAGACATCTTCATTTCAGACATGGCATTCTCGGGCCACCACTGAACTTGTCTCACCACCCACAGCATCAACTTTTTTGGGGAAGAAGCTCAACTTGCCAGCAATCTAACTGGCATAGCCATTCTACCTTTCTGGCTACATGTGACAGATGATGACAGTGCCCTCATTAGGAGCTAGAATGAGCAGAGCCTCTCTTGTTCTGTACTCCGAGGCTTCTGTGCTCTTTTATGAACTCAGATGGTTTTCTGAAGCTCTTTGTAAGTGTCTACTCAAAGGGCACAGATAAATGGTAGAAACAGAGGGGAAGTCAGACACGAATCCCGCTACTGGTGACAGAAAGCACGTATCAGAGCAGCCACACACAGGCCTCCTGCGATCGGTAATAAGCTCAGGGCCTCTAAGGTGGGAGGACAGCTGACAGGGTAGGACAAAGATGGCACAGAGGGGACAGCATCAGGTGTTTGTGGCCGAACGGAAGGAGAGTTTTCTTTTATTTATACTGATTTTAAACATCTTCCAGGAGGATGGAAAAATTCCCTTTGGGATCATTCGTTTTCAGATACACGAAATAGATATTTTGTCTATAGATAGATATTAGATAGATAGATAATAGATATTTTGATGGCCCAGGAACTCTTCACTGGATTAAATGCATGAGAACGAGAGCCCCACACTGGAAGTAGTCTTGGAAGTTACCTTGTGAGATACACTTCAGGATTCAGTTACGGATTAGGCTCTCTTCCTCCCAGCGGCGCTTGTGCTGCTCCCTCCCTCCCCAGGATCGTGTCACTGCCCACTTGAGCAGTCTCACACAGAGACCACAGAGACGTGAGAGATTTTAACACCTGAATATGGAGGCTGTATGAAGGGGAGAGGACCCCAGGGCTCTGGTCTAGAGAGTAGAGTGCAGAGTCTGACTAAGCTAGGACCCCAAAAACAGTGAGGAGTAAAAAAGACAGTGAGGAGTAAAGCCAAGGAAGGCTACACACCATCATCCTAAGTCTAGAAGAATCTGCTAAGGGAAAACCACAAACAAACCAAGGCCTGTATTCTGGAAGAAAATACACCAAACTGACTACAGAGGAACAGAGGTGTCTAAGTGTGTATGTGTGTGTGTGTGTGTGTGTGTGTGAAGTGGTGGTGGTGGTAAAGGGTTTTTCACAGTCTATACTCTATTCTCTTGCATCATGTCAATTTTTAGCTTGTGTGGTTTCAATATTTAGAACCATAAATTCAAAACTCTTTAGACTCCTATACATTCGAGACTATCTTGATCTTCTTGGAAATAAACTATCAGTGGCAGAGCTGGAGCAGGGCTCTGTCCTGGTGATGTGGTGGCAGATTTTCCCTCTTCTAAGAGGGGCTGCCACAGATTTAACAATGGAAACATGCATTTTACAAATGAGAGGATCAACAGCCGGGAAGTGGTATTTTTAGCGACTGTGGCTCTTTGCTTCAAAGGCGTATGTTTCATCTAAAACCAGGCAAACCTCCTACAAAGTCTGCCTGTTTGCAAGGAGTGATTAGCATAATACGAGTAGGGAAAAAGGCCTGGCTCCACTTGGAGCAGTAGTAGTGCCTACTACAGGGGAAGGCTTGCTCCTGAAATAGCATCGCCAGATGAAGCGCGTCTTATCAATGGAGACGAGCGCCGTCTTTACTTGGGGTGGAAACGTGCCTCACCGTGATGGCTGGTTCTTAGGGTGTGAATAGCACCACTAGCAGGGTGAGATTCAAAAGTCCTCTCGGCCACAGTAGGGAACTACAAAGCCGCCCTTCTGGGGACTACGGGAAGCACTGTTTTTGCTGCATAGCTGCCTTCTCCCAATTTAAGGACAAAGGGCTGCCGGTGCAGAAGTCCTTTCTGAGAGGTAACACAGAGCCAACTTAAGGGAAGGGTGCAAGCAGGTAGGGACACCCCAGGGAGGCTGTACTCCTGTGGTCCTGTGGAACTGCCTCGAAGAACTGTCCTCGGCTATTTTGGCCAAGCTGGCTTTGATGCCTGCCTTTTCTTGCCTGGAAAATGCTCAGCTGGCCAGAGAGGGGACCCTGGGTTGTGTCTATGTGAAGACACGCTGACCTCTCTTCACAACACAAGAACGGAACGCAGGCTGTGACCTGCCAAGAGCTCTAACTGCCGATACTCATCGCTGGGCCAAGTCAGACAGATAACGCCGGGCAGCTGCTCCGCTGGCTGTGAGCACCAGGCTGCCCTGGGGGAGCAGAGGAGCCTTGGGTGGTGGGGTGAAAGTGGGGTGGCAGGGACGGAAAGTGGGGTGGGTGGGCGTGCTGCTTATTTTAGGTATCACTGGAGCGAGTGAGAAGAGACTGAAGGACCGGTCATGTTTCTGTCACCTCTCTCCCTCGGGACTCCCCCAGGGGCAAGGTCACAGGGAAGGTTTTCTTGCCCCGGTCAGGGGACGGGGAAGTGGTCCCAGATGGAGCCCACAGCTGAGAATTTGAGAAAGCAATTATCATGCTACTGGGGGGGTCGTGATTGGTGTATCTGCTCAGGCTTCAAGGGCAGGAAGGAAGGAAGGAGGAAGGAAGGGAGGGAGGGAAGGAGGAAGGGGACTCCAGGCTTTGTCAACTGTTAGGGCTGGGCTTCTGACAGAGGTGGGAGGGGTCTCCTTCGAGAAAGGGAAGCAGAACATTATCCATCTGGGAAGGAAGAACTCAGTTCACAGAAGGAAGGAAAAGCTGACTCTCCTCAGGAGAAACGAGCTGGTCTGAGCAAGGTCTGCTGATTCTCAGGGCTCAGGGGGCGAACTGACTGAAGCCAGCATCCCCTGAGGACTCATGCACATCTAGGGCAGAGAGGTCTGGAGTACGCAAAAGGTTTTAAACTTAGTTTAATATAATCTGCTGAAACTGCCTGTTGCAGCACACAGAACCTTCTAGAATGATGTGACAGCAAGACCCCTTGTCAAGCAAGCTGCCAGAGTCAGTTCCTCGAAAAGTCTTTGGTATTTTATGAGGCTAAAGGCAGGACAGGGGTGGCAGGCTACAAGCTGTCACACTGAACGAACAAGGGTCCAAACTCCCCTCATTTCCTTCAACTCTCCCCTCTTTTCCTCTACTTCTGGGAGCAGTCACAGCCTCGTGTGCTGGCAGCCCCTCTGAAGCTCCAGGACAGCCACGAATTAGGCCACATCTCCTTGCACTGATTTGAGCAGCCCATGTAGGTAGACTGCTGCTCAGGACCCCCCCTCCCCCGCCTTTTTTTTTTGGGTTGTGGGGCTTGAACTCTGGGTCTGGGCGCTGTCCCTCAGCTCGTCAGCTCAAGGCGAGCGCTCTACCACTTGAGCCACAGTGCACTTCCGGTTTTCTGGTGGTTTGTTTGGAAAGAAGAGTCTCACAGACCTTCCTGCCTGGGCTGTCTTTGAACTGTGATGCTCAGATCTCAGCCTCCTGAGTAGCTAGGATTACAGGTGTGAGCCACCAGCGCCCAGCTTGCTCAGGCCCTTTGAGTGGCTCTCTGGGTATCGAAGGACTGGGTCTGAGGCAGCCAGGGTCCTGGCTCTCTTCACTGCTGCGTTCCCTTGCCTTCTAGCCACCCCAAGCCCCCCAGGACTCCTGAGCAGACAGAAGCACCTTCTCTTTCCTTTCCCCAGCTCATTCCTACTGATCTTCTATGGCTCAGCATTGACATGACCTCCTTCCAGAAGCCTTCCACTCCTATGTGCCCCCCTCCCCATCTGCCAGCATGCTGTGACACTACGGCTTGTGATGGAGACAGGCTCTGCCCCCTGCAGTGTCCCCAGTGGTGGAAACTGGGCCTGGCACTGGTGGCCTCACAGGACAGGTCCGCTCCGTGACAAATGGCCGGCTGCTTGGTGCTCCCTGTGGCAGCACAGCAGCAATGCGTTGCTGGGTGCCAGGTGGAGACTTCCTGCATTCTATAGGGAGGGGGGCTGAGCACTTGCTCCTGGCCATTCCGGTCTCAGACACGTGCGCTCTGGCCTGGCCTGACAGCTGTGGCCTAATTTCCAGGACTATCACCAGGCTCCTTATTTTTACCCACTTGGTATTTTTCATTACTGCTGCATGGGGGATGGTGCGGGATTGGAGGAGGGGAGGGCATGGACGAATGGAAAGATGCTAATGCTGCTGGGCTGGAGTCAGGACAAGGGTAAGGAGGAGCCAGGGAGGGAGGGTTAGAAGGAGCGATGATTTTTTTTTTTTTGGGTAAATTTAAAAAAAGGGGGAAAAAACATTGCAAATCTTATCCCTTGATTTCCCTCAGTAAGCATTTTTGACAAGGTCACAAATGCACTGGCTCTATAGATTTTTTGGCTCCAAACCACATTTCAGGCAGCTTTTAAAAGCCAATTCTTGGCGTAGCTTCAGCAGAGCCTGAGGAGAAGGAAAACTAGGGCACTTCTCTGCTTTGAGAAAAGAGCAGATCCAGGTCACAGCTTCCTGGCTCCGTGCAGGCTATGGGGGCTCCCTTTCTACTGGCCCCAACCTGAGCACCCTGCCATCCAGGGCATTTACTTCAAAGCTGCAATCACAACACTGGGACACACTTTTTTTTGGTCACTTGCCTGCCTGTTCCACTAGACTGCAACCTTGGTGCAGGAGGGAGGGTGCAGCTCAGTGCCCCGGCTGGTGTGAGGCCTGGCCCCGCCCCGCCCAGGTGCTCTGGGGGAATGTGTGGGGCAGGAAATCTCTGATCCTCCCTTGCACTCTGCCCCTATCACATCACCTGCGGAGCCTGAATCGTAGTGGGTCCAGCCTGGGCCTCTGCACAAAAGCTATAGTCAGTACAGAGTGACTGGCAAACAAGAGCCCTAGTTTCCTCCTGTGTTTAAGTATACAGCAGAACCCCCAGGAATCCTTCTGGCTACTGACTTGGAATCTCCTGGTCTCTCTTCAATCATGACTCTGTGGCTACAATCAGAGGGTACACATATGGAGAGAGGATACTGAATGGGCTCTGCTGAAAGGTACTGGGCTTCTTTTCTTCATGAAAAGAAACTCTGACCATACTGCCAATGTGATGCTTCTAATCTCTGGCAAACACTGTGCTGACAAAGACAGCTTTAAAGAAGGGACTGGCTGGGAGGCCCAGGACATCTGTCACAGCTGTCTACACTCTAGAAGCCACCTCCTAATTGCCTGCACCCATGGGGTCCCACCTACCGTCTTACTCTCCTCTCCTCTCCTGGAGGGATGGAGGACATCATTGGGACCCAGACCACAGAGTGTGCACCTGTTGGGTCTGCTTTCCTGGTGTCTAGTGCTTTGAATTCTGGTTCCACAAATAGCTGCCTGAAGGTGGGCACACAGGGTGGCCACAGGTATCCTGCACCAAGGGCAACTGGGCCTCCATGCCAAGGGTGGGCAGGTGACCCTGCCCAGAACAAATGGGCATTGATGGGCGAGAAGACTCAATACCAGAATGGCTGCTGAAGACTGGGGCGCTGACAGGGCAGGAGGGAGCTGTCTTGTCACCCAGTGGGGGCTCTATGCAAGAATGGGGCTAGCAGAGGAGGAAGAGGAGCCAGCAGTGGAGCTGCAGAAAGGAGACTAAGTCCTGAGGACTCAGAATTGGTTTTAAGAGGATGTATATATATATATATATATATATATATCATACATATATGTATATGTATCCTACATATATGTATATATCCTACATATATGTATATATACATATATATCCTACATATATGTATACATATACATATACATAGATAGTCTTGTTTTGCTGGTACTAGTGTTTGAACTTAGGGTGTTGTGCTTGCTGGGCAGGTGTTTTGCTGTTCAGCCAGGTCTCTACCCTTTATTATTTCTTTTGATGTAGGGCTGAGAACTGGGCTTTTGTCATGTGCCTTAGTCTTGACTGGCCAGCCCTGGACAAGGGTGGGGACAATTAATAGGTGGGATCAGGTGTGGAGGAAGGGAGGATGCCAGGGCTTAGCTGTATTTCAGGAAGACTAACTGGCTTAATGGCTTTCTCTCTTCCCTCTCTGCAGACAGTGAGTGGAGGAGTGGAATCAAGGGAGCAGTCATGGCACAGAGGGACAGCTCTGTGACCACCCATCTGGGCCTCCCTGTGTACAGAAGGTTCATACTGCCAGTTACCCTTATGGATGATCCTGACATGCACCACTAAGTAAGCAAGTGCCAGCCTCTCGGCTGAGTATCTTCCATAGTACACATCACTGAAGCCTCACAAAGAGCACGAGATAGTGACAGGTCTCATTTTCATTTAAGAAAATGTGCTATACTCGGAGGCTGCGGGTGTGGCTCGGGGGTAGAATGCTTGCATAGCATGCACATGGCCCTGGGCTCTATCCCTAGCACTGCCAGAAAAGAAACTACACTGCATGTTTAGTATTATGTGAGGTTCCGGGTTTGATCCTTAGCACTACAAAATGTTCAGAAAGAAGATTGTGCTCAGATGTAGCTACATGGTATGCCACTGTGTGGACTGCTCAGGAACTCAAGGTAAGAGCAGACTTCCTTTTGGATAGCTGTTGCTTCCTATGCCCTGCGGGATCTGGCAGGAATGCCTCATCCCAGGACCTGACAGCCAATCCTCACCACTTCTGTCCTTACCAGGGCCACATGACCTTGTGTGGGCCAATGGGAGCTTCCCCTTATACAACCTACAGGGAGGTCATTTGGTGGCCATGGTTCTAAGAGTGACCTGGAAGAGATAGAAAGAAGACTGTTGAATCTGGTGGCATTCAAGAACAGAGCTAAGAAATAATGCCTCATTTGCTATGCTTACTAGGAATGTGTGACAGACAAAGAGGGAAATGGCACCTCTCTGGGTGTGTTTCCACAAGCTCCTGATCCCCTGAAAAGCACCTAAATTATATTAAAAAATGCCAGCTGTAATAAAAAACTTTACCACCTGGACTACATTAGAAATCAAACCACAGTGGGTGCCAGTTGTTCAAACCTATCTATAACCCTAGCTACTTGGGAGGATGAGGCCAGGCTGGGAAACAGGTTTTTTTGTTTTAAAGAAGTTTGGTCTACTTAACTTTATTTTATTTTATTTGAACTCAGGGCCTGGGTGCCATCCCTGAGTTTCTTTTGCTCAAGGCCAGTGCTCTACCACTTGAGCCACAGCACCGCTTCTGGCCTTTTCTGTTTGTGGTACTGAGGAATCAAACCCAGGGCTTCATGCATGCTAGGCAAGCACTCTATCACTAAGCCACAATCCCAGCTCCACAAAAGGTTTTTTTTTTTTTTTAAATCCCTTTCACATGCTACAGTTGGGTGCAGTGGTGTGTACCTGTCATTCCAGGTTATATAGGAGAAAAATTGGGAAGACTGACTTTGGGTCAGCCTGGACAGAAAAGTCCTTGATGCTCCATAGCTACAGAGGGCAGTTGGATGAGATGGTGCATGCCTGTGATCCACTTAGAGTAGATGGACTGAGCCTCAGACATATGTCCAGGGGAGAAGTGAGACCTTATCTCAAAAAATAACAAGTGGAAAACTGGGCTACAGGTGTGGCTTAAATGTAAGACCTTGAATTTTAAACACTACTACTGAAGTAAAATAAAACGAAATAAAATGACAGGGGGGCACCCATGGCTCATGCTTGTTATCCAAACTTCTTAAGAGATTGAGAAAGGGGAAGGGATTGTGGTCTGGGGCCAGCTTGGGCAAAAAGTTAGTAAGATGTCTTCTCAACCAATAATAGCTAGGCATTCACTGGTCACACGTGGCTGGGGCACACGACAGCAGCACATGTCAGGCTAGGCGCAGGGCATGTGGCACCCCTTCTGAGAGAGTGGAGAAAGAAATACAAAACTTTGCCCTCGAGGCAGTAGCTTCCAAAAGGCAAGACCACAAGACGAGGCTCAAAACATGCCTCACAGAGCCCTCGAGGGAGGACTAGAAAAACCACGCTGGCTTGCAGTCACTTGCTCCATCTCAGTTTGGCTTCAGAGGCCAATGTGGAGGATGTGAGCAGCCACAATAAGCTCGAGGGGGGAAACAAATGCCAGGAGGAAGGAGGGGTGACACGTGTCCTCCTGAGCAACAGTCACAGGGAGATTCCGACCAAGACAAGCATTTACTGTCAAACTACCGAGAAGGCCTGATGAGATTATACAGGTTGCACAGAGGCCGGACGCAGGCTGGGACAGTGGGCAGGCTGGCGTGGAGGAAGTAAGGCCTAGAAAGAAAACAGGGAGTACACACAGATCCACTTCTGCCTGAAGAACCAAGCAGGACAGGGAAAAGAGCCTGAAGGAATTCACACCAGCATTGCTCTATGGGCCAATGACCAGGAGAACAAGGGGGACATCATGTGAGAGTGCTGCTTCTTTCAAATGAGGGCTCAGACCCGCAATTAAGTTAATCTCTGTCCTAGGCCCACCTTGCGTGTTGTGTGAACAGCCACTGACTGCACTCTGGGAGGGACTACAGGAACTTGCTGGGCCTTCCAGTTGTGGATTCTGGGCTGGCTATCCTGGCCCTCACACTTTCTCTTCTACACACACAAGACCCCAGGCTTGGTAGGGGAACCTCAGCTCTGGGAACTTTGGGTGGCTAAAGAGGATTGCCCTGTCTAGTTGCACCCTGTCTAGGGTTCCCTCAGGCCAGGCCCCTCCCAGCACCATGTTACCCATTCTCCAAGATGAGAAACAATTCTGGGTAGTTTTCTTAAGTTGAGGGTCAGGGTGTGGGATTCATGCTAAAAGCAATCACTTGAAGGGTGAGAAAGGAGAGCCTCACAGGGGGTTTCAAGATGTCCACCCACCCCCGCGGAAATGGTTATGCTGAAGTGCTATCAGGATAAAAGAACTGGCTGGGAATGTGGCTTAGTGGTAGAGTGCTTGCCTAGCACGCATGAACCCTGGGTTCCATTCCTTACTACCCATTACTCAGAAAAAGCTGGAAGTGGAGCAGTAGCTCAAGTGGTAGAGTGCCAGCCTTGAGCACAGAGAGGCTCAGGGACAGTGCCCAGGCCCTGAGTTCATGCCCCAGGACTGGCAAAAAAAAAAAAAAGGATAAAAGAACTTCCTGAGAAATTCACTGTACAGGGTAGATAGGAGATACTAGGCGGCCACCTTCCAGTTTACAAGCTCTTGGAAACTACTTTGGTTTAGATGCAGCCCTAGCCCAGAGGAGGAAGAGGATATAAAAATGATTTCTAGGGGCCAGCCTAAATCTATTTTTAAAATTTTTTATTGTTATTATAAAGGTGATGTACAGATGAGTTACAGTTACCTAAGCCACTTTTTTTTTTTTCCTCTTCTTAAAGACTTGCTAGCTCACCAAGCTGTCTGGATTCGTAATGTCAAAACTTTCAGTTTTCTGGTATCTTTAGGTAAAGTATAAACAGATCAGAGTATATTACAGAGTGGAAACCAACTCTCAAACTTCAGAAAGAAATTCATTATAAAGCCAGATGTTGGTGACTCAAGACTGTAATCCTAGCTACTCAGGAGGCTGAGACCAGAGGACTGAAATTTGAAGCCTCAATCAAAGCCAAGAGACTCTTATCTCCAATTAGCCAGCAAAAAACCAGAACTGGAGATGGGGCTCAAGTGGTAGGAGAGCTAGTCTTGAGTGAAAAAGGGAAGGGACAGCATCCAGGCCCTGAATTCAAGCCCCAGGACTGGCACACATGCACACGTGCAGATCCATGATCAAATTTTTGGACCTGGGAGTGAGAAGGACGGACTACCAAGTGCTCCAAGTGGGAGCCCAGAAAGAGGCCAAGGAAGTGCCTCACGGAGAGGAATCCAATGCTGCACATCGTGGGATGGTGGGCTGGAGGCAAACACCTTTCCCTACAATCTCTTGTTGGGTCTTCCCCTCCCTTATGGGGTGCCTGGAACGAGGCAGATAGCTGGTTTAGGGGGAGCCTGGCTGCTTGGGCTGTCCCCCAAGGGCCTCCCTTTTCAAAGTTCACCTGTAGTCTCTCATTTCTCACATGCCTGCTCCAAGAGCATGGGCCCGAGGAACAGAGGGATGCTGCCCTTTGAAGCTCCTGGGCCCCACAGCACACTGTGCAGGATTCTCCCTGGCCAGCGCTCTGTTCCTCCCCCGCAGACCCCAGGAGGACCTAATTAATCTCAGCCTGGCCTAATAAGGCCCATCACATGCGGTTTGCATCTTCTGAAAAGACAGTCCTCTCGCAGGGAGTGCCAGCGTGTGTGTGACAGCGTACCGACTGCTTAGAGCCCCGCCCCAGGTCCCGCAGCCCTCCCAGGTGATCTGTGAGGAGGCTAGGCTGCTGGTCATTCTGTTCTGGGTTAGAGGACAAAGGCCTCTGAATTTTGTCCCTCCCACGGGCATGACTTTTCCTCTTAGGCCACACTTACTGTGTCGGCTTGGGCCTCCCTGCCATCCCAGCATTGTCTCCAATTAGGAGATCAGAAGCCAAGGATTGGTTATGCAAAATGGCTTCTGCTGCACACTCCCCCTTTGCTGCCTCTCATTGAAACAAAAGAATCCCAGTCCTGGTCCCCAGGGGTGGGGGGGCTAGAGAAAGTTCCAGAAGATTCACATGAGCTGGGCAGACCTTAATTAAAGTTGGCAAGAAGAGAAGCTTCTTGTGAGAGCAAAGTAAGATATTACTCAGAAGAACTCCAGCTCTGTTCAATGTCCTGTCTCCTTCCCTCAGCTGGGAGCCCAATCAATATGGCTACAAACTAATAAAAGATCAAGACCCATCTCCAGTCTGGGTAGGAGAATCGAGGACTATTTTAATGTTGGTGTGTGTTTGCCTGTGATTTATTGTATTCTGAGCAAACAAGGAAATCTTTTAGAGGGGTGAGAGGAAAAGAAATGAGACCTCTTCAGACTTTTATGATCTGGTACCTGGGATCAAAGCATGCTTTTCTGAAATGTGGATCAACCAGGGTAGCAGGTCTTGACACTATTCCCCCTTTGCCTTCTACCTGCACCAGCGCAATGGGCTTCTGGGGCCCTGGCCAGTGCTCCCAGCAGGTGAATGGCAAGTCTGAATATGCATGGTCAACAGCGAGTTTTCCCTCAGGAAGGGGACTCCAGAAACTAGCAAGTCTGGAGGATCTCCGGATGCGAGGAGAGGTACTGGGCTTGGGAGAGGGTCAGCCCACATGAACTGTAGAAGGTCCAAGGCCAGCAAAGTGGAATTTCCCAATTACTGTCTGAAAGGGCTGCTTCTCCTCCTCCTTAGTCCCTGCAATTACAAGCTAGTCTAGTTTCTAGTGGCTGCCTGGTCCCATTATCCACCTCAGTGGCCAATCAACTCTCTACTCAACCTATCCCCTTCTTCCTGACTTAAGGGAACCTAGGACACTGGCAGTGCGTGTGTGCGTGAGTGCATGCGTGCGTGCGTGCGTGTGTGTGTGTGGCACAGTATTAATCAGGGCACATATAAGAAATGAAACACTTGGTGGGTGAGGCTGTCATGTCTATCTGCACTCACAGAGGGAGAGAGCAAACTGGAAGTCTTATCGCTGGGCTTCTCTGGACCAGGGTCTCAGGAAGTAAGTCTCATGACCACTTCCTCCTTTCCCACTTGGGCGCTGGCTCATCTCTCCGGATGCCTGCTTCAGTTTTGAAGCCCCTTTGCCTGGGAGGGTGCTGGAGACTCATCTACCATCAGCTGGGAGGTCGGGTCAAGGCCCTCGCATTCACAGCGCACAGAGGCTCGTTAAAAATGAAAGCATTCTCTGGCAAGTGCTCTTTGCAAGGCAGCAGGGAGGAAGAGGAGGGGGAAAAGCACAGTTGATGAAGCCAAAGGACGCTGGCCAGAGGGCTGCGTTGGCAGGCAGAGTGGAGTGTCTTCAGACTAGCTACTTCCCAGCACAGAGGCGGGCTTGTAAAGATCACAGCTGTTGGGTTATGCTGGAGTTCATATCACAGCTTATCAAAGAGGCTGGCTTTTCTCCCTCCTCTCCTTTTCTCCCGCGTATAAGTGCGCTGGTTCACGGGCAGACAAGGCCTGGGCTTGTTCAGCCAGCATTAGCATGGAGGGTGGGAAGAGGCCCGAGGAGGGCAATGCACACCAACACCTACTTCAGGCAGAGTTGGTTTAGGGGAGTCGGGCTGGGTGCTGGTGGGTGCCCTGGCATAGCAGTCAGCTCTCCTCCCAGAAGGTCGTATTTCTACCCCCACTCCCCACTGCACCCCACCATGGACCACCAGGGGAGATGGAGACAGAGGCCAAGGCCATGTCAGGGGCAGATCACATGGTTACAGATGGGAGGAACGGGGTTAAACCTAATTTTGATTCCAAAAGTTACACTTTTCCTCAGGCCCTACAGGAGTGTGGGCAGGCCTAGGGATGTAGCACCAGCCTCCTCACAGTACCTTGCCCCCTGCATCCTATCTTTCCTGTGGGCTTGGCTTTGACTCTGTAACCAAGAGAAGGGCTTGAAACCAGTCTGTACAGATTGGCTGAGAGATGAGTTTTGAAGCCACTAGCTCCCCTCCCCTCAACATGATTCCTGTCCACAGGAAAGACCCACCTGGAATCTGGGTTCCTATTCAAGGTATGGCCTAGGAAAGCAGCATGGAGCAAGGAGAAGCTCCTGGGACCTGAGGGAAATCATGTTACTCCCTCCATACAAGAAAGCCACCAGATGCTTGTCTTTTAAGAGCTGCAGACCCCTTTGTCCTCCACAGATGGAAACTGCTCCTCTGCTAAAGACATTGCTGCACAAATCATGGTTTCTAATCTGTTCACTAGAACAATCTATCTTCAATTTTAGGGGCAGAGAGGTACAACCTAACCGCTGAAGGACAGGGAAGAGAAACCATTTATGGCATTCCTTATCAGGCCTGTGGCTCCATTGAAGTAGTCTGTGTGTACCATTCACACGCTCCTCTCTAAAAGCCATCAACAGAGAAGGAGGACAAAGCAGGATGGCAGGCTGAGCCCTGCCCCTAAGCCTCAAGGTTTGCCAAAGGGCCTCCCTCAGCCCTATGTACAATCAGGGAAGAAGGGAGGAAGCTGCCTAACTGCCAGGCCTCCTCCATGTCAGATGCTGGGTTTCCTGTCCTGAGAGTTATGCTGGGTGCCCAGGACAGTGACCAGGGACTAGTTAGCAGTGGCTGGGCATGCTGACTTAGCAGGCGACTAAGGGCTGGGCTGGCCCTGAGGAACCTAATCTAGGTGGCTGTCAGTAACAACACGTCATCACAGGTGCGAGGCTGCTTTTGGGGGATGGCAGGCTGGACAACTGGAGCAAAACCCCAGAAGAAACTCAAGTCTTTTGTTAGGGGCCCAGCCACAAGGTTCTGCCTAGCCTGGCCCACTGAGTTCTTTCTGTGCTGGTGCCCAGGGCTGAGAGAGACTCTGTGGTGAGGTGGGAGCCAGCGTGGAGTGAGGCCTGGCTTGGAGGCTGGGCTCAATGCCTCTCAGAACCCAATGCAATCCATGAACAGTGAGCAGTTGCCGTGCGGGACATACTGAGTCCAGAGGCATACTGCTTCCTCATTTCTTCTGCAAAATGAAGATAGCCACGAGTGAAGGATGCTCAGGAGAGGATGCAGAGTCTCTGGAAGTAGTGAAGGGAACATGGTGGGAGCTTGGCTGCCCATGTCACCGAACTTTGGGGAGGTGAACTGAACGGGTGGGGAGGACACCCAAGCATGTCCGTGTCACCTGCACTTCTGCCCTGTGCAGTCTGGGGATGCTGGTTACTACCCCGAGCCCCACTCCTCATACTTGACTGGGCAATGAAGCTAGATGGCCTAGAAAACTCAGAGTAGCCCAGTCCATGGCTGCACCTGCTCTCTTCAAAGTGCCCCCCCATCCCCCGTGGCTCCTGTGTCTGTACCTCTGCAGCGTAGAAAACAACACGAAGGTACCTGTTACGTTTCCACTGTTTTCCTGGTTGGGAGTAATGGGGGGCTGGGGAGGGGGGAGCTCTTGCATCAACATCTGATGTCTACTTCGATTCCCCAAGACAGCTTAGCTGTATGGAAATACAAACTGCAGAAATCTTTCTCTTTTGGCCAACAAGGTTACGAATCTGTTTCTGTCTCTAACCGTGGTTCTCAAACAGGGCTGGTTTGTTCCCCAGGAGACATGTGGCAGTGTTTGGAGATACTGTGTTTTGGAGGTAGTGCTGGAGATCGAACCCAGGGCCTTGTTTGTGGAAGCGAGGCAAGCACTGACTACTGAGCTAGGTCCTCAGGTCAGAGGCATTTTTGATTGCCCCAAATGGGCTGGGAGCAGATGTTACTGGTTTCTAGTGGACACCCCATCACAAAGAATTATCCTACTCCAAATGCCCCAAATTCTAGGATTGAGAAACTTTGTTCTTGAAAGCCCCAGAGGAGGATGAGGGAGTGAAAGCCTCCTCCCTGCTACCACAGGGACATTCCTTCAGAAGCCTTTTCCTCTTACTGTCACCTGTCCCCTACCTCGAAATCCTTTGGCCCTCAACACAGTGTTCTCACCCCTGCACTGGGCCTTTGGGCAGCCTGCTGCTTCATCTCCCTCGAAGGTGCGCTTCTCCATCATGATGCTGTGTTATCAGGGCCTCCGTTTTCTGGCCCCCACTCCTTCAGCTGCTGTTCCAGCTCCCAGCAGATCTACTTCAGGTCTCGTCTTTCCTCAGGCCTCCCTCCAGCTCCCTCTTTCCTCTGTTACCTTTCATTTCTCTGGCTTTTCTCCGACTCTTGTTCGGGTTCCCCTACTCAGCCATCACACACTCCATCTCCTGATGGCTTGGCCTTAGACCCCTTTCCTGAGTTCTCACTCAGCTCCTCTGACTCCTCTGGATTCAGCAAAGGCTGAATCATCTAGAACGGCACTTTCCACAGGGCAGGGGCTCAGTATCTGTTGAGTGGCTTGATCGAGTTGTCCAGATCCACATATGTCTCTTGGTTTAGGTCTCTCTGGGGAGCCAGGTGCACCAAACTACTGCTTTGTCATCTTTCTCTTGATGACTCCAAAGCTATCTGAGTTCATAGACCCTCCACTCCCTGCTATTCTCCAGGGATCCTACCTCAGAGACTACCACAACCTGCTCAGTGGTTCAAATCAGGACCCGAGTGTCATTCCTGATTCCCTTTCTTTTTACTCCCTGTTGAGATCAGTCGTCTGTCAATACTAAATCCACTGCTGCTCCCATACCCCGCCAAAGATTCACTTAGATCACAGCCTCCCAACTTGTTTCCACCCACCCTGGCCCTTCCAACCCATTCTCCCAGCAACACAGCAATCCTTCCAATCAGAAATTTGCTCATGTCATTTCCCTACTTGTGCCCTTGTGATGGCTTCTTGCTGACCTCTGGGTAAGGCCCCAAATTCCTGGCACAGTCTACAAGCCTGAAACCCTCTCTGGTTTTTTTTTTTTTTTTTTTTTAACAGCAAAATGAGCTCTTTGATGCTTTCCTAACTTGAAGCTCCATGCAGGCTGGGCATTAGTACAGTTTGCTCTTCAAAGAGGGAACAAACTTTCTTTCTGTGTGTCTCTTTTTCTCTTTCAATTCTCCTGTTTCAGCTTTCCCAGTGCTAGGATTACAGGTATGTACTACCATACCCAGCCTCCTTCACTTTTTAAAAAACAGATGTAAAGGTGGGGAGAAGGAGAAAGAAGGACCACTTTCGGAACCTCATGTAGTGTGGAATGCAAAGCTGAGGTTACGTGAGCAGAAGGCGTGCAGGACTGACCTGATGATGAAAGGGCCTCTGACCTCCAGGAGCTTCCGTTCACTGCTGAACCGCTGCAGAAGGTTGATCATGAACTTATAGAAGTAGGAGTTCATGGTGGGAGTGGAAGGAGAGCATTCTAAGCCTTTGGTACCTTCAGAGAAAGAGACAGACAAGGATTCATTTAATTATGTGTTCTCAGGGTGATGAGAAATATGAAGAATACAAGTAACTATAAATGCCAAAAAGCAGTGTGTGTGTGTGTGTGAGAGAGAGAGTGAGAGAGAGAGAGAGAGAGAGAGAGAGAGAGAGAGAGAGAGAGAGAGAAAATGATGAGTTCAAGCCCCAGTACTGGTATGTATGTACATGCACATAGTCACACCACTAAACCAACCAACCAAAAAGACAATGTGGTTTCCTGCAAACACACTCATCTACCTGTCTATTCCTCCATCCAACCTAAACCACATAGTGAACATCTTATATAAAAGAGCCTGCTTAGGAAGTGGCGCTATGGCTCAAGTGGTAGAGTGCTTGCTTTGAGCTGAAGAGTGCAGGGACAGTACTGAAGCCCAGAGTTCAAGCCCCATGACCGACCCCCCCCCCAAAAAAAAAAAGCCTGCTTAGCGGGAGTCAGTGGCTCATGTCTGTAATCCTAGTTACTCAAGAGGCTGAGAGCTAAGGACCAAGATTCAAAGCCAGCACAGGCAGGAAAGTCCATGAGACTCATCTCCAATTTACCACTGAAAACCGAAGTGGTACTGTGGCTCAAGTGGTAGGGCACTCACCTTGAGCTGAAGAGCTCAGGGACAGCGCGTCCAGGCCCAGAGTTCAAGCACCATGACTGACAAAAAAAAAAAAAAAAAAAAGACCCTGCTTAGGTACTATGATTTTTTTTTTTGTGGGTCTGAACTCTGGGCCAGGATGCTGTCCCTCAGCTCAAGGCTAGCACTCTACTGCTTAAACTACAGCACCACTTCCAGCTTTTTCTGCTTATGTGGTGCTGAGGAATCAAACCCAGGGACTCAAGCTTGTGAGGCAAGCACTCTACCACTGAGCCACCTACCCAGCCCAATGATTTTTTTCTTAAAACAAATTTCTACTCATTGTTTCAGTAAATTACAAGAGGGCAATAGCAAGTTAAAGCCAACAGAGTGGAAAGGTAGACACAATCTTCTCTATGGTTAATGAAACTAACAAATCCATAAGATGCAAAGGGCAGGTTCCTTTCCCAAAGTTATTTGAGAAAACCAGAAACTGTGTGCATACCATTGAGATAGACAGCAAACAGACAAAACAGTGCCAAGTGTTTCAGTCTTCATCTCACGTTTGGAAATCAAACACTCTTTTTTTTCTCATTTAGGCAAAGATGTTCTTTTAGGGTACAACTCTGAGAACCTGCAGAGCTTTGAGCTGTACAGCACAAAGACAGTACTTTGGTCTGTGTCTCAGCTGAAAACATGCCAGGAGCCAGACTTAGCCACCCCTTCAGCCCACTCCTGCAGGGGTAGTATCCTCAGTGAAGTTTCCAGTGCTGGGGAAGAAATGGCTGGCAGGATGCTTGGATGGTCCTGTCATGGGGTTCCCGTATACTCCATGGGATGCCCCCTTCCTTTCTAATGCATGATACGAAGAAGTGAGATGGATGGGAATCTTCAGACAGTCTGCCCAAACCCACTTGTTTGTCAAACTGAGCCACAAAGTTTTACAACATCTACCATGAATTTCGGAACTTTTTTTTTTTTTTTAAATCACTTCCTACAGAAATCCCTGCATTCATTGTAAATCGCCTCCTGTTCTTCTCTCCACCAAGCCCTGGAAACCAAGGATCTACTTTCTGCTGCTGTGGACATGCTGATTCACATGTACAGCAAGCCCTACAGCACAGGGCTTCTTTCATGCCATGTATTTATCAAGATTCACCCTTGTTAGAGTATGTATCAGTTCATTCATTCATCCATTCACTCATTCACCATTCTTGTGGCTGAGTAACATGCTGGATGGATAAAACATCATTTTGTTTGCAGTGTCTGAGACATTTTAAGGCAACAGTTTCAGAGCCAGAGTCTCTCTGCCCACGAGCCCTGCGGAAGTCACACCATGCCCCCTGTACCATGAAAGGGGCGACCAGGAGCCAGCTCAAGGTAGGCGAGGTGCTCAAAGTTTGCTAATGGAAGCACATGTAAGTTCTCAAGCACTATGAGCGAGTCTCACGGAGGAGCTATCTGGCTGCTGATCAGACAGCAGCACTGAAATACTCCTCCCAGAGTTCTGCCTTTTGTGTTGCACTCAGACCGTGCCTTAGGCTCTCGTTCCTGGTCCTTATATGGAAGTGGCTGTGAACTAGACAAGGCATTTTTGTCAACTGGGGACAGTTCTACCAGGATTCTTTACCTCCATATCCAGCCATTCTCCATCCTGAGGCCCGGTTAGACAGCCCCAGTGAATGCTGATGGGGTAAGCCCTTTATGAGGAGCCCTGTCAAGGGCAGGCCTCAAGTACTTCCTGCTGTTTGGCTTGCTTTGTTCTGGGTCCCTGCCTGGGAAGGCCAGCCTGGGGGAAGTCCTGAGTGACTCTGGAATGGCAAATAGTCTCTGCTCCCTGGCCCAGAGGGGCTGTTTGCAGAATCAAGTGTCACATTCTTACAGATTGAGTTACCCCAGGCACAGCTGGGGCTGTTCCGGCTGATCTCAGAAGAGGTGGCTGCAGATATAGCTGTAAAGCAGGGCCACCTCTCCATCCTCACCCTCAGGCGATTTAGTGGTAGCCCAGAAGAGCCTGGCTGTTGGCTCCACACACTGTAGGTATGGGTGAACACTAACCTAGTTAACTTCCCCTAGGTACACATCTGCAAAGGCTCCTTGGGTCTCTGTCCTCTTCCTGCTACTTAGTGTACCTCTCACCCATCCCATTTCCAGGCCTAGGGTCATTTAGGTTCCAAAGCATTTATAAAACAAAGGAGGCAATGTAAGGAAAAGCCACAATGAAGTCTTCCCTGGTGGGGGCCATCTGGGCCCAGAATCTTCATTCAGACAGGCCCTGAGGTTCTTTAATCTTAGTTTCTTTCTCTCAATTTCTTACTTTTTTTGGGGGGGGTTGGCAGTCTTGGGGCTTGACATTGCCTGGGCGATGTCCCTGAGCTTTTCTGCTCAAGGCTAGTGCTCTACCACTTTGAGCCACAGCTCCACTTCTGGTGGGTAACTGGAGATAAGAGTCTCATGGATGGTCCTGCACAGGCTGGCTTTGAACTGAGATGTTCAGATCTCAGCCCCCTGAGAGGCTAGGATTACAGGCATGAGCCATCAGCACCCAGCTAGTCTTACTTTCTTTGTCTGCAAGTGGGGACAGTAAGAGCCCCTATGACATGAGACAAAATAAATACGTACTGGGCCTGACCTGCCCACACAGCCTGTACTTAATAAACACGGGCTGCTTTTATTAGCAAATGTCTCCTATCCAAGAGCACTGCATGAGGCAGATTTCTCTCATTTCCTAAGTCTCACAATGAAAGATGGGGGAATTGTCTGGAAATGTCTGAGTGCGGAGACTTCAGATCTACAGAGCACTGTCCTGATGCTGGGAGGAATAGGAGAGGGGGCCACTGTGACTCCCCAGCTGACAGACTGGACACAGGAAGAAAGACACAGGGCCGCTCTAGATTTACCTACCAGCTCCTGCTTTGGGCCAAGAATGGACTCTCAGAGTCCAGATGCATGGTGACTATTAGTGGAAGAAGGAGAAGGATGCGTGGACAGAAGCCTGGGGAGGGTTTCCTGGACAAATAAAGGAGCCATCTGAATGCCCACTAGGGGCAGGGCCAGGGCCTACATGCTCTCCCCACTTTGGTATCCCTCTTGGCTCTCTGACTCTGAAGTCTTCAGAGCTCACTGGCTTGAGACAACCTAAGGAAGGAGGTTCTTAGCTAGGGCTGCAGGTTCAGATGAGGCTGAGAGAAAACAAAGATGGCCTAGAAGTGTAGCTGCAGCAATGTGATGCAGTGTCTAGGCTCAGAGCATGTCCTTCAACACTGCCCCCATGGATATGCTAAGAGGCAGTGTCTGACCAGCATTCTGGGTGGCAAAGGCTCGTGTGCCACTTGAGATGGTGGGAAAGCTACCTGATGAGGACTATCAGGCAGAGGAGGAGAAGAGAGGGCAGGAAGAACCTGGCTGTGTGTCTCAAGGAGGCTCTCTCTTGAGGCGTCAAGGAGCGCAGGGTTTCCATTTCCTGATTCTGTAGAGGGCAGGTCTGTGAGAAAGGGTACAGTCCCTTAGCTAAACAGATCTGCCTTGCATTTCTGGCTTGAGCAACGGAGGAGCCTGCCTGGCGCTGGCAGGAAGCTCACGTGACCAAGCGGCTGCTCAGGGATAGACAGATGCTGTGGGGAGCCCCCTGTATACAAAGGCAGGCCAGTGGGGTGGTGGCTTGGGAGCCAGCCCTGCAGATGTTGCTAAGTGAAACCTGATGTGGCGACATGAGAATCTAGTGCGTCTCACAAACAAGCTTTCCTGGGATGTTTTGGATTGAGATTTGTGGCTATGACGTGAAGGAACCTCACATGTCAGGATAAAAATAGCTCTGGCCTCAATACACAACGAGAGTTACAGTTCAACAGAACCAGATGCGAAAACATTAGCCACCCAGTGCAGGCTCAGCAAGGTTTCTGCCCCATTCTCCATTCTCCTTCCCCGGTGGGGCTGGGGCCCTGTGCTTGGACAGCCCCTACTGGGTGGGCATTTGGAGCTGCTGCCCCGAGAGGACAAGGGCCTAGATTAGATCCAGGCCCTGCCGCTGCTAGCAGGGTGGTGGAGACAGTGAGGCTTCCTTGAGGCCAGTTTCTCATCTGTGAACCATCCCGAGGGTAGGGAGTGTGCCCATAGCTGGCACAGGAAGTGCTTCATGGAAGCAGCAGCATGACTGGGAGGCTTGTGTGGGTCAAAGGGGACAGATGCAGAAGGGATGGCTTCCACACAGAATAGAGTGGCCAGGAGAAAGGGAGGCCAAACTGAGGCTTGGACCAGGGGGAGCTGATGATATCTGTTCAATTGGCAGGAGTACAAACCCCATGGCTGCATGGACGAACGATCGATCTAACAGCAACAGTACCTGGGGAGCTGATTCAGGAGGCAATCACTGTATCTGTGGATGGCCCTGCTGAGGTCAGTAAGGACAGGGGCATGGGGCCTCACCCACATCCAGGAGGTGCTGCAGGTGCATGGCTCAGAGAAAGAGGGATGCTAATGAGTCACACGGGGGCATGGGAGGGAGGGATTTCTAGCTGACAGGGCAGCAGTGGGTTTGCACAGCCCTTTGCTACCAGGAAGGGGCAGTTGCTGCAGCAGAGCAAGGGCGGAATGGAGGGCAGCCCTGGAGGGAGGGAGCCGGTCACGCAGGCCTGGTACCTAGGGCCCAAGAGGTCAGTACCCCGGGCGGTGAGCTCATCCTTTGTGACAGTGCCTCTCTCCCTTCCTTTAAATGAATTCCAAAAAATAGTGCCAATCCTTGTTGGGTGCTGGATGCTGGAGATTCATAGATGAGTAAATGTGAGCCTGTGCCCTGAGCTGGATCCTTTGTGATCCTGGTAAAATCCAACTCTTGAGAGGCAGGGCTGGCCATGCTGACTGCAGTTCTGACAACTCTGGGTCACTGAGGAGGAGCAGCAGGGGTCTAGGAGGTCACAGCCAGGAGGGAGCACAGGTCAGCTCTGCCAGGCATATGGGAGTGAGTGGGAGGCTATTGGAGAACAGAGAACAGGCTATTGGAGCTGGCTGGAGTGCTCATAGAATGAAGCCCCTCACAGCCCCATCAACAGGGGAGCTCTCAGTCAGTTTATGTGGTGGTTCCCAGGTGCCTCACGGCAAAGGATCTTAGCAACTGCAGTGAGTAGAGGGGAGAGCCAGAAATCAAGTGCTCCGTGACCTGAGGCCACAATGGGCATGCCCCTGAAGTCACTGCGAGGACAGGAGGGGCTTCCTTAGGAACCGCCAGGCTGGGTCCCCAAGGAGGCACCCAGCCTAGCCTTGGACCACCACCTCCTTACTCCTCATCTTGTGACACAGGCTTCTGCAGGGCTGTGAGTGTGGCTAGGAGGTTATTAGTCACAACGCAATGCCAGTCACTATCCCTGCTCCAAGGATGACGAGAGTGCTCCCTCTCAGCACTGTCATGAGGAGTCAGGCTCAGCCACCCCACATCGAGTGCTCAGCTGCTGTCCCGGTGAGAGTGCCACCAATGCTGACAGCCAGTTTCCACCGTTACTCCCAGGGGAAACATCCAGAGATGGCTCTCAGGATTTCTTCTAGAATGTGTTGTCTGGCAACATGAAGACACTGCTGGTATCTGGCCACAGGGGCCCAGACTGCAAGGAATGCAATGGAAGATTTCATTTGCCCAGTATTAGAGCTAGAGATGAGACATCTGGGACCAGTGAGCCTATAATGTGCGCTCCCACGAGTGGTTCTTGTCCCACCAAGACGGGGGCAAGCATTACTCTGGGGTGATCATCGACCGCACTGCTGCTGTGCTCGGCTCTGCATCTCCTCCAGTCTGGATCGCCTCGGGTGTAGGTGCTCTTCCTCTGGCAGCAGAGTTGTCCAGTCCCCGGGAAGACAATGGGCTTGATCCCAGGGGCCTCCTTGGTCCCGTTAAGCTTCCTGCATAGGCTCGAGGTCTGGGAAGGCCTGAAGGCCTGGGAACTGTACCCTCTTCCCGGGGCCCCTCCTGAGTGGGTCAAGAAGGAGCCAAGCCCCAGGGGAGAGGGAGACATGTCCTCTGCCAGTTTCTCCCAGAGCTACTTGCCTAGGCAGATCCCTCTGTTGATCCTGAAGTAGCTCTTCGCTGGTCAGGAATGAAGGATGGGAGAATCCAGACCTGAGCCTCTGCACTGGCGGGAGAGCTGTTTACATTAGGCCAGGGGAGAGGCAAACCTCACGTGGGCAACTCTGCCTCCAGGGCCCTGGGGCCCGCAGCTGCGGCGCTTTCAGGCCAGCCCAGTAGCCACCCAGGCATGGCATGGGTCTTGCTTCCCCACTGCTATGTGCGATCTGCACCATTTGCCTTTACCAACCTAATGTGCATAGGAGGGCCATTTCCTTTCCTGCAGATGTCCTGACTTCATTTCTACCAGGCTCCCTGCCTTCTTTGTGTCCCAGAAAGTCTCTTCACAGCATAGAGCAATCTCCCCTGACACAGCACTAAGCCTCAGAGCTACACCCAGAGAGCCAAAAGAAAGCAGAATCCAGACAGGAGGGGCTGGCCCTACAGGACAGGCTGCATGCTATACAGAATAGACATGATGACTCTGGACAGGCTGGAGAGGCCCTTTGGAGAAAAGCAGCCAGCAGAGGAACAAATGTACATTTCCTGCATGCTTTCTGAACTAAACACCACCCTGCGTGTCCTCGGCGCCTGGTGTGGGTCTTCCCAGGACAGCTGGGGCAGGAGAGGGGAAAGGGCACTCTGGCTTCCTGAATTCCTTTTCTCCTCCTCCCCCTGCATTCTTCTATTACTGGTTTGAGCTTGACCTTTCAAAATCATGGACCAACTTGCGTATTCTGATGCCAGCTGTGGACTCGCACATGTAAACACATGTGCTTCTGCCTGGAGGTTCTCACAGCCTTGAAGCACAAATATAGGCTCAGACGAAGAGCTCATGGCTCAAGGTGTTACGCATTCTTTTTTTTTTTAATTTAAATTTTTAATTTTTGCCAGTCCTGGGGCTTGAGCTCAAGGCCTGGGCACTGTCCCTGAACCTCTTTGCACTCAAGGCTACCCACTCTACCACTCGAGCCACTGGCTTTCTGAGTAGTTTGTTAGAGCTAAGAGACTCATGGACTTCCCTGCATCAGCTGGCTTGGAACCGTGATCCTTAGATCTCAGCCTTCTGAGTATCTAGGATTATAGGGATGAGCCACTGGTGCCTGGCCTGTTGTGTATTCTCAAAGCAAGAAGCACTACTGGCTGCAGGCATTTCCTTGGTGTTCTTCCCAGGATGGAAATTCTTCCCATCTGGCATACTTCTTGTTTTTCTACGAATTCCAAGTGGGTCCCTAGCTGATGTGAGCCAGTCTGTCAGCCTTGGCAGGCTGAGGCAAGTCTCTACCATCTCAGCATTGTTAGCCCCTATCCTTCATGGTGTGTGCCACTACGTCCAGCAAAGTTATCCCCTAGCAGTTGTAGTTGCTTGATGTTTAGAGCCCTCAAGGACCCCAACTCTGGACTGCTAGACCATAACTCTAGCCTGGGTACCTACAGTAGTTCCCTAGGCCATCCCTTCACTAGTGGGAATCAATGTCTATGTCTGAATCACCAACCCCCCCCCCCCTCTTTTTGCTGGTCATGGGGCTTGAACTCAGAGCCCGGGCACTGTTCCTGAGCTCTTTTGCTCAAAGCTAGCACTCTACTATTTTGAGCCACAGCACCACTTCTGGTTTTTAAGTGGTTAACTGGAGATAAGAGTCTCATGGGGACTTTTCTGCCTGGGCTGGCTTCAAACTGCAATCCTCAGATCTCAGCTTCCTCGAGTAGCTTGGATTATAGGCATAAGCCACTGACACCCAGCTCACCAAGCTCTCTGGGCCCAGGAAGAAAAAACCACACCTCACAGAAGATAGGTCAGATCAGAAGATCCTGGGAGAGCCAGTGCTATTCTGAGCTATAGGGCTTGGATGTCTCCATTCAGAGGGTGTAGAAGATGGTAGGGCAGAGCTCTGAGCTGATTCAAGGTCCCTTTCCCTGGCTTCCTCCCTGACCTCCACTCATTGTGACCCCCTCCCTCCAAGAAGAGCCCTTCCTTCTTCCTTCCCATACTCTAGTCTGCCCTTCCGCCTGTGACTAACATCCCTGCTATCTTTCCCAGGAACTTCAGGTTGGGTCCCCTGTGCTCACTTGGGGACAGAGGGTAGAGAGTGTACTCCTGTGCTGAGGGACAAGGGTGGGAGCCCCATGGGGATCTTGGGGGGTCAGGATGTAGGAAATGCTTCTCTGACCTGACCATGGTGACCACTAATTGTCATGACTTGGAGATCAGAGGAAACTGGGCTCCCAAGCAAACAATAGTGTCCTGAGGAAATAGGGAGAAAAGAAGGAAGCAGGCTGCTGCTACAGCCCCCACTCCCCTCTCCAGCACAGGCAGAACACACAGGGAGGTGGCGATTGCAGGGCTAAGGAGGCCAGGGCTTTCCGTGTAATGGGGAAGTGTCTTTGATACATGTGCCTTCTGCAATCTGACCTGGCATTGGGAATCTAGTGACACCCTCAACTTTTCAGATGGCCTAATCTCTGAACAAATAGGCCCAAGGAGCTTCTACTGGGCCAGGTAGATGGTCTATAGACCTGCCATCAGTTGGATGAGGCTGCAGAATGATGCTGTCATTGATAGGTCCTGAGCTTGTGTAACACCGAAGAAGACTTGGTGTGTGGATGTCAAGAGGGGATGACACACTCAGGCAGACAACCCAGCCTCACTGGGTACTTTCCTATCAACTGATGTCCTGGGGCTTTTTCTAGGATCACCTGCTAGAGAGAGGTGATGTCTGCCTGGGAGGGGAGGAGCTGTCCAAGGAAAAGAGCCACCTGCTGTATGGAAAGAACACAAAAGATGAGCCTTCAGAATGCATTGGCTACTTCCAAGGACTAGGCTGAAACAGCCTGTTATTTTGAGTCATCCTGGGTCCTGCCTGGGCTGCCTGCCATGTTGAGAGTTGCTTTGAGCTTCTCAGTGAAATGTCTGTATAGCCTCTTCCACCTGTGAGACCAGAGACTGTCTGGAGAGACACTGCCTAGGTAAGAAACCATCAGCTGCCTCTGATGGTTTATGGTCAGCCAGTGGGTCCAAAGCATCGAAGGTACAAGAAGATGAGAGAAAACAGTAATTAGGATGTGTTCTAAGGGGATGGTGGAGTGTGAGCCAGAAGACTGCAAGAGGACGAGGTGTGGCTGTCTCTTTTATGGTGACAAGACCGTGGGCAGGAAATCTACTGATCCCTTATACTCTGGTACAACTCAGGGGCTCATAAATGATAGACTGAAGAACTTCCTGGTCCAGTACTAGCATTTTACAGGCCCCTGGGACAGGAGGTCTCAAAGGCATACTTACTGGGAGGATTCAGCATGCTGGTTCTGCCAGAGGTGGGCACCAGAAGCTCTGAGTGGCTGATGCGGAGATCAGGACCATCAGGTGGGCCTATGTCATCGGTCTGGCCTGCGGGGGAGGAAGCAATTTCTGCCAGCACCTCCAGATCTTTCAGGACAACCTGGGGAGACAAGAGGAGGATGAGGGGTGAGGTTCCTACTGTGAGCTGAACTGATCTGGTAGAAGTAAGCTCAGAGACAGAGAGCTACCACCAAGACCATGGCTCAGAAGAGTGTAATGGAGGTATAGACTGAAGAGGCTACACAGGGCAGTAGATTGATGGGGTGAAGCGGGAGGTCTGGAGGATAGTTGGAATCGGGATGTGAGTTGCCTTTCCACTAACTCTTATGTGGTCCTCAGCAGGGATTACAGGGGTCCACAAGAAACATGGGGCTTGGTACTAGGATGTCCTATGCACAGCCTGTATCTCAGGGCTACTGGGCTGTATGAGGACCAGAGAGAGTGCACTCCAGGCTACGTTCTGCTGTGTGCAATGGCTTCAGCCCTGCCCAACACCCTGACTACGGCAGAGCCTCCACGTTTGGGGCATGACTTCTAATGTTCAACCATGACTGGGTGGAGCAAAGCTTCTGGAACCTGACTACCTGCCTGCTGAGGTCTTCCAAGAGGCAGAATGGAGTATGGGAGATAGTTCGGAGAGTGAGTGCAAGTCACATAGTGTTACAACCCTGAGCTGTCCCTACAATCCAGAACATCCCTGGTAGAACAGCCTTGGTAAAAGCTGTACCATTTCTCCTGGCAGGAAGCCTGAAGCTGGGGGCTTATTCCATAATTCCAGCTACTCAGAAGGCTGAGATTGGAGGATTGAGGTTTAAAGTCAGCCTGGGTAGAACATTCTTCAAGGTACCATCTCTAATTACCCAGAAAATGCTAGATGGGAGGTATGGATCAAGTGGCAGAACACCTGCTGTGCGCAAGAAAGCCAAGTGACACCTGCTCAACGTGCTTCTCCAACAAGGAGGTATCTGGTGAGTGCTTATTATTTCCATTAGACAAGCTGTCTGGGAAGAGTCAGCAGCATGTGAGGCCTGACTTCTGAGTGGCTCCATGGTATGTGGAAGAAGAGGAAGCTGTCCGTACTGCCAGCCAGAACCAACGCCTGTCATCAGCGTTACCTTTAAACAGTCTCACTGAGGTCTGGCCAGTTCCTAGCTCAAAGGTATAGCCAGTCTCCTCACACCCAGATCTGGTCCCCCAACTTGAGCCTGATCATTAACACTACTCAGGACCTTGTGGCCAGACAATCATAACTTCTAATCTGTACCCTGGCCCTCAGGTGCATGATCCTGGGCCATTTAACTTCATCCATCACAGCCTTCCTTCTCCCAGTATCTATCGAGAAGCTACTCCAGCTCTCCAGTTGCAGGATTTATGATGCTGGGTTGGCCAACCTCTGCCTTTGATGAATCACAGGCTCATGGGGACCCACGGGTAAGCATTTACTGACAACATAGGCTGGAGCCAGCAACTCAGCCTGAGGGGAGCCAGAGACTCCAGAAGCATTTGAGCATGAGTTTGCCAAGGGAATGGGGAGAAAAAGGTGAGAAAGGCATTTGAAGCATCTTCATAACTAGCATAAGCTACTCACAAATGCAGGAATGAGGTAGCACATTCCAGAAACTAAGCTGTGGTCTAGTTCCAGAGAGGTTGCAGGCCAGAGGGAATGACTGGGACAGATGGTCATACGCTTATGAACCAGACAAAGCAGTCTGCTTTGTCAGTATTAGGGAGTCTCAGTTCCCCCACATATGCAAATGAGCTTGACCTTCCAAGATTGCCCTTCAGACTAGAGGAGTTATACCTGGTTGTCTGTGGCTGAGGATATAAGCCACCACGGATTGAAAAAGTTAGAGGGAAAAAAATGTAGTACACGTCGACATTTTTCTTGTCATTATTCCCTAAGCAATACAGTATAACTCTTTACATTGCATTAGAGATGAGTTCGAGCATATGGAATGATGTATGTAGGTATGTAGGTTTATATAGGGATGTAAGCCTCTTTGCATTCTGGCATTATGGGGATCCTGGAACATATCCCCTAAAGATACAGGCAATGACTGTATCTTATGCACCAAGTGCAGAAAGTGGGCACAAAGACAGGCTGGCTCACTTCCTCTGTAACATGTTTTTTGGACTCACAGTTACTGTTCAGTCACCCTGGCTTGGGACAGCAGTGCCCACATCAAGGGTTTCTGAAGACAATGTGCATCTCTGTACCTCCGCTTCCCTACTAGCGATCATGGCCAACAAAACTGCATATTTCACATTTTGATTTCCCTTATTTTAGGAAGTTTAATACCAAATGGCAAATGGATGCAAATTATACTTCGATTGCACAATTCAAGCCGGAAATGTTGTCTACATGTTCCTTGGTAATCCCAGCCACTCCTTTTGTGCTCACACATCAAATGATTTGTCTCTGATTTCTCTGGGGCTGTCAGAAAGCTCACAGTCCTGCCTGGGGCAACACCACTTGTACTCATGTGGGTGCACACAAACACACACACACACACCCACCCACACCCACACCCATGTAAACACCAGGGTTAAAGCAGAAATTGGAACAATGACATCACCCTCTCCATTTTACAGAAGTGAGGAAGAGAAGGGGCGGCCTGACGGAGCACAGGTTGCTGCTTGGGCAGTGGGGACAGACTGGGAGGCACCATGAGTGTGTAGCACAGGTTGCTGCTTGGGCAGTGGGGACAGACTGGGCGGCACCATGAGTGTGTGGTGGTCTTTGATCTCCAGCTCTGGAGCTCACTGGACCTGACTTGCACCTTGAGGATTTGTAATGTAGGAGGAGAGCCTTGATAGAGAAGGGACTCTGATAAGAGCTAGAGATGGCAGGAAGCTGCTCTCCTAGTTGGACGGGCCCTGAGTCCAGGCCCTGCAGGGCACGGTGCCCCACTCTTCTAGAGACCCCCCAGCCCTTGCTGCATGGGGAGGAAGCTCTGAATGAGGACCAGGTGACTCTGGCAGCCTTGCTTCCCAAGACACCATCCACAGAGAAAGGACTCCAGAGCTAGGGAGCTCATGTGGCCCATGTGGCTTTGCCTCTAGGAAAACAGATCCAGTTCTCCTGGGTCCATGCCCATGGCTGGCCTGGAGTCCTGGCTCTGAGGATGGGGAATGGCTCAAAGAAAGCAGGAGGAAGCCACACCAATTAGTATGCGCTACACAGCGTTTTTTTTTTTTTTGCAAAATGAATATAAAACACTTGTGCTTTCTTTTTGTGTGAGAGAAAGAAGGGGGGAAAAGAAGGAGGGAGAGGGAGGTTACAAGAAAGCAATATTCTGCAGGAGCAGGAGTGCCTGCTGTTACCATAGCAGCGGGAGGGGGTGGGGACGGCCCATCAGCTGGTCCCTGACTCAGGAGTTGAATGGGGAGGCTTTGCCTCCTCTCTGGAGTACAAGGGTCAAGGCTGAGGGCAACTGAGTAGAGTGCACCTGGTACAGTCTGGCGGGGAGACCTCAGGGCAGGCCTGAAGGGAAGGGGCTTATCTTCTATGGGGACAGAAAAAGAGGAACAAGCCAGGGATTTCTGGGGAGAATCCCCTTTGTGCTAGCACTGGGTGCCTTCTCATAGTTAGGGGGCAACATGTGGATGGGGGTCACTGTGGGCTGTCACTATCATATATTTCAGAGGCAAAAAAACAGCTCTCAAAGATGGTACCTTTTCCTATTCCTTTCATTAGTCCATCCTGCATCCGCCATCCCAACACTAGTCCACAGCCCAGCCCTGAAAAGCACTTGGCCTGCCCTCCTCTCTGTCTGCTGTGGCTAGTCCTCTGCCATCCTGGAGACTGGAGATGGGCATTGCATGGCCAAGAAGCCCATTCTTGCCTACCACCAAGCATCCTCAGCTGCAAATGCCAGGTGAGACACTTGGCATATGTTGCCCTGCAGTTTATGGGAAGGAAGGAAGGAAGGAAGGAAGGAAGGAAGGAAGGAAAACGGATGATTCTAAATGACTTCTGCCAAGGGAAAGGACAGAGAAACTTATTACAGTGTACCCACAGAGCTTCGAGAAACATTTAGAAAGCTTTGGGTTTGCAATGGCCACCATGGCTGGCTTAGCATCCCAGCTCCTGCTGGGGAAATCCTTATGTTGACAAGAAATCACCAATCTGGGCTCTCTCCAGACCCAGCTGGGAGGAAGTGGCAAGAATGTTCCCAAGGGAATGTTCTTGGTACTGGTGGGAAAGGCGATTTCAGCTCCAGGCCCTGGAAGCTGCAGTCTGGTTGGCACAGGCCTTTGCCAAGGGCTATCTGCTGTTGCTGTCCACAGTGGTGAGGTCGCAGGGCCTTGTCTGGGTTCTGGATTAGGTCAAGCTGCTCCTCAGACTGTGAAGCAGAGTTGATATGAGGGGTAGAGGCATAGAAGCCACAAACTTTGGGCCTTTCTGCTTTCTTCCAGACAGACCCTGACTCGTTTCTTCATACGTGTATAGCCTAGCAGGCCAGGCCTTCTCAGTCCCCTAATACAGTCAGAATGATTCCTGCTGTCCTGCAGCATGGGGAGCTAGCCAGGAGCTCACCCTAGGAAGCCAGCCTGAAGGCCAAAGGGGTCTCTGCAAGCCAAGAACAGTGGGAAAGAAAGGCACCCACACCAGCTAGCACCAGGGCCAGAGGCCTCCGCCCTGGACACCAAGTAAATACAGCTTGAAAAAGCAGCAATGGGACTGGCATTCCGAGAAGAGCTGTGGTCTACAATGGGGCACAGTAAGCCTGCCTCCCGCCACAAGGCAGGCAGGCATTGCGCTTCGGGGATGGATGAAGAAGACTGCTCACGCCCAGACCTAGTTTATCTCCCATTCAGAAAACCACTCTGAGTAAAACCTTTTTGTGTCTTGGTAAAGCATAAACAACTTAAAAATATACACATCTACATCTTGGTTAGTGTTGCTTGACTTGGAGCGCAAGCCCTTGGGGAACAAGGCAGTTTTCTTTAAATGGACTTTGGAAATCTTTCCTTAAGTGCCTAGTTCTTTGCTGTGTGTGCAAAAGGCCAGCACCTAATGCTACTGTCAGCCTCCTGATAAAGTAGTGCAGCACAGTGTGGGCTCTGGCAGCTGTCCCTCTGGGGGTACAGAGAAAAGCAAGGCCTTCCCGGGACATGATAGCTTGGAGATCAGAGCCCTCACTCTCCTTCTTGCTTAGCCCAGCCTTTGATCACGTCCCCCATCCCGGGCCCTTGACCAGGAGGGTTCCCCCTCAGGGCTATAAATTCTCCCGGGAGCCGGGCAGGAAGTTCAGTGCAGTGGGAGAGCAATGCTCACTCACCCCCCTTGGAGCTTGGTTACCAAGTGATAAGCCAGGGCCATAGCAACCAGGAGAGGGGCTCCTGCCTACCTCCAGGGCTTGGGTGAATCCCAGCTTACTTTCAAGAGACACACAGCTCCAGTCCTGAGGAGGCAGCTTCTTTCTTAAGGCTTATGTGTTCTGGCGGAGAGAGCCCTGGAGACGTGGGACAGGCCTGAGTGGACTCACTGTGCAGCCAAACTCTCATCCTTTCACCTTCTTTGTTTGTGGTGTGCGCGCGTGCGCATGTGCACGCTAGCTTTTTTGTTCCAGACTGGTGTCATACCACTTCAATCACAGCTGCTCCACTTCCACCTTCTTAGATTCTGAGCACTTATCATGGGCTAGATAGACTCTGCCCTCCCAGAGTCCCCTGTTAAGCTGTCATCATCAAGGCTGATACAGGCTAGCAGAAGGTCTGAGTGAATAGGATTCGTGCAAAAGAGGTATGGGGGTATGGGTGGTGGAGAGAGCTTCATGAAGCATCTAAGAGGAGATCTTGATCAAGTTTTTTAACTTCTTTTTTTTTTTTGTCGGTCGTGGGGCTTGAACTCTGGGCCTGGGCGCTGTCCCTCAGCTCTTCAGCTTAAGGTGAGCGCTCTACCACTTGAGCTACAGCGCCACTTCCGGTTTTCTGGTGGTTTATTGAAGATAGGAGTCTCACGGTCTCTCCTGCCCGGGCTGGCTTTGAACCGTGATCCTCAGATCTCAGCCTCCTGAGTAGCTAGGATTACAGGCGTGAGCCACCAGTGCCCGGCTGGGTTTCTTAACTTCTTTGGGCTTCAGCTTCCTCTTAGGTGAAAAGTTCCCTTTTACCAGGGTTATGGTGAACATAGACCTAATTCCTGGCTGGACATGGTGGTGCATGCTTGCAATCCCAGTTACTGAGATCAGAAGGATCATGGTTCAAGGCCAAGTTAGGCAAAAACATTAGCAAAACCCCATCTCCAAAAATAAGCCTGGTGTTGTGGGCACATCTATCACTCCAGCTACATGGAGGGGCATAGGCAGAAGGCTTGCAGTCCAGGCTAGTCTTAGGCACAAAACATAAGACCCTATCAGGGGGGTGGCTTAAGTGCTAGAGCATCTATCAAGCAAATGTGAGGCTCTGAATTTAAACCCCAGTACTGCTAAACAAACACCCCTATGCCCTCTTTGGGCCCCTAGCAGTGGCTACCGATCCCTTAACTGGGCTATGGAGGACAGCTGCTAGAATTTGGACTTCGAGTCCTGGCTGGCCCCAAAGAAGGCCTAGAGATTGGTGCTGGACTCCAGTGCCTTTCCCTGGCTGTGGGGTTTCCTGTCCCTGTAAGGTCAGCCTCCGGAATGCTGAGTGTGGGCAGTATCCAGTGCCCCCGAGCTGCAGCAAAAGGTCCTGCACAGCTTCCCATGTGAGGCAAGCTCCTAGCTGAGGAATCAAGCTACTGGGATGTTATGCCTTAGTTCTCAAAGAATAACATATAAAATTTTTACCTTACTGAGTGATCTGATTTGAAAGAAACCTGCAGAACTGAGGCAGGAGTAGAAGGGCTGCTTTTGTTTTGAAGGGTGGACGGAATGATAATTGGAGTGAAATAAAAACCGAGGCAAAGAAGCGAGGAGGAAGAACGAGCCCCATTCTTAGTCATTCATAATACTGTTCACTTTTGAGCAGGCGGCATTAGTATTCTAGGGAGTGGAGTCAGGACCACACAGATTCAGAGCTGGAAAGGACCAGAGACATCTCAGCCACTGGCCTGGGCCCTTCAGGAGAAGGCTCGATGGGGAGGGCTTCTGGCCTGAGCTTGGGAGAGAAGTTTTTACCTTCTGAATGCATCAGTGAGTAGCTCAGGGGTAGCACCGAAGGACCTGGGAAGGAGCAGGGGAACAGGGTCACAATGAATGCTCAGGGGGGGAAGGTACACCACAACTGAAGGTTAGCCAAGGACAAAACACTGTCAATGCAATGTTGGGACTGGGCCTGGATGAAGTAGTACCCTCATGTAGGCTGGTCCCAGGCTTTAGACGCTTTGGAGTCAGATCTATCCCACATCAAAGTTTGTCACCCAAGTCTTCATCCTGCAGTGTGACCTCAGGCAAGTCATTCTTACACCTCAACTTCATAAATCAAACTGAGATAGCTTAAACCTTTTTAGGATAGCTGGGCAGATTTTGTTAGGGTACTGGAGAAGAGTGCACACACCTTTAAACTTTAGTGGGCGCTCTGTCATTCCCCAGACACGCTGCACCTGCCACAGTTTGTGGCCCCAGTGGGGCCACCACAAGCTCCTCAAATGCCCTCAACGGAGGAACCTCTAAATAAGTGGAAGCCCCCCATTGAAAGCAGATACTGGAGGATGGGCAGTAACCAACAGAAGGCCCTCACTCTGGAGACTGGAAAGAAGAGCCTGAGTCACCTTGGACCTAGGGGGACCAGAGCTGTCCACTACCATTTTATAGCAAGCACCTGGGCTTTCCCCTAGGGGAGCCTTCATGCCCAAGTTCCTCTTGTTACTAAATAAAACACAAAGTCAGCCCAGGTGGTTAATTACCAGACCAAAGTAACGAGAACCCTTTGGAAAAGGGTAAGTCGAGGAAACATTGAGGCAGACAGGATGCGGTGAAGAGGAAAGAGACTTAATGAGAGGGCCATTCCTGCCCTGAGACAGAAGAAGCCCAAGCCCCAGCTCTGTACAGGGCCCATCTCAGGCCACCTGTGTGCCTTCTTCCTTGAGAGAGATCTCTTTAGATTTTCTGTGGCATTTCTCCTGGGGCCTAGGCAGTAGAAACAGGTGAAGTCTATTTCTCCCCGGACAAACTGTCCTTAAATACAGTCTAGGGCCCAGCAGAGTCATTCCTTGGGAACCCACTCTGCTGGGGAGGGGCTGAGAGGCTCAGAGATAGAGATTGGCTGGACAGGCTGAGACTCACACCAGAAAAGAACCAACAGCTCCCAAGGTGCCCAGTTCCCTCCCCTTAGTGGTTTGCAGGTCTGGGATATCCCACCAGGGTTGAAGACAGGGAAGGCAGCAAGCTGCTATGGATGGCTGCATCCAGAGGGTACTTTGAGCTCCTTGACAAAAAGCTCTATTTCAGCTGCTTCCAAATCAATTCCTTGGACCTACACTCCATGCCCCTTTCCTCTTAGGTCACGGCCTGTGCCTCACTGGTTTTGATGGCTGCTCACAGTCTTCATATAGTTGGGCTCCTAAGTTAGACTACCACAGCTGTGAATAACATCCCCTGAATACAGACTTCCAATTTTTTTAGCAATGTGATTCTCATTCTTTTTGCTGCTTCACCAGTCCTATCAGCTATAACCTGAAATCAGCAACTTCTGATGGCGACTTTGAAGCTAAGGGAAGGGAAAAGTGAGGAGCCTCCGGGGTTGAGTCTCCTCAATACCCCAATTCCAAGTGCGGAGAAGATGCTGAGGGGCTGCCAAATAAGCTCCACGGCAGAAAGCTGGTCCAGATGATGACTGGGCCCATGGGGTCTGCCTCCTAGCCTAAGAGCTTTTGCTTTTGAGATGAGGCTCTGCCGACGGTGCCCTTTCTCTTCTTCCCGGATGGGAAAAGCCAGCTGGAGCCCTCCCCCACTTGAGCCAGAGGAGTGATGCTGGAAAGATGCTGATGAGAGAGGCTGATGCTGAATTCTGCCTTGCTCTTGTGCTGGGCACCTTCAACCCATGGGTTTTGAGAGGTGAGGAAGGGAGGAAGGAAGGACACAGAGGGGCATAAATCCAAATCCCTACTTGGTCCCCTGCTTGCCTTCTTAGATCCTAGAGATGGAACACAAGTCCCTCAAGCACGGCTGTGCTCCTCAGTGCTCTCAAGGCAGGCAGGAAACAGAGGACAGAGAGGAGTCTCTACTCCAGCTCTGGCTGCTGAAGCTAAAGGGAGGGCTTTTGGCAGACAAAGTGTCCATCTTGTTGATGGTCCCTCTCTTGAAATGACTACTAGCATTAGAGGGTCCTGCTTACCTCCTCAGTTTCTGTGTGTTGGGTCCTGTGCTAAGAATTTGATATTCATGGTCTCATTCAATCCCCTGACAAACCTTGAGAGGTAGAGGGAGGCTTTTTTGTTATCTTCCCTGTATCTATAAGGAAACTGAGGTTCAGAGAGACTAGGGCACTTGTTCAAGGCCAACCAACCATTAAGTGAAGAGCCAAGACTGGTCTCCTGAACTGTCTGCCCTAAAGCCCGTGATCTAAGTAGGGCGGGGGAGGGGAACATTACCAGAAAGGGGTGCCATTCTTAATTCTAACAGAAACATAAAACACGGAAATGACCCTCAGATGAGGAAGCCTTCCATGCAGGAAGACTCCGAGGCTGTCCTGAAGGACACAAGATGACTTACTGGGGAGGAGCCTTGCTTGTGAGTGGGGAGTTCATCATGTCCGAGGGGCTGATTTGAGGATGGACAGCTACATGTGCTGGGCAGGGTCCAGTGGGCGCTTCACCCTTTCTCTGGGAACAGTGGTTTAGAAGGCAGGTGCAAACATCATTAACCCCTCTTCATGGGTCCAGGAAGCTAAATTCCTCACTCAAAGTCTCTGGCAAGGAAGCGGCAGAGCTAAGATCCAGGCCTGGGACAGCTAACTAATTGTCCAGACTGTCAACGTTCACTTAAGAGGGGACGGATGTTCTTCCTGATCTCTTCTATTGGGACTGAGATCCCTTGAGAACTTTAAATGCAGGCTGGAGGGCAGGTGCGGGGCAGTGAGGGGACCAGCACCACTGTCAGGAGGATGGAGAGGATGTCTGTCCAGTGGACACTCAGGCTGGGACATGACTGCCCCAGTCCATGTGGGGGTCCAGCAGGAAGCTTCTGAGCATGCGCCCCACATTCCAGGCAGAGGAAATCAAGGTCATGTTTTCACTTAAAAAAAGAAGTAATTGGATCTCTAGCTAATGGGAGGATTTCTATTCCAGTGCCAAGAATATTAATTTGACACCTGCGAATTCTTTCTGACAAAAGGGATCTTGACACAATGTCTACCAGGCAGTACTGAGGAAACAGCCACTTATGTGAATAAGGGAAAAGCAGAGGCAACAGAGGATACCAGGAGGGTGTGGCCTATGGAGCTGTCAGTTTGGCAGAACCGAGGAACAGCAGTAGATGAGACATCCCAGTGAGGCCAAGTGCCCATGGGACTGTGAATAGTGGTGTGTGGGTGTGGGAGGGGGAGGGGAGTAGAGCTCTGCCCTCCCTATGCCCAGCTCTTGCGTCATTACTAACACCTGGGCACAGCCTGTCCCCTGAGGCCAGCACTCTTTGCCAGCGCGAGGAGAGTGAGTTTATCATGATTATATTGGGAGAGAAAGACATTTGCCAGAGAGATGACAAATTGCAAGAACCAAATATACAAAGAGCTTCTACAAATCAATAAGAAAGATGGACAAGGGATTTGAGGGCTGAAGGGAAGCTTTTTCAAACTACATGCATCTCCACATCAAACTGAAATATCTCTCAAGAGAAAAAGTCCAGAAACTCTTCTCCTCTAGTCAGGAGAAAATGGGCTGATCCCACTAGACCAGGCATCCTACCTCCACTGCTTCTGCACTGGCTAACACACGGTAAGTCAACAGTGAAGGGAACAGGTTTTGAAGTTTAACAGCGTTGGCTTTGAGTGTGGGCTATTGCACCAACTTGCTGCAAGCCAGTTACTAAACCTTCCTTAGCTTTTTGAACTGAGAAATGGCAATAACAAAGCTCCCCAGAAAACTGTTGCCTGAGATCTCTGGCTCTTGCAAATGAAGGGTCTAATATGGTGCTTGAACCCCAGCAAACTCCAATTTGATCACAGCTGTGTTTGGAAGTATTTGGAGAAATCCACCAGAGAACACTTTCTAGATACCTTGCAAAGGAAGTTCCAGTAGAAGACAACTCTGTTTCATTCATGGCTGTATTTCCAATGCCAAGTTCACAGTTCAACACCAAGGTCAGAGAGACTGGGCAGGAGGCATTTAAGGATGGGATTCTGGTGAACAACCAGGATGTGGCAGAATTGTGTGACTCACCAATGATGATCCAGGTCCACAAATCTCTCCTCTGAGATGGGAAGGAGGGATTCTTCCTCTCTATCACCGCACCCCCATAACTGTCTCCCAAAGCAGCTTTAATCCTCTCCCCATGGGGCCCACAAGATGTGCCCCAAAGCCCTGACAACATTTGGCGCTTCAGCAAATCAAGTTTCCACAGCCGCAACCTCAACAGAGCCGTTTAATGGACTGCATCTCCTCCTGCTCCCTCTAAATGCACGCACACACAAAGCCAATTTCAAGCAAAGCAAGCTGGATGGGATTAAACAACTCAATTTAAAAGACTGAAAACTCAGCTGCTTCCAGTGCAGTCCTAGGAAGGCGGCAATCAGCAGAGCTCTCCTCTTCTTTCTGTACTGAAATGAGGGCCTGGCTATGCGGTGAGTCACTCCCAGCTCACAGGCAGAACTGTGTCCCGTCCACCTGGGCCTCGCTGAGTGAGGGAGCAGGATGAGGGGGCAATGAGGGTGGGTGTGGAGGAGGAGGTAAGGCAGGCAGGGGGATCAGGAGCATGCACAGACCATCTGTTTGAGATTTTTCTGGAAATGCAGAGAACCTTCAGAGGACTGAGAGGCTAATGGCTGGCTCGTTGGCTTTTCTCTCCAATCCGGGTTTAGAAAAGCTACCCAGGGTCTCATGTGAGCTTGGGATCAGCCCAGGGGGGACCCAACTGCCTCATTCCAAGGAATCTGTGAGCAATGTTTCCTTATGTTTTGTCTAATCCTAGCCCTATCCACGCCCCTGTTTCTATTGGAAGTGTGGACAGGTCTGTCAATTTATGCCTCTATGGCTATCCAGAGACATAGCTCTGCCCACTGCCCACAGTGATTGCTAGTCAGAAGAAGGAAAGAGAGAGGCGAATCACAGCTCAGACCATTAGCATGAAGAGCTGGTATGGATGGAGAAAAGGGCTGTGCCCTTGTGAATGGATGTGCCCAGTAACGACTTGGTTGAAAGGCAGGGAATCAATGAAAAGAAACATCCTGACCCAACTCCGGGACAAACGCTGCTGTGTGGCTGGGATGGTACACAGCTAAAAGACTCTTGCAATGACCATGACAAGAGGATGTGGAGAGCGTGACATCAACCAACCAACTGGGCACATCTCAGCGGGGAGACGCTCAGGCCACGCCAAAGGAAGGTGGAGTAGCTGGCACTGAGGACCTACCTCGTCGGATTCATCTGATAACGTCTGGAGTAGGATGGGGAAGAGGCTGTCTGTGTGCCGGAACATCTGGAAAGCAGAGAAGGGGCATTTGTGAGCTCCCCTCCCCCTTGTACTGGCTTCAGCATCCTGCTGGTCTGAACAGACCCCCTTCTCCCCCCCCGCCCCGTACATGGAGGGTACCTCACATTCCCTGCCATACTAGAACCCATACAGCCACCTCAAACCTTCCCAAGCATGGGCAGGCCTGGGAAACCGAGGCGGACCTGGAAGAGGCCCTCTGGTATGGAGGGGTTGCCTTGGGAGGGTGGGACTGGGCTCACTTTGCGGGGAGTCTTGATGTAGAGGTGGTACAGCCACTTCAGAACAGCAATCCTGGTCATCATTCCAATGGCTGTGTCTTTGAGGTGGCAGTTGAGGACCTGCACGATCCCATCGAGGTGCAGGGTCACTGGGGCCCTGTCAGTGCTGCGGGCGAGATCAGGACAGAGAGTAAAGGGAAAGTAGGGCCCCACATTGCCCCTACCCCACAAGCCACATAACTTCCTGCACACTTGGAACCATTGCCCTGGGGCACGGCAGGCAGGCCCAGGCAGATGGCAGACATCCTCACTTGGCTCAGGAGGTCATGACTTGAAGCCAAGCTATGTACACGAGGGAGAAGACCAGCCTGCTGGATCCCCACTCTTTACTTCCTTCTTTCTAGCACGAGGCTGTCTCAGACAGGCAGAGGGTCCTCTCCAACTGGCATGAAGCTGGCCTGCTTGGACTTACGGGCTACACCTTGGATGTTTAGCATTCTCAGGGCACAAAGCCAGACTCTACTCATGAAGTTTACTGCTGAAGCAAAGCCATCCTGTCCCAATAGTGCAGAGGGGGATCCTGAAAACACTCCCCAGCATCCAACAGGTCCTTCATGGGGCACCTGAGCACAAGACTTGGCCTAGGAGAAACCTCGAGAGCCACTTCTGAGATGGAAACCCTCTGATGAGTTGGGGAAGAGGTAGCAGAGGCTCTGCTATAGATTGTTCAGGATGAGCTCTAGCTCCAGTAGGGCCAGGAGGACTCTTGGCTTCCTCAGAATAGTCTTGTCTGTGCTCAGAGAAGAATCAGCCTGAAGTGACAACAGTGCAGGCTGCATAAGGACCAGGCCAGGCAGCTCTGCTGCCACCTGTACAAAATGGTCTTCCGTGGCCTTTCTAGGTTGCTCAATTATTCATGTGCATCGGGAACCCAATGGCTGTGCTCTGCTCACCTCCCTGCAGCCTCTGTGCAGCTCATGTGATGTGAATTCCTATAGGGCTCGATTCTGAGCTCTGGAACTGCTAGGTGGAGTTGCTGTTTAATAGGGCTTGATGGACCCCGGGTGCCTGTTAGGGAGTGAGAGTGGGCACAACCAACTACAGGGGCCAGATCTGGGCATGAGATGCAGTGACACAACCCAGGATGGTGACTCTGGGTTGGGGGGCGTGGGGAGAAGGAAGTGCAGCTATCACGCTTTCCCCAGAGGCTATGTGGCTGAAAGTTCTTGGTGTGTTCTGAGGATTTCCAAACATCTTACTGCTTTGGTGGCCTAAGACCCAGGGAAAGCAGAGCACAGATGGGCCCAAGGTGCAGATGCAGCCCCTAGTCAAGCCTTTAAATTGCTCTCGAAGGCTCACTGTTCAACAGAAACACAGATGGGACTATACATTCTTTGGTTGGTTTAAGTTGAGAAGGAAAAAGAAGCAGGTAAAGTTAGTTTAATATGTTTCACCTGACCCCAAATACCTTAAGACACCATTAGTATTTCAACATCCAACCAATATGGCAAATAGAAGGATTACTAATCAGATGCTTTACATTCTTCTTTGTGTCCTAACTTCTGAAATCCCGCACACACTTCCCACTCAGAGCACGTAGGAGCTCAGGTGCTCAGCATAGCAATCCACGCCCGGGCCTAGTCAGCGTTTCCTAATCAGATCTGACAATTTCCTAGACACTCCCTCCCCTTTGCTGATAGCCAGCACTTCCTGTCTGATCTGCAGGTCTCTGTTCCCCATCCTGGCTGTCCTGCAGAACTCCTTCCAGAGTATTCTCTGTGGCTTGGACTTTCTCCTCAGGCCACAGATGTTATAGTCAGAGCAGCATTGTTTCAGAGGAGATGCCCACTGCAGCCCAGGGGCTGACATGAGGCAAATGGGAAGCTGCCACCACCTCAGCCTGTTCTGCCCCAGCCCTGTGCCCTGAGATCTGCAGTAAGCACCTTTCTAGCAGGAGCTGCAGAGTGTTCGAGACACTACATGGGTGTCACACGTGCTCTGTGCCTGCCAGACCATTGTCACATCTCAGCGGAACCGCCGGTCTCCCTGGCAGAAAGGTCTTGCTTCACTTACCTGGCAGGCTATGTTTTACACTGGCCTACCAACAGCCCCATCTTGGAGCAGATAGAAAGTAGGAAGATCGCATCAAGACCAGGTCTCTACTCTAATAAACCTCAAGGTGAGGGAAGCACAGCTCTGATGGCACGAAACAGGGGAATGATGACCTGGCTGGCCTCATGATATTCCCCCAGTAGCTTATGACCTGAAGTCCAGAGACATTAGTGACCTGGCCATGGTTCCACAGCCAGGAAATTGTGCCAGCCATCTGAACCTGAGCAGTCTGGCTCCAGAATGGTCCCACTCAGCCCGACGCCTTTCAAGGGTGCAGGCTCAGAAGAGACTTTGGCAGCATTACATCCAGTGACTCCTGGCAGGGGCGGCAGAGAGGACGCCAATGTGTGTACAGCATTAGGTGTCAAGGAAGAAGGGTGTTCAACAGACTTTCTGGTGTTCCTGGCTTGTCAGAAGAGCCGTCAAAAGTTCCATGTAGGGAGGAAGGGGCTAGCTGGAGGGGCCTTTGTGTGCCACATTCTAAATCCAAACGGGGCCCCATGCCACACCAGGCTGAGGGTTGAGCTCTAACTCACGTGCATCTCCTTCAGCTGGCGCTGTGTCGCAGTCACACAATGAAGGAAGGAGATCATGGAACTGGTGTGTAGACCGGTATGGATGTACAGACACGGTCCAACTTCCCCCACGGGAAGTGATGACTAGAGCAAACCTCTCAGGTATAGGCCTCAGATCGCTGGTGGAGCAGATGTCAGTCTCACCCAACCAAAAACTTCGTAACGAAAAGGGACTTCAGAGTTCTTATAAGTCAATCCTTCAATGCAGAGATGAGCAAACCGGGGTCCAGAGACAGTGTGAGATGAGCCAAGGTTCTGAGGCCAAGTGCTGAGAACTCATTCCCTTGCATGGAAACATCTTCCCCAGACTAGTTGAAGGTCACCCAAGTAGGTAAATGCTGGGCACCAGGTAGACTGATTTTGGTGCCTGGGTAAGGATGTTTGCCCGAGCAGAAGGCTCTCAGCGGCTCTGCTGGGTGGGCTGGCTGCTGAACTCTGCACATACTAGGGCTTGGAGGAGAGGGAGCTCTGGGATCCTTAGCCCCTCCTGGAGGAGGCTTGCTGCACAATGTGCTCAGCTCCCTTCTCCTGGGCTGGAGCCTAAGATGCGACAACTTCCACTCTGGCTAACCTTACCCATCAAGAACAAGAGGGAGCTCGTGAAGTTTAAAATACATTTCTACATTTGGTTCCAAAAAGTCTAGACAACTTACTCCTGGGGCTTCTGAGTTATTTCAAGGTGTCTGCAAAACCCCCATTTTCACCAAGCATTTTCTCATAAAGCATCTCGTAACGAGTGTCTTACATGTGTACGTACTACAATTTCCAAGTGCATGGTGCTGCTGTGGCTATTAAAACAGACTTACTGAATAATGCTTCTGATACCACCAATAAATAATACGTTCCAGTGGTTCTCTCTGGGAGACAGCACTTTATTTCTGTGATGTCTAATTTTTTATGGGGCTCCCATTACAGCTCTAATCAAATTAGAAGAAAGGTAAGTCTAAAAATAGACATGTTTCTGAATTCAGAGTTGCCTTTTTATTTTTTTTTAATACAAGATCATTATATATTCTTTTCAATCAGCAGTTGCTGGGAGCTGGGAAGCACTGATTTCTAGGTCGTTCTGCTTACTTACATATAGGACAACAGGCTATTCCAGAATAGTACTGTGTCACTGAGCACAAGAAGGGAGACTTCACACAGCAACACCTGTTGGAGAACCTGGACCAGTGCGTGTCATAGAGACCAACAGGCAACTCTGGAATTCTCCAAATGTGCCTAATGAGGCTAAGTGCAGAGGTTTGGTGATGAACAGACCCAGCTTGAATTCTCACTTGGTTGCTAATTAGCTGAGTGGCTCTGAGCAAGAAGTTAGCCTCTCTGGTCAGTCTCTTTTCCTGTACAATAATGAAGAGGTTTTTTTTTTGGTGGTATTGGGCTTATTTCCAGGCCTTGAGCTCTTGCTTGGCTTTTTCATTCATAGCTGGCACTCTACCATTTGAGGCACACCTCTACTTCTAGCTTTTTGTTGGTTACTCAGAGATAAGACTCCAGTGGATCTGTCTGCACAATCTGGCCTCAAGCCACAATTCTCAGATCTCAGCCTCCTGAGTAGCCAGGATAATAGGCATGAGCCACCAGCACTGGGTTTGAGAAGTGTTTTGTGAGAATGAATGTAGCTGAGAGTGACAAAATGCCAGGCACTGTCCATGTTTCTCCCATAACAGCGGATGCTATCTTTACACTTGGTTGATAAGCCCGGCAGTCAGGAGGTGAACCAGGCCCTTGACTCTACCCCCTCTAGCATTCCCAGGAGAAACTGCGCATCTGATGTGCACACTGATGGTCTAACTCCTTTCTCCACAGCTGCGTTGGCTGAGCCTGCTTCTTCCATCCTGGTTTCCTCTCCCAGGGAGGCCAGACTTCAGCTTCCATGATCTTCCCATACTCAGGAGGGCCGAGGGGCCTGGAGTCCTCTAATTCCTTCTCTGCCTTTACTGCTCACCCAGACCCACAGTGTCTGGTGCCCTTGCTTCTCCAGGCCACATGCCTGGACCCAGGGCTTCCCCCTCACAAGGGAAAGGCAGACAATGGAGATGAAGGCCGCTGTGTGCTCTCCTTTCGTCAGTGATTTCTCCCTCTGTCTAGCTGAGCAGGGGCAAGCACGGCCTCTGAGGAGCTCCCTCATCTCGGAATCCCCGAGGGTGGTCAGAATTTCATGTGAATGTGTGTTTTCCTAGACAGGGGGGTCCACAGTATTCATCAGTCTCTCTGAGGGCTCAGAATGGTCACCATTTTTGGGTTTCTGCCAGGAAACATGTTCTGCCCTCAGGTCTCCCATCTGGCCTCTGTACCTGGCTGGGCCTGAACTGAGAGAAATGGGTAAATGCGAGCGGTGCTCTGGGCAAGTACTGGGAGACGACAGGGAGGATTTTGTTTAGTGTCACCTTGAACAATGCCGCCTTGTCCAAGCTCAGCCTCTCTCTGATGGCACCCTGGAATAATTAGGCAGTGGGGCCGGGTCCCCTTATTCCTCCCTAGCAGAGAGGGCTAGGGACTCAGACTGTGCTACTGCCACAAGACCCCCCTGAACCAGGAGTGAGAAAGTACTGGATGGGTTTGTTCTGGTGTGGCTTTTTAAAAGGGTTCTGTAGGATTTGGCATCAGCTCCTGAAGGACAGGTATAAACCAGACCTGCTTTCAGCTAAGTGGTTCCTGGCGGCAGCACAAGACCTGAGGCCTCTACAGGCCCAGCCCCGGCTGGGCAGTGGCGGCCCCAGCTCCCAGGCCAGGCAGGGGAGGGTCATGCCACCTCGCAGCCTATCCATTATGGCCCGCCTCTCCGCCTCCTCCATCTCCCCCCCTCCACTCTCTTGACACGTGACAGTCTCCGTGGCCAAGTCTGCAACAGAATTTTTCATTGCCAGAGGGAGCCCCTAAATCGAATCCTGCCATTCCCGTTTCCAGTGCTGGCTCCAGTCTCTAGGACCAGAGCTGAAGCCAGCAGAGGACTCATGGCTCTCCAGCATTTCTGCCCAGGCTTCTTTAAGTGTCCGCTCCTGCCTCCTTCCCTCGCTGGGGAGGGCCCAGAGCTCTTACTGCCTTCCTCACTCGCCCATACTCTTCCTTGTAGCCCAGGGTACCCGAGTGTGGCTCAAGCTATATACCCACAGGCTATTTTTGTCTCACTGCTCTTCTGCCTATTCCATCCCATCCGTCAGCAAATCCTAATAGGTCCCTTTGAAACCCATCTCCTCAATGTGAGCTTCCACCCCTTCTCACGGGGGTGGCTGCAGTGGCCCTCCAGCCTCTCTGCATCCCCCTGAACCCCTCCTACGTCCATTCTCTATACAAAAGCTCCCGATCCATTCCTCCTCACCCTCAAAATACAGCTAACAGTGCTGCTGACCTGGGATTAAACACAAGCAAATCTAATGATTTTGGCTAGAAGATTTAGTACAGGCCATGCCTTCGGAGCAACTTCCGTGTCCATCACTATGGGTCATTCTTCTCAGCCCGTGTGCAAGCCTTCACCTGGGCACCAGGCACTGTGGCCTGTGCTCCCAACACCATCTGTACAGCAATCACCCAGCCCCCTTTCCAGAATGTTCCACCACAATGACTCCTGACCCCATTCTGGTAACGTTCTGGCTACTTCTCTGCCTCTTTACTAGAGAATCTCAAGGGCAGGGGTGCATTTGAGGGGAAAAAGGCTTTTTAATCTTCAAACCTGATAGGTTGAATGCAGACAGGTGCAGATGACCAGCATTTACCGGCCTGCTGCCTATTGTGGGAGCAGACAAGGAGGGTATTCCAGTGCTGCGGACTTGAAAAGACCTTCGGTTCTTAGGGATAGGATTAGGGAAAGAAAGACTCTAAGGAAGAAATGCATTATAGGAAAAACACCACCCAGTCAAGCCATGCGGATACAAACGCCTCTCCAAAGAAACAGGGCCAGGAAGGTCCAAGGGACTCAGACTGGAACATAACTGCGACACTCCCTCCCCAGGGGCTCCCATTACCCTTCAGGAGCATGGTGGGAGTTGGCGAGGCATGGGATTGTTCGTCTGCTTGGCCTGTACTGCCCTCCTGTGGAAGGCTGTGCTATGACAGTTGCCCTAGGAGTGTTGAGCAGTTCCTGCACTGGGAGTCCACCACAGTCTTGGCATCTGTGCTTAGCTAGTCTCCCATCAGCCTTTGCCTTGTTGTTCTTGTAGCCCCACAATGTTTGGACAAGCAGAATCATCTGCAAATGTCACTGCCATGACCTAGCCTGAGCTGGGTTTATGGCCAGGCAGAATGGCACATGCCTGTAATCCTAGTATTTGAGAGACTGAGGTAGGATTGCTGAATTCCAGGCCAACCTGGGCTAGACAAGACCTGGTCTCAAACACCCCCCCCCCCAACCCCAAAACAAAATGAACACAAAACCAAATGAATTTACTAACTTTGAATGGTTTCTAATCTCTCTCTCAAAGCTATCTGGTCACAGGAAGTTGGCGGGCTAGGGTCTCAAAAATGCCCTCTAGATCCCCTCCTTAGTCATCCTTTGGACATAGAAGCTCCTGAAACAGAGGCCTCAGCAGTTTGCCTTGGGTCTTCCCTGCAGTCCCCCACACTCAGGAAAGATGTGGGCTACTTGCTTTTCAAACACTTCTGACTGGAACACACTGCTTACCTGGCTGGGGTGAAGACATTGATGCCACTCCCGAAGCTAGAGTCACAAGAGCCATCTGGACCTCCTGGGAGAGGAAGCAGAACAGGGTGTCATGAAAGGCTATTTGGGATATCGTATGACAGCAAGCTTTCTGTTGGATCAGATGGAGTTTCTCAAACTTCTTTTCCCCTGACCTTTTGTTTTTTACTTTAAACTGTGATCCTCGCAAGTACCTAGGATTACAACAATGAGTCAACCACAGCTGGTTGCTAAGATTCTTTTTAGACATAATACTGTGAAATTTGTGAAATTTATCTAATCACTTAATCTCAATAAAAATTATTAAAAGATTCTTTTTAGACACTGAAAGTGTTTTGATATTGATTATGCTGGTGATTACATAACCCTAAATATACAGAAGTCACTGAAATGTACACTTTAGGTTGGCTATAAATGGTACGGAAAATATGTCAATCAAGGGACTGACGTTGGGAAAGACTTAACTGCAATCTGCCTGCCTTTCTCCATAGGGCCAACTCAATTCTGTCACCTGTAGTGACCTTACTGCTACATGACGGGGAAGAACAGCGTCTAAGTGGCATCATCAACAATGGCTTTTATCCGCTTAAAGAATAACCTTTTAAAAACCGCAACCTTTTTAAAGAAGCAAGATGCTCCAGCCTAGGGCCAAAGGGAAGGAAGGCGAGATGCAAGAGCAGTGAATCCTGGCAGGACAGATATGGCAGCATGTCCCTGGAGGCCATGTCCCTCTCAGAGACATCTCTACATTTGTAGATGAACTGCTAGGACTCAGAAATTCATTTTGCACTCAGCCAGTTCTCCTGAGCTCCCTCCACATGAGGATCCCTATAAAGCAGGGCTGCCAGGGCAAGGCCCAGACATGTGATTCAGCAGACCCTGTGCAGTTGCCCTGTAGGGAGGGTCTAGCAATTCATATGCACTTGCAGCAGTGAAGAGCACTCGGCCTCCCAAAGCCTCACACGGGATGTTAGTCATCCCTCCAGTGTTTGCCAACTTGATGAGTAAAAGGGAAACTGCTTTCCTCTGCAGTCTTCTGATTCCCACTCACACAGAGCATCTTTTGTTGCCCTTTTGTGTTAATTCTTCTTCAGAGCTGTAGGCTGATAAACAGGAACTCTGCAGCCCCTTGGCTTCAGCTCAGGCTCTACTCCTCAGTGACTAGCCATGGGATTTGGGGCAAGCTACCTGACCCTGCCTCCCTTCCTCCACTGTCCACCACGAGGGGGCGTGACACATGAACATTTGTTAGGTGTTTACAAATGATACCTGGCACATCCTGAAAGCGATATAAGCATTGTTTTTAAAGTGGTACTGGGGTTTGAACTCAGGGCCTTGTGTTTGCTAGGCAGGTGCTGTACCACTTGAATCATGCCTCTAGCCTTTTTTGAGTTATTTTTCAGATAGGGTTTCATACTTTTTGACTAGGTTGGCATTGGACCTCAATTCTTCTACCTCTACCTCCTGAATAGCTGGGATTTATAGATATAGCCCACTATGCCCAGCTTGTTTAATGAGATAGGAAGATAACTTGCTAACTTTTTGCCTGGCATAATCCCAAACCATGCTTTTCCTGATCTCTGACTCCTGAATAGCTGGGATTATAAGTATGAGTCACTGTGCCTAACCTAATCTTTCTTTTTAAAATTTAAATTTTATTGTAAAGGTAATGTACAGAGAGGTTACAGTTACATAAGTCAGGTAATAAGTATATTTCCCTTCTCTCATTTTCTCCCTATTTTTTTCCCTTCCCAATTTCCCTCCCCACCAAGTTGCAAAGTTCATTTCCAACTTAGTGTCTAGTGAGTATCACTGTTGAATTGGTTCACCCTTCGTCCCCCCATTTCTGTGATTCCCCTTTCTTACTGGTAGCGTGGCACAAGTTGTTGAGCACTTACTTGCCTAACAAGCATTAGGTCCTAAATTGAAACCTCAGTACCACAAAAAAGAAAACAAAATTCTTAGCAAAAAAATTAGAACTTGTGCCTAAGTAGCAATAACAATCTATTTGGAATACAGGGGACAGGTGGGTATGGCAAAGATTCCAGGGAACTCTGTGACAAATTACCTTCTTTCTCAAAACAAACATTTCAAGATATAAAGGACCATATTATTCCATGTCCCTTGGCATACAGTCTGCTCCTAACTTAAATGATGTATATAAAACCCATCAGCCAGGTACATGGTACATGCCTGCAATTCCAGCACTTCAGAGACTGAAACAAGAGAATCTTGCATTTGGGGATGGCCTGGCTTATATGGCAAGACCCTGTCTAAAACAAAACAAACAACAAAAAAGAGGAAGAGAGAAAGAAAAAAAGGAAGAAAGAATGTATCATCATCTTTGTGTCCTAGGAATATAAACCCTGAATAGCTATTTGGTAATTACTCTGATTTTCTGAAGTGTGATAATGGCATTGTGACTGTTTTATAAAAGGCATTTTGGTCTTTAAGGAACACAATCATTTGCAGATGAAATGGTCTGGTGTTGGAAATGTGCTTCAAGTTGACTAAGGCAGGTGGAGGATGGGAGAACAGAAGCAGAAACACTGGTCACAAGCGGATGAGGGCTCAGCTGACGCAAACTGGGGTCCCTCATGCCTTCATTCACTACTTGCTGGGCATTTCCTAGGCCCTTTACAAACTCCTTTATTTCTCTTAATCGCTGTACATAGTTGATTATCTCCATTTTACAGATGGGTACGGGGCACACTGAAGCCTTGGCCAGTTGTAGGCAAATGTAAGTGTTTAAAGTAGGCTCTGTTAGGCTATGATGGATGGTAGGTTAGGTGTATTAAATGCATTCTGAATTCATGGTATTTCCAACTAGCAGGTTTAGCAGGATGGAACCCTATTATAAATTCAGATGGTATACCACATGTTACATATGCAATAATATGGTTTGAAACTCACAGCCACATTGTACCTTAGGAAGTACTAGGTATTAAGAAATATGGAATCTTAGCCTTAGGCTGAGCACTGGAGCCATGAATATTGGTACGTACCTATAATTCTAGTATTCAGGAAGCTGAGGCGGAAAAGGAGGATCGTGAATTCAAGGCCAGTCTGGACTATATATGAAGACCAAAGTGAGGCTAAGCAGGAATGAAGTGAGCTCAGCCAGGATTGGAAGTTTGTCCAACCCCCAGAATCTTTGTTGTTGTCAGTTGTGAGGCTTGAACTCAGAGACCAGGTGCTGTCCCTGAGCTCACTGGTGCTCTACCACTCTGAGCCACAGTGCCACTTCTGGTTTTCTGGTGCTTAACTGAAGATAAGAGTCTCAAAGACTTTCATGCCCAGGCTGAATTTGAACTGCAATCCTCAGATTGAATAGCTAGGATTACAGGCACCCAGTTGAACCCCCAGAATCTTTGCTGTGACACCTGAGGCAATTGGGGATTATCACAGGATTAAGTGGGGGAGGCTACATTGTATAACCTCCCAAACAGGGCTAAGCAGGAGCTGCCACAGATGGAGATGGACTGGGAGCAATGGACTCAAAGAAGGGGTCTAGACTGGGTCCAAGGTGGGTATGCACACATGTGTACTATGTAGGCTGGATATAAAGAGCCCAGACTGAGGCCAGAAGACAAGACAGGAGGTTCCTATCACAGCAGGTGGACAAGGGTTGAACAGTAGGAGGAGAGGAAAGAGTTAAGTTGTGGAGGCTCAGGCTGGGCTGAGCCTGCTCACTGTCTAGCTGGGTTATCTCTGGCATGGTTGGGACTCTTTCCTAGGCATCTTGGTAAGAATGTGATTAGTTACAAGCTGAGAAGGGCTATGAGTGAATGTGAAGCTGTCAAATTAGCTGTTGCCATCTCTGGGAACGACGATAAAATGTGCTTTTCATCTGCTGGAATTGCTGTTTATGAGGCAGTAAAATCCTGAGCCAAGCTGCCGGAATGTGTCCTGGTTTGGGGGAATGCTCTCCTGAGCAGGCAGCTGCTTGAAGAATGCTTAACTGAGAAAGGGTAAAAAAACTGCATTGGCCGGGAATCGAACCCGGGCCTCCCGCGTGGCAGGCGAGAATTCTACCACTGAACCACCAATGCTCTGGCTCAGAGAAAGTGTTTCAGCTGCCTATCATAACCCACAGAATGGAGCAGTTCCTTCTAGACCGCTCCAATGTAATCAGAAAGGGTGGGCTGCTAAGTATACTTGAGGGGAAAGAGGTATTAACTCTGTGTGTGTTAAATGAGATCTAATTCATATAACATAAAATTTCACTTAGTAGAAATGTACAACTGGGTTTAAAAAATACAATCAAAAAGGTGTACAAACATCATTGCTACTTAATTCCAGAATATTTCCATTACTCCTAAAAGAAGCCAGGGTCTGTAAGCAGTTGGTGTCAGGACCCACCTCCCCTTAACCCAGACAACCACTATTTTACTTCTTGACTTTGTAGTGCGAGGCACTAACTTTCATGTTAAGCCAAAACCAAAGCAAAGTTAAACAAGGAAAAGAAAATCCCTCAATTCTCCCCCAAACCAGATGTGTAGCTGTTTTAAGATGTATGACTTAAGTTATGTATATACTAAAAAATTTAAAATGTCAAAACTTTGACACTGATTGTCTTTTGGTTGAAGGCAAGTCTTGCTGCTTTGTATTTTTCTGTTTTGAAAATGTTCTAAAATGAAAATAAAACAAAAAAGAGCCACAATAAAGTATCTTGGTGCAAGTTCATAAAGCATGTTTAGCACTGAGACTTTTAATTTCTCTTAGCAAGAAAGCACTTCTCTTGAAAGGCCTGTACTAACTTATTTCCTCTTTTTCCAGGAGTTACTTTAAAAAAAAAAAAAGTGTGTTTAGCTGCTTGCATTGGCCGGGAATCGAACCCGGGCCTCCCGCGTGGCAGGCGAGAATTCTACCACTGAACCACCAATGCTCCAGCTGTGGGCTGTCCTGCCTCCAGCTGTTTTGCTTGTCTTACTTGCAGTGTTATTAGCAGAGCTGCAACCTGACTCCTGAGGCAGGTCCAGCTAGGAGTGCTTCTCACTTCTACCAGTCACACCCACAGGAGGCGGACCCATGGGCGGTCACTGATAGTCTGCGCAGATATTCAACAGAGAAACCCACAAGTAGTAAAGGGAGAAAATGCTTTTGGCTCTTGCAGAAAGCTCTAGCCTTTATCCTTACAGACTTGCATCTTGAACTGACTGCAAGGGAGGTGATCCGAGCTTTCTCAGTGAGGATAGGGTCAAAGAACTCTAGACAATGTTTGAACTCTAGACAATGTTTAAACTCTAGATGCCAGGCAACATAAAAATGGTTGCACTAGGTTATGGATAAACACAAAAAAATGCCTCAAGAATCTGAGTGGAACACAGTAACTCATTATTTTTAAAGACTTCCTGAGCACTGAGAATGACTGTGGCAGTCAAATGGCTGATGTTAAAGGCCAAGAAAACAGAAGTCCTGTGCAGCCTGGTGCTCCAGCCAGGTTCCACACAACGACTTACTGTGGCGTACCCCAGAGAAGGATTAAGGGCAACATGCAACTGATGGTCTCCTAGGTGTTAAGAGCATGGGTGTGGGGGGAAGGGTGTGACGTGAATCTGACCATGCACTAGCTGCTAGGGCCTCAGGAATGGAGATAAACAGTTCCTGCTTCACTGGGCTGCTACTAGAATTACACGAGGCTGCAAGTCAAGTCCCAGGACCTCAGTGCATGGAAGGTAAAGTGGGAATGTCTACTCACCACGAGCTGTGCCTTCCTGCTTTGCCAGGGAGTCCTCAGGGTTGAGTTCAGCCTGTCTCTGAACTGTTGTCTTTGGCTCATCTGGCTCATCGTCCTCCGTGGTGACCAGCTTCATCAGACTCTGGTTGCACACGTTGGCCACCTCCTTGATGCCTGTGTCACTGATGTAAGGAGTAGCCTTACACAGTCCCCCTTAGGCTTGATGTCTCTGGTCTTCCTGGTCAGGGGCTCAGTCCTCCCCAGAGGCTGTCAGTGGGCAAGCAGGCAGTTTGACCCGAGTCTCCTATTACCCCAGAGCCTCTGTGAGTGGTTCTTCCTTCTGGGGCAGGGTGGTGGAAGAGGGGGTGCAGAGTCTTCCTACCAATAGGACTTCTACCTATTGAGGTGTGCAGTTGAGTTTAGAAGAACAGAACTTTGGTGCCTGTAAGCGTGGCCTCAGGTCTGTAAGTAAGCAGATATGGTTGGGAATAGCCAGCTTTCCATTGGGATACCAGTACTGAGCTTGAACTCAGAGCTTTGCTTTCTTGCTTAGCTCAAGGCTGGTGCTCTACCACTTGAGCCACACTTCTATTTCTGGCTTTTTGGTAGTTAACTAGAAATGAGAGTCTCAGAGATTTTTCTGCCAGGTTGGCTTCAAACCATGATCCTCAGATCTCAAGCCTCCTCTGTAGCTAGGATTACAGGTGTGAGCCACCAGTGCCCTGCTCCAGCATTCCAAATGCATGTTAAGCCCCATCTCTTTTTTCCTAGATGCTAAGGACTATTTGGAGTTGTGAAGGAGATACCAAGGGAGCCCCCTCCCCTCTCAGGGTCCCTCTACTTCACAACTTCCTCTGAGATTGCCCTCTCTTCTTTTCCCTGGAGTGAAGGATACTTTTCTTGCGGTCATCATAGGCCAGGCAGGGCAGGACAGCCGTCAGGATCCCCGAAGAGTAGGGCAGCATGACTCGGCCAGCTAGCTGGATGAACTCCCGCATCCAGCACATGGCCGTCAGCTGGATCAGGTCGTCTGGAAGTGAAGTCGGTGGGTTCTGGAGGGGTTGGCTCAAGCAGCCAGAGAGACCCTCCCAATGAATGCATGCTTGAGCAGGACAGCGTTGGGGTATGGGGGCAACACAGGCTGAATTGCTTCTAGCCTTCCTTGCCAATACTCCCTTGCCCAAGTGCATTGGCTTTTTCCAAAGGAAAGTCCATGCGGACAGTGGGCTGGAAGGGAATGACCATGCTGGGCTGGACTGCGGAACTAGCCCTGATTCTCTGCCCTCTGCAGATCCATGCACCCCCGTGATGTGACTTTGAGTCTCATTTATCTAGAAGTGGTGTTTTTCCTACTTTCCTTACCCTTTTTCTCTATCTGGACTTGCTGGCTACTCCAGCCTATAATGGCCTGGCTCAAGCCTAGGCTTCTAGAGACCTTGTCCTCTCTCTCTTGAAATCCTGCTGATACCATTTGAACACACAGAGACCAGTCTGCGGAATGATGTGGCACTGGAACCCATTGCCTCTCACCCCAGCTGCCAGCCAGGCAACTGCTAGACATGGGAGAAGCTGTCTCAGACCACCCCATCTAGTCACTCTTGCAACTGACTGCCCAGGTGCACACCAGGCCCAGTCTGGCTAAGGGGAGTATAATTCATTCCACTGACCTGCAGACTCATGATCAGTAACAGTTGCTATTGTTTTAAAGCAGTTATGTTACTCAGTGGTTTGATACCTCACAAAAACTAACATATACGATCCTAAGCTCCAAACATTCCAACCCTAAGTGCTTAGGCCATGCCTGCTGCAAAAGGAGCTCCAGATCTTTACTTTATCTCAGACAAAATGAAAGGATTTCCAGGTCAACAGAGAATCTGGCTCTCTTCCTCACCAAGACCCTGTATACCATGGCGCCTGCTGTCCAGTGTCTCCTACCATAGCTCCTGCCTGCCTCCTCACTGGAGCCAAGACACGAGAGAAAGGGGCTTCCAAGAGGCAGCTGGGTCTTCACACACTTACCTGTGGTCTGGCAGTGGATCACCAGGATGTTGGCCATTTCAGCAAACTTAACACTGGAGGGGTTCTTCTTAATTTCCTTCAGGAATTCTCCAAGAACTACCTCACACCTACCGATGAGAAGAGGAGGAAGGAATAGCACCAGGTGGTGCTCTGGGTTGGCCAGGTGTCAGGGGGACACTGTTTAGACACCAGGGGTGGAAGCAGAAGCACACAGGTTAGTACCAGCATCCTAGGCTCTCCTGCTGGCATGGGGCTTGGGAATCTTGTGCAGCCCATGGGTCTCAGCAGTTGCTTGTCCCACTTTGTACTCACATTTTCCGAATCTCTTTGCCATTGTCACCCAGGATCTGAAAGAGTCCATCCAGGATCTCTGGCAGGTAATCCAGCAGGTTGATGTCTGGCACAGACTCCAGAACCAGGATCTGGCCAAGGGGAAGCGGGAGAAGGGAGAGTTGGCCCAGGCGGAGAGCCTCCTCTCCCCTTTACTGCTGTCTGGGGACCTGGCAGTGAAGGGAACCCTACAGTGTCACATGTCACAGTAGTCAGGTGTCTCTGGGACAGAGTGCTGGCAGTGATCATTTTCCTTCCACATGCAGAGGCTGGTAGTTTGACTCCAAGGTGATTTGGATGCCTGGGGAGAAGGGGATGGATTGGGGAGGCCAGCTGAGGCTAACAAAGGTAACTGTGGGAGGAAGTACTATGGGCATCAGAGATTCGTGGGTGTTTTCTGAGATAGAGAAAGAACTGTATCTCTTCAGGGGCAAACAGGATGGATGGATGTTCAAGTCAAAGGTGGATAAAATGTTTTGGATTACTAGGATTGCTGGCTACAAGGGTGATAACAAGGAGACCAAAGGAACTACAATACCCTTCTCTGTCATGGAGAAGAGTCATGTAGAAAGTAAACTTTGCTTTGCCCAGGAGTGTTAAAATAAAAGGGGTGACCAGGTACGGTGGCTCAAGCCTGTAATCCTAGAGAGCTGATGCGACTGGAGCAGAGGATCTCTGTGCCTGGAGGAACCATGCCAGGGGCTGGACCTTACCCAGGAGATGATGAACTGCCGGGCATACTGGTTGTTGGAGTAAATCCTTTCCCTTAACAAGGGGATGAAGCCCACCAGGTCAAACTTGTTACTCTCAGTCACAATATCCTGTGGATGAAAAGAATGTGAGCTGTCAAGAGGCAAAGACCAGGCCTCTCTGACCTACTGCGTTACTGGCCCTGGGCCAGCTCTAGGGTCAGGTAACCATGAGGGAAACAGCAGAGCCTGAGTTACAGAGGTGAGGTCCCTGGAGAATCTACCTTGTTACAGGCCAAAACATAAGCAAAACAGGTAAGACTGAAAGGTCCAGGGAACTAACAGAATGGCAAAAACCTATTCCTTGTAGTCTAGTCCAAATACCTGTTGTTCTGTCATGGGAAGAGTGGTATGGTAGGAAAACTGCTTTGCTTTGCCTAGGAGAGTTAAGATAAGGGTGATAGCCAGGTATGGTGGTATGGTGGCTCAAGACTGTAGCTCCCCTGGGAGGCAAATCGGGGGATTGTGATATGAGGCTAGCCTAGGCATAAGTTTGTGAGATCCCATCTCAATCAGTGTTGGGCATAGTGGTGGGTGCCTGATATCTAAGCTACAGAGGAAGTACAATGGCTAGGCGCAGTGCCACACACGTGTTATCCCCAGCTACACAGGGAAGCACAAGTAGGAAGATTATAAACCAGGCATAAAGCAAGACTCTACCTTGAAAACAACCAAAAAGGGGCTGGAGGTATCGTTCAAGCATCTGCTTAGCAAGCACAAAGCCCTGAGTTCAACCCTCCATATTCCCTGCCCCCCGTCCCCTCAACTCCCGCCACCCCATGCTGCAAATCCAAAACAAAGAAATAAAACAACGAGGGAAGAACACCTTCAACATCAGAATTTTTCAACTGTACATATAGAAAAATCAGATTCTAAAAATAAGAAGATGGAAGTGATTACAAAGTAAAAATACCTTTAAAAGACGATCCAGGAGCTCAGATCCACTTTTCACATTGGGGTCTGGGTCAGCAGCTAGCTACAAGGCACAGAAACAGGAGAGAAACACAGAGGAAATGGTCACAGTCAAATGCAAGCCAAGAGACCTACCATATACCCATGGCCACCAAGCCTATGGTGCAGCTTAGAACACAAAGTTTGCTCAGTGAATGGGTCTGAGAAAGGTGGGGGGGGGGGAGGGAGGGAGGTAAAACACCCTGGCCGAGGAGTCAGGTGCAGAACTCCCATGGACATCCCCAGGGCTTTCCCAGCTACAGAAGGTTACCTTACTCAGTCCGTCAAAAAGAACATTGAAGTGGGGCAGCACAGCACCCCGGGCCACCTTGACGATGTTGTAGAGGGCCTCGCAGGCATAGTAGCGTAGCCTGCTGTCTGCATCATTGAAGCAGGTCAGCACAGGCTCAATCAGCTCCTTCAGGTAGAGCCCAGAGTCCTGCAATGGGTAGAAGGCAGTGACACAGATCAGAATGGTAAAAGTTCCTGGCTCCACAGCCTGCAGTGTCAGCTGATGCCCAAGATGCTTAGGCCTCTGAGCAGGGGCTGGGCTTAAAGATCTATCCCAAGCCAGTCTCCTAAAAGAGGGGTTACATCTGAGGATATGGATGTAAGGCCTGGAAGCCACTCTTGCTGGTCTTAGGTGTAGGAAGAGTGGTAATAAAATACAGATCTGCAGGATCCTGCTGGGTCTCGATATGAAAGGTATCGATGCTTCAGTTACAGTGGAGGCCATCACTAGTGTGTCTGTCCCCCAGGAGAAGTGTTACCTTGCCCAGGGCGATAGAGCAGGCGGCCAGGCCGATGAGGCCCCCTTTCCGGCTGTGGGGGTGCTGGGACAGAGCAAACTCCTGAGATAGGGTCTGGATCACATGCTTGATTTGCACGGTGTTGTTCTGGGCCACGAATTCCCGAACCAGCCTGGAAAGAGAAAGAGGAGCTGTGGGATGGGTGGAACCAGGCTGCCCTAGCTGCATGGGGCTCCAGAGAGGGGCATGGGATCAGGAAAGAAGAAGTGGGATTTTAGGGCAGGTCTTCTCAGTTCTGCTGTTGCCTGGGAGATGCTGGATGGGCCATGATTGTTTCCCTAGTCCAGTCTCAGGTTCCTTTTGTGTATCCTCTTTGGAAGGAGGAACTATAGCACCATTTCACTTTTGAAAATGTAAACTATTGTCCCACTGAGGATCATAATACTTCTACTGGATTTATGGAAGATTTGTTCAACTTTTACTCATGCACAGAGGGTGTCTTCATCTGGCCATTATTTCAGGGACAGCTCTAGCAATACTCTATAGACTGATGGGCAAGACCCACATCCAAACAAGTAGCTGTAACAAGTGTTGTACAAAGCCATCCACGGCTAACGCTCCTTAGGTGGATTGGGAACCAAATCTTTTTTTTTTTTTTTGTCCATTGTAGGGCTTGAACTCTGGGCCTGGGCACTGTCCCTCAGCTCTTCAGCTCAAGGCAAGTGCTCTACCACTTGAGCCATAGCACCATGTCTGGTTTACTGGTGGTTTATTGGAGATAGGAGTCTTAAGGACTTTCCTGCCTGGGCTGGCTTTGAACAGCGACCCTCAGATCTCAGCCTCCTGAGTAGCTGGATTATAGATGTGAGCCACTAGCACCCAGCTGGATAACCAAATCTTAAAACACGTTGACAAGCATTTCCCAGGTAAAGGAAAGAAGGCAGAGCTGGGTGCTGGTGGCTCACTCCTCTAATCCTAGCTACTCAGGAGGCTGAGATCTGAGGATTGCAGTTTGAAGCCAGCAAGGGCAGGAGAGGCAGTGAGACTTGAACCACCTAAAAATTGGAAGTGGAGGTATGGCTCAAAGTAGTACAGTGCTAGTCTTTAGCACAAAAGCTCAAGAGCAGCACCCAGGCCCCGAGTTCAAGCCTCACGAATAACAACAACAACAACAAAAAGGTATATTAGTTTTTTGTTGTTATAATGAAATAGGAGAAGTAGGTTACTTATGAAGAAAAGTTTATTTAGCTTATGGTGTTGAAGGTTCAAGGCCATGGCTCCTGAATCAGCTCAAGTTCTAGTGAAGGACTTCTTTGCCATGACAACGGTGGGCGCTTGTATGGGAGAGAAGAATCACATCCTCATGGGGCTGAGGGCTAGAACTGAGAGATGAACCAAGAGCCCCTGGTGGAAAGTGAACTCCAGTTCCTAGCCCCAAGTCTGAAGAAGCAGTAGCATATGAACATTTGTTAAGGCTGGAGATATATAAACCTGTCTCCCAGACTGAACAAACCAGCCAGGTGAGGCCCAGGAATCTGACAGAACTCCTGTAGTTATAGAGACAGCCCAATGAGAAGAGTCTTGCAGATGCCTCAGAGGACAGCTGGAGCATTGGTGGTTCAGTGGTAGAATTCTCGCCTGCCACGCGGGAGGCCCGGGTTCGATTCCCGGCCAATGCAGTGCTGCTTTTATTTTTGTCTCTTCCTGGCTAGCTTTGTCACACAGGAGGAGCCATCTTTCTCAACCACAGAGGGCCTGCAGCAGCCGCCCAAGGCCCCAGTGAGTCTGGCACCACACGTTTGGCTCAAGGGAGTGACTGGGGCTCCCCAGAGAAGCTAGGCTGGCTGTGGCAGCTCAGCCTGTAGTCATCCCCTGAAGGGGACTCCATTGTACAGCTCCTCAGCCCGTGCTGGTGGCCAGCAGAAAGCCTAACACAAACTAAATGGAATGGGAAATTCAGACAACAGAGGGGAGACACACCCAAGTACTTACTGAGCAGGGAATTGAGCGCCAGTTTCTGTTTTAAGGCCTGAAGGCAAATCAATTATGTGTGCGTGTGTACACACATACTCCACATGCCCACACCCACCTTTCTGCTCCCTCCTGCTCTGGAGTGGAGGCTTACTGTTCTTGCAGCACTGCTGATGTGGCAGCATCAGAGTCTGGGCTGTGACTCAACAGACATACAAGGAGGCCTAGAATTAAAGGAGGTGCCACACAGCTGTAGACAACTGGAGCATTGGTGGTTCAGTGGTAGAATTCTCGCCTGCCACGCGGGAGGCCCGGGTTCGATTCCCGGCCAATGCAACAGCAATAAACTTTTTAGCCTTACGACACTGAACTTGAGATTTCATACAGCCTAACAAATATGTGAATACTGTCAAAGGACTGCAAATGACTTATTACTAATTTGAGGTTGAAATGGCTTTGACAAGAATTCACTGAATTTCACTCCACTCCACAAAGATCTAAAACCTATGCGTCCTCATCCTTGAAGAATGCAGGATGTGGTATACAATCAGTCCATAGGGCCAGCTGTGCCTCCCTCCCCCTCCTGCACAGGCGGCCTGCCTGGCAAGCCTGGCCCTGCTTCTGTCTGACACAAATCTCAACGGCACCTGGAGTGGGCGTGAGGACATCCACTGGGCTCCAGCCAGGACCCAAGAGGGAAGCCAAGCCCTCCCCCCACTTCCAGGCATCCCCAGAACCACATCCTCTCCGGCCTCCTGTTATTCCCAGAACAGTTGGGATGAGCACTCCACCCAGGAGACAGTCTCATATGGGATGATGCATTTCCTAGGCTTGAAGGGCTCTCTGCTGGAGTTGGAAGGAAACAGAAGAGTCCCTCAGGACTACAGTGTAAGGAAGGTAAGAAGAGGGAGGTTGAGGCAGGGAAAGGTGAGGTGAGGTAAAGAGAATGGCTGGTGGCTGGTGGTGGGGAGTGCAGGCAGCCTCATGAGCTTCTGAAGCACTGAGGGTTCTGAAGAGCGAGTAGGTGTTGGTTCTGGACTGCTGAGGAAAAGGTGAACAAAGTTCAGGGGTAGCATTTGGCAGGATCATAGTCAAGGTGGAAGGGAAGCGGGTGGCAGGGCTGGAGAGACAGCCCGTGGTGAGCAGCAGACTGCTTGGCAAAGGGCTTGGCATCTCATTCTGGTGGAAGGTGGGGAGCAGGTGAAGATGGGAACCGCGGGAGGAGGGACGCAGTGGTGGCTGGTGTGGACCTGAGTGGCATCCCAGGGAGCTTTAGGACAATGAGCTCACACAGTGACTGAATGGCAAAGGAGCCCAGGGGTTGAGGTTCTGGTGTCTTCTCTCTGCTGGCCTCCTGACAGAGAAGCTGGGAAGCTGGGGGTACCGGTGTTCTTCACCCTTTGCAAGCCCAGAGGAACCTTCTGCTTGGCTGGATGCAAGCTGGGGTGCCTCTACCACCCGAGTCTTACCAGGCATGGCTCAATTCCTGCCACTATAGTCCCCAGCCATTACAAGAGGATAGGCAGGCAGTTCAGATCCTGCAGGATCAACAGCCAAGTCTCTACTGGGCAGAGCAGTGAGTGCATGGCAGATAGAATTTCTTCATCTCCTGGCAAACAAGCACCAGCAGACAAGCAGTGGTTCCCTCTGGAGCGGAAGCTGTGCAAACATGTTCTCCAGAGCCCGGGCCTGGGGTCAATCCTAGGCCACCAACAGGATGGATCTGTCTCTTAAATCAAATCAAGCTCATCCTTCGTCCAGACATGTGTGGAATGAGAAGAAAGCCAGGGGCCTCTCCAGCCTGCCCGCCCAGCTCCTAACATCATCTTGCATCACAGCCAGAACTGCCTTCCTACTGGGCCAGTACGTCCCACTTCATCTGCAGGGACCCTTCCTTCCTGCCCGCCCCCAGCGTGCTCCACTCAGCCTGCAAGGCCTGACTCAGATGCAGCCCTCTCAGCTTCCCCCACTCTCTCACAAAGTGGGCATGTCTCTGAACCCCAAAACACTCAGTGACCTCTTTCTGTAATTAAAAAAAAATGAACTGGTGGTGTCACCAGTTATATTCCTTCCATCTTTACAACTCCTTGATCAAGTCTCTGAGGATTTGACACCATTCTTGGCACCTCTAGCACCAACCTTGTCTCCTAGTCTAGTGCTGAGTATCTACCAGGGGGCCAACCAACAAACACCTGCAGGCGACTGAATCTATGAGAAGGCTGGCCCCACTGACGCAGAGCAGAGCACAAGCAGTAGGGCAAACCTGGGCAAAGCCAGACTGGTGGCCTGGTAATGGTCTGTAAATGGAAACCCAGCCTGTTGGGTTAGCTAGCCTCTGTAGAATTTGAAAGGTTAAGGGCCTAGTCTTATCCCCAGTCAAAAAGAGACACCTTGTTAACTTGTCACAAGAGACACTTCCTGGGCTCTTGAAATGCATGCTGGGAAAGGCCCGGCATGCCTCAGCTGTGCACAGGATGTGACCTGAAGTGTGCCTGCTGAGGGGCAGGCATGCTCTGACTCTTCGCAGGGGGCTTCAAAGCTTCAAAATTCTGCTCTCAGCCAGCCAGGGCACAATGTGGCTCTTCACTGGGAAAGTACAGATAGGAAAGCAGAGCAAGTGAAGTTTAACAGCTGGCATCCCCAGTTCCAGGCTCAGTCTCTCTTCAAAGACTCTACAATGTCTCCGCTTTCATCTATAGCTTGGGAGCCAATGGTGGGGGGTTTTGAGGCCCACCTCGTTTTGAAGTTAGTACTTAGCACAGAAACTCTCACGATCACAAATCCCTGGGGCCGTTCGCTGACACAAAGGTCTTGAGCTCGACTGTTCTATTCACCAGCAAAGAGAATCCGTGTGTGCCTGGTTTCTTCATAAAAGCACTGAAAAATCTTTTCAAGGAGGTGGTCCTCTAGCAATGGCTTAGAGCTTCCATTTGCAACTGGTCAGGAGGGTCACAGGATGACAGGAACATCTGTCCCCAGAAGACATGAGCCCCAAAGCAGGCCAGCATGAACACATCACACAGATGTCCCTTTCTAAGAAAATGAGCCGTAGGCAAGGCTGGGCTATATCTGGACCATCATCAGCTAACTAGGAGAAGGCCTGAGGTCACCTTGCACCACACAGCTATGAGCTGCCTGATGATTTCAGGGGGTGGTTCTTCCTCAGGAAAACCTCCTTCCACACCTACATCCTTCACCTTCCATACCTGAAACAGTCCCAGAGAAACCAAGTCCCATCCTGTGAGTCTACAAATCCCAGTCCAATCAGCTGCCACAGTCTCTCCCACCTCCTGCAACCACTCCCCACCCCCAAGCAAATGAACACACCCAATGAAGGTAGCAGTTCTCTTAAGCAAAAGAAAGGCTCTCTCTCAGAAGTCAGACACACCACTTTCTCCATACATTTCTCCTGCTGCTGCTGGGTATTCAGACATCTCTAAGCATCCCTTTACATCTTGAGGTGCTCTGAGATGAAGATCAGGAGAAGGCAGGAAATGAGTAACCACTGGCTGAACATTCACTATATGCCAGGCAATAATGTGCGGTGTGCTTCACAGGCATGGGTCTAAAGTTTACACCTAGAAACGAGAACTCCAGATGGACACTACATACCCATTTACAGTTGGGGAAAACTGATGCTCAGAGATGATGAGAAACAGCACACACGAGACCATACAACTTGTGGATGTATGTTATACTTTCTCCCTCACAAGGATCAGCGAATACCAGGCCCTTTACACTTCTTATTGCATGAAACTCCATTTACATTTATTATGGCACTGAACAGCATCCCATCTGCCCTTGCAGATGCCCCACTAGCCCATCCTGTGTCCTAGGTGGCAGAGGTTTCAAGCCATGACACTCAGATTCCCACGTGTTCAGAGGAGACATCCTCTGCTCTAAGAGGAGATCAGTGATATCCACAAGGACTGTGTGCAGTTTTTTGAGAACAAGATAATGCTTCATATCTGGTGTTCTGCGCTGTGTACACTACTAGTACTTGATTAAATTCCTTCCAAGAATGTCAGCACCAAGGAGCAAAGTCAGAACCAAAGAGACAGAGATCTGCATACACTATCCAGGCCACACCCATTTAACAAATGTTGATTGAGCCCCTACTCTCATAGCTGTGAGGAAGATACAAAGATACATCTTTGTATGGTGTGGTGAAACCTTCAGCATGAACTTGGGTTGCTTCTTTCTTTCCTTCTTTCTCTCTCTCTCTCTCTTTCTTTTTTTTTAATCCCCTGCCAAGTCCAATTATCTGTCTCAGCTCCTTGTGTGACACATTTTCTATGTGACATATGTATTCAGATGGCATATCCAGGCAGCAATTTCCCAAAGAGAATCTGGGTAAACATCTCCATCTGCTTCGCTGAGTATTGCAGTAATTTGGTTTTCACTTGCTCACCAGTCTCCAAATAATTGAATGGGAAAAGTGAACATGTGCCTCTGGGACAGGCCAAAGACATAAAAAAGGCTGAGACTTAACTGACAAAACAGACTGAGTGAACACCCACTGGACATGACCAGCAGAGGATAAAAGAGTCACAGTTGGTACAAGAGGCATGTTCTGATCTCAGGTGACAATAATTATGACACTTCAAAAGGTTTCCTTCATACTGTAACAACACACTACTGGCATTCTTTGAAACTAAGATACAGTCCATATTCCATAAATTTGCTATGTAAAGTGGACAATTTAGTTGTGGATTGTGTATATTCACAAAGTTATGCAAGCGTCACCACAGTCAATTTGAGGACATTTTTGCCATTCTCGAAGAAATTCTGTACCCTTACTGCTACACTCCATTTCCCAAACCTCTTCCCCTCAGTCCTGGCAACCACTAACCTTACTTTTTGTCTTTTGGGGTCATCTTATATAAATGGAGTCACGCAACAATGGCATTTGTGCCTGACTGGCTTCATTCAGCACAATGTTTTTAAGGCACATTTTTTAGAAGATTAGAAAAATGAAGGCCCAAAGAGAGGTTAAGCCAGAATCACAAACACACATGTTCACAAGGGTTAGGCCAAGGAGGAGGGGACTGGCTCTCCCTGTCTGCTGGGAATGTGGGCCCCACAGCCACAGCAACCGATTTCTTGTAGGAAGCCAGAAATCCAAATCTCACTGTGAAGTTTCTCAACTTAAAATGCTGTATGATCCAGGCCAAACTAAACAGTGTGCAGGCAGGACACAGTCCCTGGCTGCCAGCCTCTGACCCCTGGATTATGCAATTTACTGAAGGTCCCACTGCTTGAAAGCGGCAGAATTAAGTGGAATTCTGACCCAAACTTCACAAACTGCCTCAAGACATTCAGTAATTGTGGTTTTTTTCCCCAAGCTGGCTGACTCCAAACCAGGTCAAATGGGAAAGCTCTGCTCCATCTTCAATCTCAGACAAAGGAATCCTGTTAGCCCTGGCAAGGCAGAGAGGCATTACTGGAAATTTGGATCCTCTACCTTCCAGAGCACCTACATTTGCTGGCCTTTGGTACTCAAAATTCGGACAAGATCAGGAACTTGAGATGGGTTTGGCTGGGATGAAACTCAATGCGCAGAAACAACAGATTTGACCAGGAAGGGTGTCATCTGCCCCAGTGAGGAGATAGAAAGGACTTTGCTTCCACAGGGTCCAGCACACACCGCTACCTGTGGACACCCACAGGAACCAAAGTGCCTGCAGGTGATTCTCCTCCACATCCACTCTGGGAGAGGACAGGCAGAGTCTTAACAACCTTTTTATTAGGGTTGTAATTTTATTAGGGTCAACCCTTTTTATTAGGGTTGGTCATGGACTATGTTTCTTGAAATTGAGAGGCCACAAAACCTGAGGTTTCTTAACCTAAATACCTTGGTCTTTAGAGAAATTGTGTGGTCACGTTGGACCAAGGTGGTGGAGAGAGTTCTCCAGGTCTTTGGCTCAACAGGCACATAACACGGATATCAGATGTTGGACACTAGAATTCCTCTCTAATTTTCACGGAGGCCTGTCATGGTGACAAAAAACCCTTTAACTGCTCACTGGAATACCACCTGCAGTATTGACTTTGTCACCTAAACAGATGGACTCTGAAGCGTAAGGGGCAGCTCAAATCACCCTAAGCTATTTAGGTATAAAATCGCTTTTATATGTAGGCCTCCCTTTTTTGGCAGGGAAAGCCATTCAAGGTATAGGAAGGCGTCCCCCTTCCTCCCCCCCACCCCCCGCTGCCCCCGTGCTAGACTGAAGCCAAGGCCTCCCACTTACTAAGCAAATGCTTTATTACTGAGCCTTACACCCAGCCACCTCTCCGCCTGTTTTTCTGAGACAGGGTCTTGCTATGTTGCTCAGGCTAGCCTTTAAGATGTTCTTACTTCTGTTTCCTGAGTGCTAGGATTACAGGCCTGTGCTACCACGTCCAGTGTGTGAGGATGCTGAAGCCCTAACCCCCAATTGACCATATTTGGATAGAAGGTCTATAAAATAATAGACACTAAATAAAGTCTTAAGAGTAGAGCTCTGATCTCATATGATTAGTACTCTTAAAAGAGACACCCAGGACATCCCCCCCCCCCCACTGCCACACACACACCAAAAGAAGTGGGCATATGAGTACACATGTGAGAACAGCTGCCCGCGAGTCCACAGAAGAGGCTCGGGATGAAATCTACTTTGCTAGTACCTGTATCTTGGGTTTTCCAGTGTCCAGAACTGTGAGAAATAAACTGTTACCGAAGCCACCCAGACTGTGCAATTTTGTTATGACAGTCTGGGCAGACTATTTATAATCACATTTGTGCACTTAGCAGGAGCTTTTGAGAAAAGCTCAAAGCATACTTAACACCTCTCAACTTGCATTATTCCCCTTCACCTGCCACTCCACTGAAGAGACCATGGCTATACACGGAAGCCTGAGATTTCCACCTCCTTGTAAGCAGCATCTGCTGCTTCTGCCCGTGGAGTAAGTATCCTATTTTTTAGCTCTTCTTTAAAGGGATTCCTACTCACACTTCACCATGACCACTGAGCTCAAGCAGATAAGGCTGTGGGTTCGGGAAAGGCAGAGGCAAACCTGATGGGCAGCCAGGCTTTCTTTTTCCAAACTCCTGTCAAGAGCCAGCATGCTCTGGGATGATGTGAATAGAATTCTGCCTACATGGAACTTGAGGTCTTGAAGGTGTGGCAGATTCAGGACAATGGCAGATTCTCAGGCCCAGAGATTAGGGATCTTGGGGAGGCCATTATTCTGCCAACCAAAAAGTAATAAAAACAGTACTGACAATTACAAAGAATTAGAACAATTGTCTCTCTATAGTATATAACAATTATAACATGCTGGATATTGTACTAAGCACTTTACAACATTAGTGCAGGTGATCAAATAATCTTATGAATATTCTTCTTATTCTACAGATGAGGTCATTGAGGAGAGCAACTCAAGGGCCCTTCCCCTACCATCATGTGGCCTCCTAAGAAACAGGGTGCATCGAAGGCAGCCAAGAACAGTATTACACATTTTTATTTCTGAAGCATGTGAGCTGACTCATGTCAGCTACACAAGCAACTGTCCATATTCTGACATTTTCTTTACAGGTTGTTGGCAGAGATCTGGTTGAGGGCCACTTTGACCAGGCCATATGAAGACGATATTCAAATATACAATATTCTATGTATAGAATAGATTTGTTGTTGTTGTTGAATTCACGGCTTGGGTGCTGTCGCTCAGCTCAAGACCAGTACTCTATCACTTTGAGATACAGTGCCACTTCTGATTTTCTGGTGGTTAGTTGGAGATAAGAGTCTCATGTGCTTTCCTACCCAGACTGGCTTCGAACTGTGATCCTCAGATCTCGGCTTCCTGAGTAGCTAGGATTATAGGCCTGAGCCACCAGCATCTGGCTGAACAGCACTCTTCAAACTTTAAGATGTGCAATAATCACCCAGGGATCTCATTAAAGTATATACGTTGATTGTGAAGATCTGGCTCATGTGAAGCTGGAGTCTTTTTCTAACATGCTCCTGATATTGCTGTTTGAATAACAAAGTCCTTAGGGTGCAATATTATTTTCTCTACCAAAAATGTTATGTATGGACACCACACATCAAATGGCACTAAGCACTCTGTCAAGTGCTGAGGAAAAAGAAATAGGGTTTCTGTTCTTAGGGAGCTCAAAGTCTAGTAGAGGCTCTAGGTAGGGAGTTTCTCTGAATTTCACAAATCAAGGGTAAGATGAACACAAAATGAATCCCATTAAGGACAAAGCCCATACAGAACCACCTGCAAGGTGAGAACTCTTGCACAGGCTGTGTTGGAAGCAGCAATAATGCTGAGATGAATACCTTTGTTCAAGGACCCAGCACATAATTCAAGCCAGGATAAAAGCAGCCATTTCTTTTTTTTTTTTTTGAAACATTTGGTCTTTATTTTATTAAAAACATCAAAACCAAAGAAGCAAGATTAAGTGAGGTAATGTAATTTGCCCAACCTGGCAAAACCACAGGGGTAGGGGCAGGACTGGTACCAGTATCCACACCTGCTTCCCCTCTAATAATCTCTACTTTTGTTAGAAATGGAAAGCTAGAGTGTCACTCCTTAGGGAGGCCGGGCCATTGGAGAGGCTGGTTTCTTTTTTGCTAGTTCTGGGGCTTGAACTCAGGGCATGGACACTGTCCCTGAGCCTCTTTGTGCTCCAGGCTAGCACTCCACCACTTGAGCCAGAGTGCCACTTCCAGCTTTTTCTGAGTAGTTTATTAGAGGTAAGAGTCTCATGGACTTTCCGGCCCTGGGCTGGCTTTGAACAGTAATCCTCAGATCTCAGCCTCCAGAGTAACTAGGATTACAGGTGTGAGCTACTGGCGCCCAGTAAGCGAGGCTGGCTTTTATTTGCCTTTGTTCAAGGAAATTCTGTGCATCCTGCTTCTGGCCTATCTCCACCTATACTCTTTTCAAAGCCCATCTCCATCTCTACACTTAATCATACATGCCTCAGTCAAACTCCGGGGTTTTATTACAAATGGATTTGATTGCTAAAGAGGATGCTCTCCAATCTTTCTTCTGTGCCTTTTTCCCTCCTAACATCCTTCCAGGGAAGGGCAGCAGACCACTGTGGAAGAGGAATCTGAGAAAAATGAAAGAGGATTATGCTTTCTCCAAAGTCCTTTGAAGGCACTACCAAATCCTTCTGGCTCCAGCTGAGAATATCCAGGTAGAGGAGTTTAGCTCTCCCCTTCAAGGTCCTCCATGTCTACATCCTGGGGGACTTTTATCTTCTTTGGTCGTTTGCACTGTGCTTCACTAGTCCTGGTTGGCTTTGAAGGGGCTTCCACTTCCATAGCAAAAGCAGCCATTTCTGAGAAGCCAAATGGATGATAGGACAAAAGTGTGTGGTGGTACACTACTGTTTAGATCTTAAGTGTCTCCCAAAGGTCCATGTGTTAAACTTAGTCCTCAGCTTGGTACTACTGGGAAGTAGTAGAAACTTTTAAGAAGTGAGGCCGACTGGGAAATTATCCAGTCATTAGGGGTATGGCTTTGAAGGGGATATAGTATAACTGTCCTCCTTCCTCTTCTTCCTTCCACAAAGTGATTGGCTTTGCTCTACCACATATTCCCTGCTATGATAGGATGCCTTAAGGGTCAAAGGCTCAAAAGCCATAGGGCAGCCAGGTGCTGGTGGCTCACACTATAATGCTAGCTACTCAGGAGGCAGAGATCTGAGGATTGTGGTCTGAAGCCAGCTGGGGTAGGAAAGTCCACAATACTCGAATCTCTCATTAACTACCAAAAAGCCAAAGGTAAGGCTGTAGCTCAAGTGGTAAAGCACTAGCCTTGAGTGAAAGGACAGGACCCAGGCCCTAAGTTCAAACCTCAGTACTAGCACAAAGGAAAAAAAAAAAGCAATTGGAACAGAACCACAGACTGAAACCTCAAAAACTGTCAGCCATCATAAATGTTCTCTCTTTATAAATTCATTATCTTAGGTATTTGATTTAATAATGGAAAGCTAACACACACACAGAGCCAGCTTCAAAACCAACCAAACCCATGGACAATCAACCATGTTCATACATCATCTTTGGGTCCCTCTACTCAGTATAGCAGTCCTTATTAAGACTTGCTAGCACTGGAGAGCCAGGATACAAATGGAAAGTTGTATAAAAAGAGAACAGTCAAGAAAGTGATACCTGAATAGAAAAACAGATACAGTGGACACACAATATTAGAGCTGAATGAGAATCTTCTTAAAAAATGAAACCCCCTTAGTTGAGGAGGAAACTAAAATCAAAAGCACTTTTGGCAGTTGTTCTCCAGAGACAATTTTGTCTCTCAAGGGATATTTGGCAATGTCTGAAGATGATCTGGGTTGTTACAATTGATGGAATACTACTGGCATCTAGCGGGAGAAGGCCAGTGATACTGGTAAAAATTTTTATGAGACACAGAGAGAACTGCCTTCTATAACCAAGAATTATGTGTTCCAAAATGTCAACAGTTCTGAGGTTATAAAATCCCAAGTTAAGGAATCTGCCCCAGGTCAAACATGACTGTCAAATAAGGGAATAGATTTAGGCTCTCAACAGAACACCGTGCTATGCTAGAAATAACTATGGATGGTGTGATTGAGGAATTTTTTTTTTTTTTGGTTGGTCATGGGGCCTGAACTCTGGGCCTGGGTGCTGTCCCTGAGCTCTTCAGCTCAAGGCTAGCACTCTACCACTTGAGCCACAGCACCACTTTCAGCTTTTTCTGCTTATGTGGTGCCGAGGAATTGAACTCAGGGCCTCATGCACGCGAGGCAAACACTCTACCACTGAGCAACCTTCCCAGCCCGACTGAGGAATTTTAAAACTTCATTTAAATAATTTATTTTTTTTGGGGGGGTAAGAGTTGTGACGCAGCCCAGGCTGCATAAACTTAGGATTCTTCTGCCTCTGTCTCCAGAGTGCTGCAATCACAGGAATGCATAACCACTCTGGCTAATTTAAATGTAAATAACCATCATGGCCTCATATATGGTATATACATACACACATCTGAGGGAAGCTAGGAGGAGGGTGCAGAATCAGAGGGAAATGGGAAAAAAATACAACAGAGGGGCCCATCAGCTGCACTGGACATTGATGAAATTGAACTAAGCAACTTAAGGGCAGTGATGGGAGGGAGGGAATGAAAGGGAAAGAAGGAACAGGTAACACTAAGCAAAAGGAAAGAAATGTACATATCACCCATGTGGAAGAAATAGTTGTATTGTCAAAGCTTATGGAATTCACAAACTTTATAGACCAAGATAATGGCAATTTGCCTTGTGAAGGTTAAAATGTGTTTGTGACTTTAAGTATCATTATCATACAATACTGTAAAATTTGTGAAATTTATGCAATCACATAATTTCAATAAAATTATTTTTAAAAATGTAAACAAACACATTACCCTTGTTAAGGTAGAACTACAATCCATTTTTTTTCCTGATCTGGAGCCTCAAAGTTCTTTTACTTTCACAGCCTTCTTTCTATTCTGAAGCCCCCTTATCCACCTGATTTTATCACTAAGATTTGACTGTGTAAATAAAACCCCCACAAAAGTAAAACTTAAAAAATTCCCAGTTAAAAAAGTCCCTATTTGAGCACTGAGAAACAGTAAAGTATAAGATCACATTTATACATACATGTAATAGTGTTGGAAAAGCAAGAAAGGTCAAACTAGTCCTACTTCCACTTGCAAGAAGGATAGGCAATCCTCTGAGCTTTAAGATCATGAGGTCCACTTGACCACAGTTCCTTTCACTTCTCAAAGCTGGATAAGAAACCAAGTACCAAGTAGGTCCCTATCACTAGCAAATTCTTCATTTCTGACTTCTCTCCCATCAGAGACCACACACTGATCTGCTGGGTTTGATGGAGAGCACACCGAGGACTCACCAAGTGCCAGGCACGGTGCTGGGTACCACACACACATTATGCCAGCTTCATTCTCACTGCAGCAGCCCTCTGGAGCCTCAAGAGGTTAAAGAACTTGGCCCAGATCACAACCAACCAAGGGGAAGGCTGGGACACCCAGTATGACTGCAGAGCTCCCGCTCTTCAGCATCGCGCTAGGCGGCTGCAAGCACGTAACCAGCATCGCTGAAAGGCGTGAGAAGCACCCCCGACCCCCCGGGGGGCGCTGGGCAGCCCGGGTCCCAAGTAGCTCTTACTTCTCGATCTCCAGCGCTGCCACCTTCCGTTTCTCGTAGAGTTTGTCATTGAGGGCACGCACGATATTGGGAGTGAGCGGCGCGAAGTCCTTCTCGGGGTTCATCGTGGCAGCTCGGGGTACGCCCCGGAGCCTCGCGGCGACTCCTCAGCCCCCGGCAGCAGGGACCGCGCCAGGGCCAGGCAAGTCTGCGGCTCCGCGCTGCCCCCGGCGCCGGCTCATGGGCCACGCCACCCTGGGCCCACCTGCCTCGCTCCGCTGCCGCCCGCGCACGGTCTCAGAATCCGGGCCTGGATCCCGCTTTTTCACCCCTGACCTCAGCCGCCTAACGGCTCACGCGACTAGCTCCCGCCCGGAACCGGCAGCGTTCACTGGGCAGCCGCCATGTTACTCCAGTCACATGACACTGCAACAACTTCCGCCTTCCGCTGTGAGGACCCGCCCACCTCCAGCCACGCCCCCACGCGTAAGCCGCAGGTGGATTGGACACACCCATCAAGCTCCACCCATTCCCCCCACCCCCACTAACCTGCTCCTCTCCTGGTACCCTCAGTGTTGTGTGTAGGTTCGGTACTTATTGTAGTGGGTTTCTGTAGACGTTCGTGGGACCGTAGGGGTTCTTGGGGCCCGACTCAGAGTATACGCAAGTATTTCTCACCGTCATTTTCTCTGTATTCTAACCACTAGTATTACTTAACATTTTCTAAAATAAATTCACTTTAAAAACCTTAAATTTCACTTTCTGCCTTGCTCTAAAATCATGTCTCCCACCCCCGCCCCCATCGTGGGGGCATTTTTAATGACATTAAAATAAATTTCCCAGTTAAGAGTGCTTCTCTCTGTCCATCCCTAAAATTCTGGATACCACAAGCAGCAGTTACACCACTACTTGTAAACTAGGGTATATTTCCAAAGTTCTGACAGCCAGGAAGCTTGGGTTATAGACAACAGTCCAGATCTGCTGAGTGCAGGTGTCTAGAGGATCCCATTGGAAAGCAGCCCCTTCCGATCCTTTCACAGTAAATGGGTAGCTCTGTAGTAAAATCAGGGGAAAGGACAATTTGTGGTGGTAGTTTGCTTGAACATACAGTAACACGGAGATGCTCCAGAATTCTTCATTGTGAATAAGACTTACAAGGGGCTAGACCACCTCGGAGCCTAAATGATTAATATGAATGGCCTTGGATACCTATGGTACTCTTCTTTTTTTTTGGGTCCGGTCATGGGGTCTGAACTCTGGGCCTGGGCGCTGTCTCTCAGCTCTTCATCTCAAGGCTAGCGCTCTACCACTTGAGCCACAGCAACACTTCCGGCTTTTTTCTTTTTGCTTATGTGGTGCTGAGGAATCGAACCCAGGGCCTCAGGCATGCAAGGCAAGTGCTCTACCACTGAGCCAACTTCCCAGCCCAGTACTCTTCTTTAATGAGTTAAAAGTACGCACATAAAGCCGGGCGCTGGTGGCTCACGCCTGTAATCCTAGCTACTCAGGAGGCTGAGATCTGAGGATCGCGGTTCAAAGCCAGCCCGGGCAGGAAAGACCGTGAGACTCCTATCGCCAATTAACCACTAGAAAACCGGAAGTGGCGCTATAGCTCAAGTGGTAGAGCGCTCGCCTTGAGCTGAAGAGCTGAGGGACAGCGCCCAGGCCCAGAGTTCAAGCCCCACGACTGACAAAAAAAAAAAAAAAGTACGCACATAAAACGATCTTGAAAGTGGAGCATTGTTTTCAATTCATAGATTAGAAACAGAATGAATAAGGGATTATGGAAGACAGATATCTAGAATGGACCCAAAAAATTCTCATCCCTTTACATATATGTCCTGTACAATACCCTCCCCTTGAATGTGAACAAGTCCTTGTGAGTACAATAAAAATTATATTATATTCTCTCTATATAGAACATGTAATATTCTATATTATATTCTGTGGCAGAAGGCATTTTGTAGATGTAATCAAGGTTGCTAATCAATTGATGTTAAGAGAGGGGAGATTATATAGGTGTCACCTGAACTAATCACCTGACCTAATCCTTGGTTAGAAATTTGGCTGGGAATATGCCTTAGTGGTAGAGTGCTTGGCTATCATGCATGAAGCCCTGGATTTGATTCCTTAGTACCACATAAACAGAAAAAGCTGGAAGTGGAGCTGTGGCTCAAGAGGTAGAGTGCTAGCAAAAGAAGCTCAGGGACAGTGCCCAGGCCCTGAATTCAAGCCCCAGGACTGGACAGAAGAAAAAAAAATCTCTAGACAGACTTGATGAAAGAGTAAAACAGTCATGTTGTGAACACATGATGGTAAGTACAGTAGTCTCTAATTTGGAGAGCAGTCACCTGTCAGCAATTGACAAGAACGTGGGGATTTCAGGCAACAGTATCAAGGAAATGAATTTCGCCAACACACTGAAGATCTTGGAAGCAGATCTTGCCCTAATGGAGCCTCCAAACAAGGATTCAGTGGTTCTTGAGTTCAGCCGTGTGGGTTCCTGAACTGAGAACCCAGTTGCCCATTCTGGATTCTTAACTAATAGAAATAGAGATGGTAAATGTACTATTTGAAGTTGTTAGGTTGATGGTTAATTTGCTACACAGCCATAGAAAACAAAAACAGGGCTAATCCAAAACTCAGTAAACCATGGAAAAATTTTATCTAGAAAAAAAATCTATAAAATGTCTTCTTTCTTACTGGTGGCATATTCATAGGTGGAAAAACCTGTGAATTCATCTATTTGATGAAAGAAGGTGTATCAACAATATGAAAACTTCCTAAAACACAGATTCATCTCTAGGGGATGTATTGCTTAGTAGTTTTCTCCTCTTACCTTGAACATGTACTGCCAAGGACATTTGCAAATGTCTTGCAGAGTTTATGCATTTATGATTTGGTGATGGTTGATGCAAAACAAAATTAACGTGGATGATATGGTTCAATTTCTTCAATGTGTACTTACTTCTATTGCATTCATATCTAATATAATATTTCATTTATTTCTTTGATTTCTGATTTGGCTTTTTTCTTAAAGGTGAATGCAATTTCCCAAGGGTCATAATATGATCTGGTTTTTAATAACTGAAGCAGTGCAGATTTTTTTTTAACCAGAAGGAACTCTTTTATCTCGAAATTACTTTCTGGATCAGGTTGCTAAGAAACCAGTTTCTTATTCAAAGTGCAAACCTGTGCTTGGACCTACCTTTAGGCCAGAAGTTCCTAGAAAGAATTGGCTTCTTTTCTTTGATTTCTTGGAGACAGCCACTGATTAAGGCTAGTTATGCATAAGATTGGCAGTGATCTGGAGAATAAAGCCCCAGGGCTAGCCTCGCCTACCTACTCTGCATGATTTCACTGACCCTGGTGTACAGTCTGGCTGCTCCTGCCATGCTCTTCTAGACTAGTTGACAACTAAAATGTCTGGTTGCATGCTTACAAGATGCAGATACAAGTCGTCTGCATCTGTGTAGTAGCTGTTATGATCAATTATGTAACTGTTCTGTAATAACTATTAATTATAGCTACTACCAAATTATGTGAAAGTCATTATACAACTTGGATGCTGATGACATTGTAAGAAATTGTACCCCAGTCAAAGCAGTTTCTCCAACAGCAATGTAATTTTAGCTGGAGTTTTAGGGCAACATGGTTAAAGTTATAAGTAGCCTGGGGAGGCTACTCGTGGGTGTTCTTGCAGGCTCTCATCATAATATTGTCACAATCTCTGACTTGAGGTATGTTGCCCCCAAAACTCAGTGGTCAGACTTAGTGTGCCGAGAGGTCAGACTTAGCATGCCACACTTAGCAAGAGTTCTGTCAAACACCACCAGGGAGCCTTGCACATGGTTTTCTGTGTATCCTGACATTTTTTTTCCTGTGTGCCAGTATTGGAGCTTGAACTCAGGACCTGGCATTGTCCATTAGCTTTTTCACTCAAGACTAGTTCTCTACCACTTGAACCATAGCTCCACTTGTTTTTTGGTGATTAATTGAAGAGTCTCACAGACTGTTGTATCTTGTAGCTCTGCTGTGTACAGCTGTTTTTGATATGCTGATTTAATATGGGATATATTTCATATATGCAGTAGATAAACATATAATACAGAAAGAACTGTCACTGTAATTAAATGAGGACAAAACAGTTCCTTTAGAATACTATTTTATTCTCTCTTCTGTGTCAGTGGATGTGACTCTTAGCAGTGAGAAGTTTTTAGTAACCTCAGGGATCATCTAAGGGGTGATCCCCTTCAGGTAATAAACCCATTTAATTCCACTATCACCGCTTTCCCCCTGAGAACACATCACAATGAGTTTGGTGGTGATAGGGGTTTTGCTGCCTGAAGTGTTTCCCTCAAAGTAGACTGTGATGTTGTTGATCTTCTTGGGCCGCACAGAGTCTGAAGCACGGATGGCAAAGGCTGGATTCTCCACAATGAAGGAGAAATTCGCTGTATGCAGGAAGACGTTCTTGAAGGGGATCACTATGTTGTACCCAGCACGGATCACATAGGGGCCCTGAGGCTTGGGAGGCAGAGCTACTCCAAAGAGGGGGATGGTATACTCGCCACCTATAAGTGACGACAGGATCAGGAAGCCCTTGGTCTCACCCAGATGGCTGGGTTCAAAGAAGACTTCCACGCTGACTTCAGTGCCGCCCTGGGATCCTGGGGCTGCACTAATGACTCTTTCCGTGTGGAAGTCTGGACTGTCTGTCTGAAAAGAGAGCAAATGAACTTTACTCACACAGGATTCTAAAGAGCATCCTAGCAGCTCAAGTCCATCCCAGTTCTTTAGATCCTGGTCATGCAATAACTTATGATTTTATCAGCTGGGGAAGGTTATGAAGTTGAGTCATTATAACCTATACAAGAAGTGGAGGCAGAGATGTCAGCAATGTGCTTTGAGACACACACTAGATTCCTGTGGTTGGGCAGACATCAGGGCTGCTCCTTCACACCTGGTTCTTCTTTCCCTTTTTGCACAGGGAGGCTAGAACATTCTGGTTCCTCATGAATAAGGCAGAGCTAGTTCTACACAGTAAGGCATTGCATTGCCTGTTCAAGTCCCATCAGGGCCTTTTCACCCCTCTGGTGCTGTGACAGGAAATGCTTGAGATGGTGGTTGTTCTTCACCTGGATTCCTAAGTGGTTGTGAAGACCAGAGTCCTCACCAGCAAGAATTGGACTTTTGTTCTTTCCAGCTACCGAGCTCTGAGGCTTGTCACTACAACGTAGACTCTCTTAAATGATGTGACAGTCAAGAAGACTATCCCTCCTGACTATAGCCACAGCACCTCTGATTTTTGCTAGAAACATGATCATCCAATTGAAAAGCTACTTTTCCTAATTCCCCTTTTTGATAGGCATGGCCTGTGAAGTTTTGTTCAGTGAAATATCCAGCAAAGTGATGTGTCTAACCCCCTGATCTGTCTCCCTTGTAACTGCTAGACACATAGATGGTATGGCAAGTCATCTCAACCCATGTGGGCCAAAACAATTCTCTGCAGAGAGGATACCAGGACTGGAACCAGTGTGCCCTGTGGCACAGGGCTGCCATTTCAGCTCACACTGCTAGTATCTACATTGTTGCCTGTAGGCGGAAGGAATAACTTTCCATTTCGACTTTCCTACTGATTTTTGTTTTAGTAGTTAAAGCAAAATCCCAGTTGATATAATAGCAAATGTATTACTAATGTATATACTGTGGTTAAGTACTAAGAAAAAGAAAGCTTTATATACATATATGAAAGTCCTGTGGGGTTGGGGGTTGCTAGCTGTAGTTTGAATGTCCCCACCAAAATTCACATTGAAATTTAATCCTCATTGTGAGGGCTTGAGATGTAGAATCAGGGGGGACCTATATGAGGTCACTGGGTCATGAGGGCAGCCCTCCTGAATGGGTTAATCCCTTCATGGATTAGTGGGCTATGGGTTTATCTTTGCCAGTTATCAAAACCAGTTTGGCAGGGCTGGGAAGGTGGCTCAGTGGTAGAGTGCTTGTCTTGCATGCCTGAGGCCCTAAGTTCGATTCCTCATAAGCAGAAAAAGCTGGAAGTGGTGCTGTGGCTCAAGTGGTAGAGCACTAGCCATGAGCTGAAGAGCTGAGGGACAGTGCCCAAGCCCAGAGTTCAGGCCCCACAACTGATAAAAAAAACCCAAAACCCAAAACAAAAAAACCAGGTTAGCTTTCTACTTCAGCTGTACACCTTCTGCCACATGATGGCCTGTACTTTCTGGGGGCTTTGAAGAGAATACTTACCAGCAGGAGGCCCCTGCCAGATACAGCCCCTCAACTTCAGACAACACAGCTTCTGAAACTGTGAACTGAATAAACCTTTATTCTTGACAGATAGTGGTATAAACTTACAGCAATGGAAAATGGACTAAAACAGGGCTCTTACTTTCATTTGTAGTTTAGAAAGTTAATCCACTCATATAATAAGTGGTAAAACTAAAACTATAACTTATGACCACCATGTAATACTATCTTTCCCTGATCCCCTGAGTGTGATGTAGGAAGGAAGCAAAATTTCTACCCCCGCCCTCTTGAGAAAGTAAAAGTCAGTAAGAAAGAATCCAGGCCTGGTATGGTTTGTTTTTAGTTGGAAATTTCTAGGCAAGAATCAGGCCTCCAAAGCAAGGTTCACTATGACAATGAAGCCACTCTATTCTCTGTGTTTCATCTCTCTGCAACTTCATAGGTCATCTTCTTATTACTATTACTACTACTATTACTACTACTACTACTACTGTTGTTGTTGTTGTTGTCAGTTGTGGGGTTTGAATTTAGGGCCTGGGTGCTATCCTTGAGTTCTTTTTCTCAGGGCTGGAGCTCTACCACTTTGAGCCACAGTTCCACTTTCAGGTTTTGAGTGGTTAATTAGAAATAAGAATTTACGCCAGGTGCTGGTGGCTCGCCTCTGTAATCCTAGCTACTCAGGAGGTAAGATCTGAGGATCACAGTTCAAAGCCAGCCTGGGCAGGAAAAGTCTGTAAGACTCATCCCCAATTAACCACCAGAAAACCAGAAGTGGTGCTGTGGCTCAAGTGGTAGAATGCTAACCTTGAGCTGAAGAGCTGAAGGACAGCACCCAGGCCCACAGTTCAAGTCCCATGGCTGACAAAACAAAACAAAACAAAAAACAAAGAAATAAGAATTTAACAGGCACTTTTCTGCCCAGGTTGGCTTTGAATTGTGATCCTCAGATCTCAGCTAGGATTATAGGCATGAGTCATTGGTACCCAGATCTCTGTTTTGAATCCCTACTCTGGCAAGGGAAGGGCCTGCTTACCCTGCAGTAGTACTCTGTCTTCTGTCGTGTATAATTGGTGAACTTGGCAAAAACACTTTGGCTGCTTCCAAGAACAGTCTGGAAGTGGACAGGCTTCTCAGGAACTGCTGGCAAAGCCTTCATAGCAAGCTCATACTGATAAGAACCCAAATCACTGTTGTGCAAAGTAAGTTTACCATAGGTTTCTCCAGCTTTCAGAGGTTGGAATTCAAATGAGAATACTCCCTGGAAGAGAAGATGAGGCTCTGGTCATGTTGGAAGTCTGACCATCTCCTGCTCATCTAGTGACATAGCCAAGGCCTCACAGCACGCTGGCGGCAGGCTTGGGGCATCATGTACAAGCACACACACAGATCCCAAGCTAGTGGACCCTTGTCCGAGCCATTTCAATCTCACTTTCCTGCACCCTTTCTAACATTCTCTAGCATTCTCTAGTTCAGGTATTTCTGTGTCTGGAATCTCTTTGAATTAAAGAAACAGGTACTGGATTCTCTCTGAAAAAGCAAATTTATGGAGATAGTGGTTTCAGTAGAAAGAGGCCAAGGAACTCTTTGCCCAGAGCTAAGCTCAGAAAAGTTTATTCAAGGGAATCTTTTTCCTCCCTTCATCATTACCCATTACAAAATGAAACAAGGACTAGAGTGTGGCCTATTGTGGCAAACAGGGAGATTGAGTCAAATGCACCATTGGTAATGGATTGGTTAATTAACTGAAGCTGTGACTCAGTGGTAGAATGTTTGAACTCATAGTTCAAACCTCAGCACCTCAGCCCTACTCCCCAAATGCTAGTCAAATCTAGTAAAATATGTGAATTCAATAATATACGAAGTAAAAGTTGCTCTAACCATCCCCAATAATTCCTTCTTTTTTTGTTTTTGTTTTTTGTTTTGCCAGTCCTGGGGCTTGGACTCAGGGCCTGGGCACTGTCCCTAAACTTCTTTTGTTCAATGCTAGCATTCTACCTTTGAGCCACAGCACCACTTCCAGCTTTTTTCTTATGTGGTACTGAGGAATTGAACCTAGGGCTTCACTCATGCTAGGCAAGCACTCTGCCACTGAGCCACATTCCCAGCCCAGGTTTCCTTCTTTGGTAGAATATTATATAGCTATAAAAAAGAGTGAAGTTGTAAAAAAAAGCTATAAAAAGGAGCTATAAACACTGCAATGAAAGGTATGGATATTGTTAGTGGAAGAAATGAAGTTCTAAAAATGTATATGAAGTATAAGCTCAGTTCTTTGTCTTTTCTTTTTTGGTACTAGGGATCAAACCCAGGACTTGCTAGGCAAGCACTTGGTCACTAAGCTACATCTCAGCCCAATAAATTTTTGTGGAGAATTCTATCTATATAAATATAGAAAGGAGATTGCAAAGATACATTACCAAATTGTAATAGGTAGTTATATCCAAGTAGGGGAAATGGAATTATGGGAGTTTTGTCTTTCTATTTTGTATACTTCTGTAGGGCTGAAATTCTGTTTTACTAGTATATAACTAGTTTTTATTGCAGATATTGGAATAAAAATAAGATATCAGCGGGGCTGGGAAGTTGGCTCAGTGGTAGAGCGCTTGCCTTGCCTGAGGCCCTGGGTTTGATTCCTCAGCACCACATAAGCAAAAAGAAAAAAGCCAGAAGTGGCGCTGTGACTCAAGTGGTAGAGTGCTAGCCTTGAGCTGAAGAGCTGAGGGACAGCGCCCAGGCCCAGAGTTCAGGCCCCACGACTGGACCCCCCCAAAAAAAGACATCAACAATGTCATAGATGTTTAACAGAAAAGAATATGATATAAAATTTTAGATGAATTTTAAACACAATTACAACTTAGATGAGTGGAGAGATGGACAAATAAATACCAACTACAAGAAGATATAGAAAATCTATAGTCCTAAAACCATGAAAGAAATTTAACCAACAATCATGGATGACAGGTGTGGAACGCCACACTCAGTTTCTATTGAGATGGAACCTTTTAGACTTTTCTTCCCTGGGCTGGTCTGGAACCACAGTCCTCCTGACTTTAGCCTTCCATGTAGCTAGAATGACAGATGGGAGCCATGGGATCCTGGCCTTTGCTTTCCTTATACCACATGTATCTAGGCTACTCTGTGTGTGTGTGTGTGTGTGTGTGTGTGTGTGTGTGTGTGTGTAAGATGCTGGGATGTGAATCCAGGATCCCATGTATGTCAGGCAAGTACTCTACCCCTAGCTATTCCCCTGATCCTACACTTCTTTTGTAATTAGAAAAATAAGAAAAACAAGCTAGGTGCTGGTGACTTAGGCCCTGTAATGCTAGTTATTCAGGAGGCTGAGATCTGAGGATTGTGGTTTGAAACCACCTTGGGCAGAAAAAGCGCTTTGAGACTCTTTTTTTTTTTTTTGAGACTCTTATCTCCACTTAACCAGTCAAAACCTGGATGTGGTGCTGTGGCTCAAGTGGTAGAGTAATAGCCTTGAGCACCAAGAGGCTTAGGGACAGGTCTCAGGTCCTGAGTTCAAGCCCCACAACCGAGAAGAGAAAAGAAAAGAAAAGAAAAACATTTTCAGCTTGAACATGACAAATAAACAATAGAGACAAGGACCAGTAAAGAAGCTCATTTTAGCTGGGTGAGGCTGAGATCTGAGGATAATGGTTCAAAGCTAGTCTGGGCAGGAGGGTTTGTGAGACTCTTATTTCCAATTAACCACCAGAAAACTGGAAGAGGTGCTATGACTCAAAGTGGTAGAGTTCTAGCCTTGAGCAAAACTGCTCAGGGACAGCACCCAGACCCTGAGTTCAAGCCCATGACAAAAAAAAAAAGCAGCCCATGTCACTTGTGCAAACCCAAGCTAAGGGCTACTAGTTTGTGTGAGGAGTTTGACAGTAGAGGAAGGGAAGAGGAGAGCAACTGCCCACGCCTTCCTGCTCACTGCCAGGGCTGGCTTCTCCCCGGTAGATGTAGACCCTGAGGTCCAATGGCAGAAGTATCTGTCAGGGAACCCTGACCACCCCATACCTCAGAGTTGGCAGGGACGACAAACTGGGAGGGCAGGCTGATGTCAGGCACCCTGCAGTCCGTGGAGAAGGTCACTGAGTAGGGCAAGGGGTTCTCCATCTTAATGGAGGCTGATGTGCTCTGGCGGATGGGGCTGGCCATCTCAATGGTTTTGATGGTGCCTGAAGGGATGACTCTAAAGCTCACCACGTAAAACAAGAACTCATTGGTTGTCTCATTCCGGAAGATCACCTGCATTCACAAGGAAAATGGATGAATCAGGACAGAAGAAGAGTTGGTTAGGGGTCCCCTGCCTTTGCTCAGGGGCTCCTGTTTTCTCTTAGCCTTGCCAAAATAGGCCCAGGAAGAAAAGGTAGCCGGTTTGATCCCTCCTAGCCAGCCTTTCTCTTCAGGCATTCCAGCCCAGATCCTTCCAGTTAAGAGATGATTAAGGAGCCTGGGTTGGCTTTAGAAGAAGCTGGAGCAGGTTGTTTCATTATACACACACTCTCAGTAGCGATGGCTGGCCAGAGTTGCAGAACCAGCAAGACTTCAAGAAATTCAAGTTGAGTCCGGTGCTTGTGGCTCATGCCTGCAATCCTAGCCACTTAGGAGGCTGAGATCTGAGGAGCATTGTTCAAAGCAAGCCCAAAGCCAGCCCAAGAGTCTGTGAGACTCTTATCTTCAATTAACTAGCAAAAATTCAGAAGTAGATATATGGCTCAAGTGGTGGAGGGCCAGCCTTAAGCAAAAACAAACAAGCAAACAAAAAACCCCCCAAAACTGAGGGACAGTGCCATTAGCTTGGGTGATTCTATCGTCCATCTTCAGCTCCCTCCTCTTCCATGAACTACAGGTCCATACATGCTCCTTTTCTTCAGAGCCCTTGCCTATCTTAGTATGGAATTATACATTCATAGTGCAGTAATTTGAGTAGTGTCCATTTTCCCCCACTGGGCTGTGTGTTCCATGAGAACAGAGACTGTTTTGGCCACTGCCATATTGACAAAACTTATTACAGAACATGACATATGAGCTCAATAATATTTGCTAAACAAATGAATGAGCTGGGGCAGATAGCTCATGGATGAAACATCCCAGTAACTGGGGAGACATCTGCTACTCCTTAACAATTAGCCACCTCAGGGCCAGACCTCCAGGCTTTCTGTGTGATGCATTTAATGTGGAGATACCTTTGCAGTGTACAGCCCTTCCTTGTGGGAAAAGAAGTTCAGTTTGTAGTCTTTCTTGGAGCCAGACAGCACATCAATGTAATCCAGGCCCTTCATGGTAATGCTTAGGTCTGGCTTCTCTGGTTTCATCATTTCCACAATGACCCGGAATCTTGGGGCAGCACGAGAGCACATAAAGAGAGGAGAGAGCCAATGAAACTGTTTGTCCAAAGGGAAGAAGGAATGGTACTGTGTTTACTCATGATTTTATGGAAAGTGTGTGCTTCTAGGCTTCACTCTACCACTAACAGTAACAGTAGCTGCCATTCATTGTCCACTTATCCCAGTAAGTGCTGTGAATGTGCTACAGACAATCATTATCATGTCCACAGGAGGTTCAGATCACTAACATCTGCATTTTACCAATGGGGAAATAGAAAGCCAAAGAAGAAAGATAACATGGTCAGGTCACATGACTAGTGATTGGCAAAACTGGGATTCAAACTCAGTTCTGAGTCTCTAGGCCCTTTACAAAACACAGGTGGCCTTCAGGAAGTTATAGCTTTTCTCCTAGTCTCAAGTTCTCTATGAAAGGAAAGGACCATGCTAGTGGGTCTGAAGCTTCTCTAGTCCCCAAATTCCATTCTATTCCTACAAAGAAGGAAGACCCAATCTTCTTTCTTTGGCCAGTAGTTTAGGTAATAAGTTAGAGCACTCATTAATAACAAAGATGATCATCATGATGTCAATAACAGCTAACACTTATTGGACATTTATTTTGTGCCAAGAATTTTTCTAGTTTTTTTTTAAGAAGAAATAGCCCTACACAGGAGGAGCTAGAAGTTCAGGAAATGCTTGGCACATCAGAGAACATTGTCTCTTGATTTCTTGAGCACCTTCAATGTTATCTATGAGTACCAAGCAGGGAAGAACCAGGATGGATGGTGGGAGTTGTTCCTTTATCCCCCTAACTGGACCCTTTGTCCCACTCCCTCACCTCTGGGTCTTGTTCAGCCAGTTGGTGATCGGCAGAAGCTCTGTGTAGGGTGTCTTACAGGGCACTTCTCGGGAGATGGTGGCTACAGCTTTGGGGAGTTCAGCAGTTCCATGCAAAGCATACAGCCAGCCCGTCCCATCTGGGAGGGGGAAGAAGAGGGTGCCCTGAGGAGAAGAAGAAAGGTGAGCAGAATTTATTAGGCATCCATCAAGTATGGTGGGGTTACAAGATTAATGGAGCTTCTTCAAGTAAGCATAACACTTTTGGATAGCAGCTCAGCAATAGATTCTAAAAGTTATAAAAGTATTTGTAAGGCTGGGTAGGGTGGTATACACTTGCAATCCCAGCATTTGAGAGGCTGAGACAGGAGGATTACAAGTTCAAGGGAAACCTGGTTAATAGCAAGATCCTGTCTCACTCCCAAAAAGTTCATAAATATTTGAACCAAGTAAACCCACTAAAGAAAAAAAAATCTCTCCAGAGGCAAATTTTTGGAGAACGCCTTATAATATTGGTGGAAATTTGGAGATAAATTATCTAATAATTGAATGTTAAAAATTATGGAATGCTCACTCTGAAATCTTAGGCTCTCATTAAAATGGTTATCCCAAAAGCTATGCAGCTAAGCGGAAACTTGCTCATGATAGAATGTAAAGTGAAAAGAAACGGAATACAGGAGTGCTGTGCTGAGACCGCAGTGATGGATTGCTCTGGGTAAGGGTTGGTAGTAAAGAGAAGAATATTTCATTCATGTGGAAGATTGTAGCTGCTTTTCTTTTCTGATTTTTTTAAACAATTGCCATGGAATTTTTGCAATTACATTAACAGTTAACTGTTTGAAGCGTGGCGGAGGACTTCATTTTAGAACACGGCCTTAGGTAGGCTCTGGTGGCTCACACCTGTAATCCTACCTACTCAGGAGGCTGAGATCTGAGGATCTCGGGTCAAAGCCAGCCTGGGAAGGAAAAGTCTGTGAGACTCTTATCTCCAATTAACCAAGAGAAAACTGGAAGTGGTGCTGTGGCTCAAGTGGTAGAATGCTAGCTAGTGAGCTGAAGAGCTGAGGGACAATGCCCAGAGTTCAAGCCCCATGACCGACAAAAGAAAAAAGAAAAAAACAACAGAGCCTTTGGCTTTCCCAAGAATCATCTATTACTACATGATACATAGGCAAGAAGGGAAGCCAATTATTAAATCAAATTAAATTAACTTATTTAGTGCCAATACTGGGGCTTGAACTCAGGGTCTTGCACTCTGACTCAGTCTTTTTCTACTCATGGATGATGCTTTACCACATGAGCCATACTGCTTGCTCTGGCTTGATGGTTAATGTGAGAGTAGTCGAATGGCTCTGAATCATAATTCTCAGATCTCAGCCTCCCGAGTAGTTAGGATTATAGACATGAGTCACTAGTGCCCAACTGGAAAGCCAAATCTTGAGCATCTACACTATCTCCACTGTTCCATCATGACCTGGGTACCCTTTGTTCTCTTTCCTAACATTCTCTGAGTTCTGGGCTCACTGCACCTTCCTTCTGCTATGCCAGGAATCCAGTGAGCGGCCTCAACCTACCTGGTGCTTGCGGTTCTCCACGTTCATGGTGCGGGGTCTATATGTGATCTCATAGGGCTTGTTTTGCTGATGGGCCTCCAGGGTGACAAACTCAGGCCCTTCCCAATGCTCGCCTTCAAAGATGGGGTGCAGATTCCAGGTCTGGTTGGTGCGATTTGACAACATGATGGTCTGTGTGTGTTTGGAGCGGACTTGGCAGGTGAAATTCACCACCTAGAAGAAAGCTGGCCTGTTACCTTCCATGGCACTTCCCCTGACCTGTCTTCAGGGGCCAGATGCACAGCATGTGTATGAGTGAAGACCGATTTTTTTTTTTTTTGTTGGTTGTGGGGCCTGAATTCTGGGCCTGGGCTCTGTCCCTCAGCTCTTTAGCTCAAGGCTAGCACTCTAACCACTTAAGTCACAGCACCACTTCTGGCTTTTTCTGCTTATGTGGTGCTGAGGAATTGAACCCTGGGCCTCATGAATGTGAGGCAAGCATTCTACCACTGAGCCACCTTCCCAGCCCCATGAAGACCAATTTTAACATTGCTTCCCAGAGTGAGTTTATGTTGATAAGTTTCCTCTTTGTTCATTAATTCAGTCAACAAATATTAATTGGACAAACTGGCATTTCAATGAAAATATGTTGACAGCAAATTAATACTTGAAAATGTGTTCCACATTATCAATCATTAGGAAAATGTATATCCAAAACCTCAATGAGATATTACTACATATCCAGTGGAATGTCCAAAAATGTAAAAAAACCCAACTACATAAAGGGTTGACAAGGATATGGAGCAAGTAGAACTGTCAGATGTTATTGGTGAGGTTGTAAAAGGACATAGTCACAATTAGAAAATACTTAGGAATTTTGCAAGTAGATATATCCTGTGGTCCAGCCATCCACATCAAACATTTGCACAAGAGAACTCAAAATGTATGCTCTTGTGGAGACTTGCTCATACATTTTCTGGTACATTGTATGATTCTGTCCATTTAAAGATCTTGAGATAACAAAATTATACAGGAAGATGGGTACCATTTTTGTTGTTAGGAAGACTCATAGGTCTTACAACAGAATTTGATTTAGAAGTCATGCTAATGTAGACTTCCTTGAGAATGCAATGGTTGAGTTGAGAATCGACGAAAGAACAAGAATTAGCTAAATAAAGAAGGGAATACAAAGTCCCTATGGTGGCAGGAGCCAGTCAGAAAGTCTGATGTGTGCTCTGATGAGCGCATTCTCTCACTGGACTACTTTCCGCCACTGGTCCCTCACCGAGCAACATGTACTTACCTCTTTTATTGCAGGTGGTCCTACACAGACCCCAGATAGGGTGAGGTACAGAGGACTGCCTCCCTGGATGAAGCAGAGCAGGTTTTTACAGAGACTCTCCTTTCCCATCTCAGTGGGATGGTAGGTCACTTCGAAAGAAACCTCCATGCCCGCAGTGATGTAGCCTTCATCTGGCCTGATGGAGAAATGAGGCTTACATTTTCTGATATCCCATTTAAACCTTTTCCAAGACAAAAGACAACAAGGAAGATAGCGGTTACAATTTTTGTCTGGAAAGAAGAGCCTTACCCTGAGCTGTTAGCTGCATAGTTTCCCTCTTCACTTACCCCTTAGGCCCTAAGGAGAAAGATATGCTAGACAGAGTGGAAGCAGTTGGAGACATAGGCCAAGGTCACTGGGTAAGGAGATTTGGCTCTCTCTCAGAGCTGACACAGGGTAGAAAGTGTCTGTCTTCTTACTCAGGACTGTCACATTTGAGAAATGTGCACAGACATGCACACAGGTGTTCACAGGATCACACAGCTAGTAAGGGGCTAGGATAAATTCCTGAGACTATGGCCTCAACCACTCCCTGCACTGCCTCTCTGTTCAGATCCAGACAAGTGGTGACTCTCCCTTCATGTGAGAGAGACACTTATACTTAGTGGTACTGGAATCTGATGGCCCTGGAGGGCCACTCCCGTGTCTGGGCACTTGGTGTGGGCAGGAGACAGAAGATGGAGGGTGCAGACCAGTCTCTTCAGTGCAGGCTTGCCACAGTGTTCCTCAGGGTCACATTCACACTGAGTCTGTGTGATAAATACCCCCTTTGGGTGTACAATGTACAGATCTGCACTGCTGGGTCAATATTCATGAGGGAAGGGCCTGGGAAGATGAGCTGTTACAGATACAGCTGGATGCCTAGCTCATATTTTCTACTTCCTGGCTGTATGACCCTGGGCAAACCACCCAGCCTCTTCGAGCCTCCCTTCATCTATGTCATGGGGACACTGTAGTAACTACTCCAGAAGATCCTAGGCTAATTAATAGGAGATCTCATGCGAGAATGATCAGCATTGTGCTAGGTGCTAGTGCTCATGCCTGTAATCCTAGCTACTTAGGAGTCAGAGATGGATTGGATTGTGGTTCCAAGCCAGCCCAGGCTAAACATATCATGAGACTCCCATTTCATTAGAAAAAGCTGGTCATGGTGGTACATTCCCGTGACTCCAGTTATGGTGGGGAGTGAAAATAGGAAGATTGTAGTTTAGGATGGCCCAGACAAAAAGCAATTCCCATTTCAAACATAACCAGAGGCATGGCTCAAGCAGTAGAGTGAAGCATAAAACCCTTAGCTCAAACCTTAGTATCACTAAGAAAGAGGGTGGAGAGAGACACACAGAGAGAGACAGAGAGAGACATACACACGCAGAGAATACTCAGCATTGCACATATGGTAAATTCTTGCTACATGTGTGGTTTTAGGAAAAGCTATTCAATTTTGGTTCCCTCACCTGTAAAACTAGCTCAGTGGTAGTATTGAATTCCCAGGGCTGTTGGGAATGAGAGGGATGAGACGTGTGACAGGACTGTGGGAATGTTCTCGGTCATATTTTTCAGTAGTCACCTCAGCAATAGTCACTTTGGTCAGACCACTGCTGTCACATCTTGTCCCACCCACAGTAGACAAAGGAGAATACATAGAAGGGAGTTGATAGAAATAGGAAGTGTCACGTATGTTATCTCACAAATAAAATCAAGCCAGGTGCTGGTAGCTGATACCTATAATCCTAGCTGCTCACCAGGCTGAGATCTGAGGATCACAATTTGAAGCCAGCCCAGGCAAGAAAGTGCATGAGACTCCCATCTCCAATGAACTACTGAAAACTGGAAGTGGAGCTGTGGCTCAAAGTGGTGGAACACTAGCACAAAAACTCAGGGATAGTACCCAGGCCCTGAGTTCAAGTCCCACAATGGACAAAAAAAAATCAAATCAAATCAGGAAACACAAGCAGTGTTTGCACATGTAAAATGACAGCTGGCAATCCAGGGACGGAGACGTCAGCTTTGGGTGGGCCGCATGCTCTCCTACCTTGCGCCCACGTCACCAGTATTAAACATAAGGATGCGGCGTGTAGCTTGTGTCTGGTACACAACTGGTCCAAAGGGAAGATGTTCCTGGTCCAGGGAGATCTCCAAAGCCTGGCAGCAGCCGGTGAGAAGGAAGAGGGGGTACAGAATTCCCAAGAACTCCGCAAACACCTCCTCAGAGAAGGGAGGCACACGCTTCTTGGGGGAAAAGGTGATTTCCACTTTGCAGATTTCTTTGGGCTTCAGGGTGATGTTTTGGAAAGGCACCAAGTTGATGACCTGGCCAAAACAAACAAACAAACTGGGCTCAGCAACTAAGGGCAGGGAAGCTCCCGGGGCTTTGAGTTCCTGAGGTCTAGCTGCTGGGGCTCTCAGTTGAAAGCATAACAAATCTCACATCTGTTCTAACCAGCTGTGACATCTTTGGGAACGTACTTAAACCCTTTGTGACTTGCTCTCTGGTGAAGGTCAAGACCATGTATATAGAATATGGGGTACACGATAGGCATTTGATTCCCTTTTCCTGCTCCCTTTCAGCTTGTCTTAGGCATTTCATTCTTCTTTTCTTTTCTTCAGGTACAGGAAATGGTAGCAGGAAACAGGAATCTCTGGGCTCATGTGTTTCTCAAGAATCATCCCCTGGGATTGTCATAATGCAAATACCAGGCTCCTCCTGCCCAGGTCCACTGAGTCAGTGTCCCTGAGATGGCCTCCTATCTGCATTTTCAAAAGTTCTTCAGAGATTCTAAAGTTTGAGAACCAGTGCATAAATTTGCATTTCCCTTAGTCCTGGGAGAAAGTGAATTGAAATCTATCTTAAGAACGTGTGTTCCTGGCAGGCACCACTGGCTCACGCCTGTAATCCTAGCTATTCAGGAGGTTTATCTCTGAGGATCACAGTTTGAAGCAGGAAGGTCCATGAGACTCTTATCTTCAATAAACTACTTGGAAAAAGCTGAAAATGGTGCTGTGGCCCAAGTGGTAGAGTGCTTGAGCACAGAGAGGCTCAGAGATAGCGCCTAGGCCCTGAGTTCAAGCCCCAGGACCAGCCTCCCCCCCCCCAAAAAAAAAGAAAGAAAAAGAAAAGAAAAGTTTGTTCTGGTCAGAGCAGTGGACAGTCACCCACAAGGGGACTGCAGTGAGGGGTAGAGAATCTTCAGCAGAAAAATAACCCTAGGGATTTCTCACATGATGATTCTCAGGGTGACAGGTCCGAACAGGTCATTCAGATGGCTTTGGTCTAGCCACATAAGAAGCAGAATTTGTATGGGCAAACTCTTAGGGGCTCTAACCCACTGGGATCAAGGACTTTAAACTGGATTACGGAGGAGAAGGAAGCATCTGGCTGGTGCAGTAGACAGTGTAGGATGAGGTACCCACTGGGTCCCTTGTCATGACTAGCTTTGTGGCCTCATTTTCTGCATCCTGAAATCCCTAAGTGATCAATAGTACCACTTCCACATTGGTCCACATCTGGTTTCTCAGGAGCTCTGATACTTTGGAGTGCATATGCCTCTGCTCCCCATAGATACCCCTCCCCACCTATCTGCTGTTCATCTTGTAATGTGCAGTCCAGGCCTCTCTGCACTGTAGGCTCTTCCACAGCCCTTGAGCCCACCCTGCTCTGAGCAGTGTTGCTTCCAATTCACATCCTGCTTCTCCAGTTTCCATGTTGTCCTGGGACTGTTTATGAATCTGTGATCCTAAAAGACTACGAACTCCACCAGACAATGTTTGTGTCATAGTTGCATTTAGATTTTTCTGCACTGAGCATGTATTTATTGAGTAAATGTAAGAATGAAGTGAGTGAAGGAACATGAAAGCCCTCAGTCTGAAACACATGTGGTCCATTTCTGAAGGGCCAACCAAATACTGATAACAGCAAGCAGGATAGTAGCCTCGCCTGGAAGCTGGAAACTTCTGTATCCAAGGACCTTGCAGGATGTGGAATTAGCAATGAGAACGGTAATAAGCATCATGCTCATTGATGAGTGTAGAGGGGGATGGCCTTTCTGGGGGCAGGTTGGCGATGCTTATGCATACACACTTTCCTTTTTTTTTTTGTCAGCCGTGGGGCTTGAGCTCAGGATCTGGGCTCTCTGTCCCCGAGCTTTTTTTTGCTCACAGCTAGCACTCTACCACAGCTCAACTTCTGGTTTTCTGGAGATGAGTCTCATGGACTTTCCTGCCTGGGATGACTTTGAACTGTGATCTTCAGATCTCAGCCTCCTAAGTAGTTAGGAGGTGTGAGCCACTGGTACCCAGCTCACACTCTCCTTTTTATCCTGTTTCCCTTTTTGTTAAGCAGTGTCATTGATGTGTGTAGAAACTTAGCTACACAGATATTGTAAGGTTGTTTGTAATGTGAAAAATTAGAAATTAGACAAATTTCTGCTTTTGAATTAGCAAACTTTGAGGATTGATCCATGTGTACAGTGAAGGTGTAAACAAACAAATGACATGGATAGGGTAAATGATCTGAGATAGTATACACAAACCTCTTAGAATAGTCTAGTACATTCTAGGTACACAATGGCATGTGAGCTGTGAAGTGTTGCCAGCCTGGTCATTTTTATTGTTAGGAAGCATGAAGAAGACCTTGGGACCTCACCTAGCCCCACCTGAGAACTGACCTTGGGTTCCTGAAGTTCTGGAGTAGAGAACAGGGCTGATTGGTTAAATGTGATTTGGGCCAGGCTGTTGTTCATGATGGTAATAGTTTTCTTTACAACTTGTCCTGGCAGGACAGCTCCTAACTTCACAATCTTATTGGCTGGATCTATGACCAAAACCTGTGGGTCAAGAAACAGAGTTAGGAAGAAGGGCTTGTTAGTTAATAAGAAAAATAAATAGGATGCATTTTTTCCAGTGAGGCAAGAGTGATTCCTTCCTTTCAGTGACTTAACTTTATAAAATTTCCCTTCCCTTCCCTTCCCTTCCCTTCCCTTCCCTCCCTCCCTCCCTTCCTTCCTCCCTCCCTCCCTCCCTCCCTCCCTCCCTTCCTTCCTTCCTTCCTTCCTTCCTTCCTTCCTTCTTCCTCTCCCTACCTTCTCCCCTCCTCTCTCTACCTTGTCCCCTCCTCTCTCTACCTTCTCTTCTCCTCTCTTCCTTTTTTCTTTTCATTCATATGCCATACTGTGGCTTGAACTTAAGGTCTGAGTTTTTTGTTCAAGGCTACTACTCTACCATTTCACCACAACTCCACCTCTAGCTTTTGGTGTTAATTGGAGATAAGAGTATCATAGGCATTCCTGCCCAGGATGGCTTTGAACTATGATCCCCTCAGATCTCAGCTTCCTGAGTAGCTAGGATTATAAGCATGAGTCACTGGTGCTTAGCAAAATTCTCTCCTTTTTGTGATTAGGGATACAATCTCAGTGGGACTGATTGACCTCCAATGGTACAATTCCAGGAGCAGAGACATGAAAGAGGAGGAAAGGTATGCTCAGGTGGGCAAAAGAGGCTAGGAAAGGGCAGAAGAAAGGAGTCAGTCAAGCCCTAGTGCCTCTCTCCTCCCCCCCCCCCCCCCCCGCTTCTCTCTCTCTCTTACCTTCATTTCTGCACCTTTCCCTTTGATCTCAACTATTTGTTGAGAAAGTCCATTGATTTCAAAGGGGATGAGTTCTCGGTAGTTGATATTTTCTCTGGGATAAAAGATGATTGGAACCTCCAGTGTCATTCCTGGTTTTATCACATCCACATGGAAGTCTACCTCCAGGTAGTTGGTGTTGGTGTATAAACAGTCTATGCTGGGGAAAATCAATGGGAAGGGATGTAATCTGAGAAGGTTGACCTAGAGGGACTGATAGGTCCTTTATGATTCTCTACAGACTGGGGACCAACAGATTCCCTGTGCTATTGTTCTAGAATCAGGAAAATCATCATCCTCATCATCCTCATCATCTCATCACAATAACAGCAGCAGAAGCTAGCAATGAATGAGCATTTTCTATGTCCTAGAGACTGTTCTAAGTACTTCAACTTGGTTCTACATTTCTAATTTAATCCTTCTCATAATCCAATACAGAAGAAACTGTTACAATTCCCCATTTTAGGCAAGCAGATAGAGTGTTTAAAAATTTTTCCCAGGGCTGGGAAGGTGGCTCAGTGGTAGAGTGCTTGCCTCACATGCATGAGGCCCTGAGTTTGATTCCTTAGCACCACATAAGCAGAAAAAAAGAGCTGGAAGTGGTGCTGAGGCTCAAGTGGTAGAGCACTAGCCTTTAGCTGAAGAGCTGAGGACAGTGCCTAGGCCCAGAGTTCAGGCCCCATGACCGACAAAAAAATAAAATAAATAAATCACAGAAAAAGCCAGAAGTGGTCCAGTGGCTCAAGTGGTAGAGTGCAAAGGAGCTCAGGGAATGGGACAGCACACAAACCCAGAGTTCAGGCCGTAGGACCAGCAAAAAAAAAAAAAAATTCCCCAAGGTCATACAATATAGGAAGAGCTGAACCTTGACCTTAGATTTGTGCTATTCACAAATTAAATTTTAATTAATTTAAAATTAGATTAAGATCAAATAAAAATTCAGTTACTTGAAATGTTCTAGGTATATTGCCTAGTTAATATCTAGCTATGGGCCACCAAAACAATTAATCTTGTCAGCTTGATTGAGCTGAGAGATAATTAGGAGATCAGTAAAGTACAGAAATGTCTGTGTTTGTAATGGCATTCTGACCTAATCAATAGTTTAATCAAATGGATTAAACATTTGAATAGACTATTGTGAGATGGTGAAACTACGGAGGTAGCCTGGTTGAAGAAAGGAGGTCACTAGGGGTGTGTGCTTGGGGGATATATCTTGTCCTTGCGCCTTCTTGCTACTGTGTCACCGGGTTCTCGTCTGCCATGATGTGAGCTGCTCTGACATGCTCTATCTACCATGACGGACTGAAACTTCTGAAACCATAAGCAACATAAATCTGTGTATGCAAATGCAGCTGTTATATTTAATGCATATTATGTAAAAATTGAACTATACAACTTGAGGGTAGGGATGAGAGGGGAAAAATGGAGGAGAATGATGGATGGAGTGACATTAATCAAGATGCATTGTACTCATAACCTGACTTTGGAACTATAACCTCTTTGTACAACTACTTTATAATAAAATAAAATAAAACTGTTGCTTCTGTTACGTTTTTTGTTCTAGCAATGATAAAACTAGCACAAGCACCACATTAGACAGATAAATTTTTTTTATCATTATAGAAAGTTCTCTATAGTTCTGATATAAAGACTGAGTTGCTATGCCAGATTTCTGGGCCCAATGATAGTCTATGTCATTTGGTCTGGAACATTCTACAGGGATGGTATAGAGATGCTGAATTTGAATCAGAACTTAGTACAGAGATGCTATTTACTGTAGAGAAATGTACTTTTTTAATGCTCCAAACATAACTGTAGAGAAACTCAATTTTTAAACTCTCCAAACAGTATCTCCAACATATGTATTGCATGAGAAAAATGAATGGAAGCTATAAGAAGTCCCCTTTTGACATCCTCCATTTGACATTGTCTTCTGCATTTTAGGAAGAGAACTGTTAACAAGTAGCTGCTCATGGATATCCAAGTGTTAGTGGTGGGACTAGGAACCCAAAATTCATGCCCATTGATGTTTGATTCCTTCCAACCTCACCTATACAGAGTCTGAGGGAACCACAAGGAGCTATAGAATCATATGAATGCTCTGGAAAGTCTTCTTACCTCATGGCTGTTTCTTCCTTGTTGGTGATGACCAGCATCTGTGTGTATGGGGGCATCCCAGCTTGGTAGATAAAGCATGTTCCAAAGTTATAGCTGGTAAAGGAGAAATGGACCGCTGGACTCACAGCACAGCCTATGATGCTGCATGTGAATGTTGGGCCATGGTTGATCTGTGGGGAAGAAGTATATGATTAGCAGAGTAGGAGGAGAAGGTACTTGCATCCAGGAGGGATAGAGGGAAATGACTGGTATTTAAAAGAACTCAGGCTCCATCTCCAGAGATTCAAATTCAGCAGGTTAGGGTTTATGAAAAGCTCTGAGTACAACCCAGATTTTTTTTTAAAGCAATTGTCCCACAAGGAAAAGCTAGACATATCAAGTAAATGCCTTGGGAACAAAAGCTCTCTGAATCATCTGGGTGCTATAATCCTAACACTCAGGAGGGTGAGGCAAGAGGATCTGAAGTTTGAGGCCAGTCTGGGTTATATAACAACCTACCTCAAAAAAAAAAAAAAAAGAAAACCTAAGAGTTAGGGATGTGGTACGATGGTAGGGCACTTACCTACCATGTACAAGGCCACAGATTTGAGAATTTTTTAAAGTGCTGAGTCAGGTCAAATAAAGGAAACGCCTATGAGTGGCTTTGCTGTGAAGGGAGGTTTCCTTGAACTTCTAGATACGGCAGATAACTTACAGTGAGCTTTTAGGAAGTTCCAAACTGTTCTTCTACCTCTATAAGCAGATACCTTTTTATTACAGACCTGTTGAAGTTTTCAAAAGAACTGCAGAGCTGGGGAAAATGATCTGGCATAGGACAAATTAAACCATCATGAAGATCACTTTTCTTAGTGATATTTAGTCATTTTTCTTGAATAAATACTCCAACAACTGTTGCAGGTTAATGGTTGATTTGCATAGTTCTGAAAACATTGATCTTGCCAATTTATTTTTTTAATTTAATTTTTTTGGTCAGTCATGGGGCTTGAACACAGGACCTAGGTGCTTAGGGCCTGAGCTCTTTTGCTCAAGGCTAGCACCACTTCTAGCTTTTGAGTAGTTAATTGGAGATAAGAGTCTCATGGGTCATGCTTCAAAGCCAACTGGGCAGAAAAGTCTGTGAGACTCTTATCTCCAATTGAATCTCCACAAAAAGCCAAAAGGAGCTGTGGTTTAAGTGGTAGAGCACTAGCCTTGAGCATAAAAGCTCAGGGACAGGGCTGGGAAGGTGGCGCAGTGGTAGAGTGCTTGCTGTGCATGCATGAGGTCCTGGGTTCAATTCCTCAGCATCACATAAGCAGAAATACCCAGAAGTGGCGCTGTGGCTCAAGTGGTAGAGCGCTAGCTTTGAGCTGGAGAGCTGAGGGACAGCACCCAGGCCCAGAGTTCAGCCCCACGACCAAAAAAAAAAAAAAAAAAGCCCAGGGACAGTGCTCAGGCTGAGCTCAAATCGCAGGACTGGCAAAATAATATTCATCATTGTCATCATCTTTGGGACTCAATCTAAAACTGAACATTTCTTGATTGTTTAGGGTAAAAAAAATCCAGTTTAAAAAGTGACAAATCATATTCTTCCTGAGAATATGCTGTATTTGGCTAAACAATAAATGGTGTGGGAATCCCCAAGACAGCTTTCACCAGAGGCAGTGGCACAGGTGGCCTTAACCTGCTCTTTTCTGTTCATACTTGTATATCCACCATTTGTGGTTTTATTTCTCCTAACAGATGTATTAAACTAGAACCATAGCTTAAAAAAAAAGTCTCACAGGGACTTTTCAGCCTGGGCTGGCTTCAAACCGTGATCCTCAATCTCAGCCTTGTGAGAAGCTAGGATTACAAGTGTGAGCCACCAGACCCAGACCCACAGATACATTTTTTTTTAACCTGTGTTGTCATTGCTTTGGAAGAGTAGTTTTTCAGAGACCCCTCTCTGCCATTCCTTCTGACCTCATCCATTTGAACTTTTCATTCAGTAACTTATCTTGGTAAGTATTGCACATATGCTCTCCTGTCTGTCTCATTTATTCTAGCGTCTGGAGAATGGATGGTATCTCAGCGCAATTGGCACTTACTCACTAGGTACCTCAACCATGGAGGAGTTGTTTTGAGCTAGAGATTGTGGGCTGTCTCCAAGACAACTGTCCAGCAGGAGCTCTGAACAGGTGGAGAAGACAGAACACACAGAAGAATTAGCCTGTCAGCATAGCATGCTGTGAGTTCTTTAACCATTTGGACAATGTGAATTGCTCTTACCTTAATTTTGAGTTCCAGGCCCTTCAAGATGCATTTCTGAAATGGCTGGAAGCATAGTATAGCATGCTCACTCTGCCCTATGTCCACAGAACCATCAGTGGGTGAAAATTCCAAGTACTGTAACAGGCTTTTAGGCCCAGAAAGTTCTGCCTGGAAACTAAAGCTGAACTTTCCTGTGTTGATAAGGCTGAATTCACATTGGCTACACTCATTTAGTTCCACCTGGAAGATAGAGAGAACAGAACAGTGAATGTAAACCATAGTTTCCTTCTCTGGGGGAAAAGTATCCTTTGGGTGGATGGATGACTTGGTGAATTGGGCATTAAGCTTAATGTTGTCAGATATTCTGCAAGAGCTACTCAGTGTTGGGTGTGCTTATATCTCAAGTGTAAGTTGATAATTGAATTCTTTCTTGTATGTTTAATATAAGTATTCTTGCCTCTTCCCATGATTTCTACCCACTGAAAAATAAAGTAAGAGAGTCACTCACACCATAACTTTGTGCATTGTAGAGATGGGGCTGTTGGTCTCTGGCATTTGAGTCAAAGATTCACCTCATATTTGCTTGATCACCTTCCCTAGTAAAACATGGAATCGGAGAGAGGCAGCAAGGCCCTCTCACACCTTTACCTCATAGAAATTGGCGATATTGGTCTGGTTGGGTGTCAAGATAGTGATGGTGCCGTTCCTGTCCTTGAACCTGACTTCTGCATTCATAGTATAGCCCTCAGCCTTGACATTTAATGTCAGAGGGTGGGCTTTCTTTTTCACATTGCAGATCAAATTGAAGTTCACCTCTCCTTCTTGCGTTGGTGTGAAGAAAATATCAATTGGGAACCTGATTGTGAACAAGACAGCAGATTAGCTAAGATGACTAGTTAAAATCCGATGAAAAAAATGAGTCCTCTGAATTGGCAAATATGTCATGAACAAAAATGACTAAAAATGAAGTGGTGCTGTGGTAGAACACCGGCCTTGAAGGAAAAAGCAAAGGGACAGCACGCAGGCCCTGCGTTCAAGACCTAGTACTTCCGCGCATGTTCATACATGAAGATAGTGACAAAAGTACTCTAAATTATAATGAAGTATAAAGATAGTTTTCCAGGGAAAGCTAGATATTGCTCTGTGGATTCACACATCAAGAAGACAGGAAAAGACTACAAAATAATACAAAAAATATTGAGGACAAGGCCTTAAAATTCTCAACATTCCATAATTCATCAAGAAAACCCTGTGGAGTAAGTAGGTCGAAGGTACTATTGTTCATATCTAAATCTTAGTTGGAAGGGATTTTACAAATGGGACATTCTAAGCAATTCTCCTGGGTAGCAGGCTTTGGGCCCCTGCCACACTGAGGGCACTCATCCAGAGCCCTTAAGTTTTCTTTACCTGGACAGTGGTGCAATCCAGCCTTCCATGGGACATACAACCAGACTGTTGCTGAACCCTTCAGAATACCGAGAGTTGTCGAGGAAGGCAAAGCTGAACCCTTGCTCCTCCTTGTTGATCATCTGCACAGACTCCCTGGCTTCTCTGCCTGTGGAGGAAGTACCCACCCTAAGTGGAGGCCTCTTGTTTGCTTGCTGAAGTATCTCAGCAAGCAAAGTATCTACTCCACAGGCAAGTGGAAGCCTTTGTGGAAACCTCTAGTTCTGTTCCCTCCTCGTCTCAACTCCCCAGCCTACCCCTCTTCTTTCTCTTGGCTTTTTCTGTGACTTTCCTAACCTTGGGGGACTCCATGTCTTCCCTCTTGAACTTCATTTCATCAATTGTCTGCTCCTGCTGGGTGGCTCTTCTGCCCTGGTCACAGCTTTCCTGAGATTCTGATGACTCTGTTTTCTTCCCTTGTTCCTTCAGACCCAGGGTTGTAATGCCTTCCTGGTTCTGTAAATGAAGGCTTCACCTTCTCTGTCTGGCACCCTAACTCTCCCCATCTCTACAAATCACCGCTGTTTGATCTAAGAGCCTTGCATCTGCTAGGCAAGCCCTCTATTCCTGAGTCATGCCTATAGCACCCCTCTCCCTCTTTTTTCGTACTTGTTTTTGAGATAGGGTCTCACTTCTTGCCTGGGACTGTGCCAGAACCATAATCCTATTTTTCACTTCCTACAGTTGCTGGAATGACAGGCATAGCCTTTGAGATGGAATCTCATGGACTTTTCTGCCCTGGCTTGCATGTCTCTATCTCCCAGGATTACAGCCATGAGCCACTGCTGCCTGGCTTTGAATTTTTTTGAATTAGACTTTCAGTATGCCAGGAGTTTCCTGCCCACACATCTCCTGCTAATACATGTTCTTTCATTATTTTCTTTTTCCACTGGCTATTATGCCTCTATTTACCCACATAAAATTTACGATCTTTTTATCCAATATTCTCCCCTCAATCTTTAGTTGGGGTTACAGTTGTCAGATTTAGCAAATAAAGTCTGTAATATATAACTGTGCTCCAAATATTGCATGGGTCATGTGCACACTAACACACTGTTTATTATTATCTGACACTAGTATTTTGCTGTAAATCCTTCTAACTCTAAACTGTTATTATAATTGGAAAGTGGCTTAATTTCCCCAGGTTTATGCTTTATTTTAATGCATTCTCAGCTCCCCAATAAGCACCTGGGACACATCAGGGGCTTAATAAGGGTGGCAGAGAAATATACCACAATGTGGGGGTAAAGGAGGAACATGAAGACAGATGGAGCTGTTATGAGACTGCAAATACACATTCAGTGTAATCCCTCAGCCATTATTCTCATGCTATATTGCTCATTTATTTGCTCAAAATCTTAACAAATGACACTCCACCTATTTATATGTATCAGTACAAGAAATGTTAGGATATACTACGCATATAATACATACCCAATTTAATGATTTCCTTTGGTGGAGGTAACACTAGGGAATGTCAACTATTATTTATTAATATTATAGTTTATTAATGTGTGGCTTTAAAAGATATTTGATGAAGCCGGGAGGTGGTGGCTCATGCCTATAATCCTAGGTGCTTGGAAGATTGAGAGCTGAAGGATTTTAGTATAAAACTGGTCCTAGCTGAGCTAGGCGCTGGTGGCTCACGCCTGCAATCCTAGTTACTCAGGAGGCTGAGATCTGAGGATCTTGGTTCAAAGCCAGCCTGGGCAAGAAAGTCTATGAGACTCTTATCTCCAATTAACCACCAGAAAACCGGCTCAAGTGGTAGAGTGTTAGCCTTGAGCTGAAGAGCTGGCCCCTAGGCCCAGAGTTTAAAACCCACAACCAACCAAAAAAAAAAAAAAAGAAAAAGAAAAAGAAAAAAAAAGATAAAAACAAAAAACAAGTCCCAGCAAAATCAGGTGATCCTCATTTCAACAGAAAAAAGTTGGGTATGGTTGTGCATATCTATCATTACAGCTAAGGTAGGAAATATAAACAGAAAGATCACAGTCCTGGTTGGCCTGAGGAAAAGGTTAGACTTTATTTCAGACTTAAAAGGGCTAGAGATATAGCTCAAGAAGTAGAATGTCTGCCTAGCAACTATGAAGCCCTGAGTTTAAACCCTAGTGGCTCTCTCTCTCTCTCTCACACACATACATACACATGATATATGATCGAAATTAGATTGAAAAATAGCTGGGTGTTGGTGGCTCATGATTGTAATCCCAGCTATTCAGAAGGCTGAGATCTGAGGATCGAGGTTCAGAGCCAGCCCAGACAGGAAAGTCCATGAGATGCTTATCTCCAATTAACTACCAGAAAACCAGAAGAGGTGCTGTGGCTCAAGTGGTAGAGTGCTAGCCTTGAGCAAAAGAGCTCAGAGATAGTGCCCAGGCCCCGAGTCAAGCCCCATGCCCAACACAAAAAAAGAAAAAAGTGCAAAACACTTTCTGCTTTTTAACCTGTTTCTAGAAAGCACTAGAAGTGCTCTGGAGCTCTTGATGATCTCAGCTGATACCAATTAAATACAAACTAACAGGACAGCCTTACCAATGAGGAGAGAACTGAAGTTGAGGTGTGACTTGTCCAGAGAGATGAGAGGATCAGTAGTTTTGCCCACTAACAGGAAGGGTACTGAGATGTTGTGTTCAGGAATCAAGAAAGTCCACAGAGCTTCTGTGATGTCCAGGTGAGAAGGCGTGAACTGGAACACAATCTAAGAATACAATTTGGTAAAGGATGATGAGAAGCACTTTGGTTTTTTTACTGGAGTCATGAGAATCGGCCTTCCCAGGTTATTGCTACCTTTCTACAGTCTCTGTAAGAACATGTAGGCATGTCTATAGCAGCAGCCTTGCCATGTTTTTTCTGCTCACATGTCCTTCAAGAACCTAGCCCATCCTTAGCCTCGGATCTAAGCCGTCATACTTTCTCGTGTCTTTGGTTAGAACTGGTTGTATCTTAGCGAGGAGTTGGAATTAATCACCAATATACATGTTCGTTAACAGCCTGGCACACAGCCCAACTCAACCTGATTAACAGGGGAACCAAATAATCCTCTCAGAAGTGGCTAACTGCATGGAGAATGGGGTGAAAGATGCCAGGAGGGAGAGCTTGGCAATGGAATGCTATAATCCATTTGCTAAGTGAAATTACAAAATCATTGAAACAGAAATGAACAAGTGGGAAAGAAACTGCTTGACAGAGAGTAGAGTAGATAGCTAAAGAGAAATAGAAAGATTTGGAAGGAAAGTTAAATCTCTACAGCTGCCCCAGGTCCTTTTTTCCTCTGAATTAACTTGAGTGAGTGAGTTGATCAGTCTAGACTCAATGGAGGGCCAGAGGAATGTGGTCAGCAAGCAATAATGCAGGTGAACATACTCTGTCCATGCCAATACCAGTATGATGCATGGGATGTGGTCTAAGGATGTGTCACATCAGTAACACTACTGCCACCCAAAGACCAGCATGATCGCAGATGATTCTATAACTTATCTCTTCAGGAATTTGGTGGCATCTTTGGTACATTTCTGAGATGTAGTGGGACAGGGGGTCACATCAAGGCAGGACCATGCTTCTGGTGGTCCCAGCTCCTGGATCCTGCCATGCTTAACTAGATTGGCTGCATAGAGACAATATGCAGAGGTCAAAAGCAAGTGGAAAGTATATATAAATGTTTCATTTGGTTTGGGAAGGGTTAAAAAACATGGACCTCACCACCAGCACATAGCAGGAAGATTAGCATAGAAATGTGGACTTTAGGTTTCTCCAGAAAAGTTTGGGAGAATAGCATCTGCCAGAGAAAAGCTGGATCATCTGGACCTGATGCCTGACATTCCCTATTGTCCTAATTCATTCATTTGGGTGACTTTTCTGAAGGCCTCCAAGTGCACAATTTTTGTTTCACGGATATGTTTCTATCTCTAAGAGTTTCTGCAGAACTTCTCGGGTATGGAACTTGTTTTAGTGAGCGGGTTCATAGGTAAAGCTGACTCCCTCCCTGGTGTCACTGTGGAAACATTAAGGACTAAGTCACAGGACTTGATTCTACTTTCGTGTTTTACTCTTTGACCTAAGGAAAAAAAATTAGTGTCCTCTCACTGTTATCCACCCCTTGAACAAATACAACTCTTTGTTTCTTGAGTTCCCAGATATCTGTGCCTAGTTCCCCTATGCTGCTTGAATATTAACTTTAAAATAGACATAATGGATTTTGATATTATTCACACTCGGCATTTTCTTTCCTTCTCAATGGTGTGTGTGTGTGTGCGTGTGCATGCACAAGCGCGCTGGTAACACGCACACGCTGGTACTGGGTTTGAACTCAGGATCTGCTATTCTTACTCTGCTTTCTTGCTCATGACTGGCATTCTATTACTTGAGCTACAACTCTAGTTTAACTCTAGTACAACTCTACAACTCTGGTTAAATTTTTTTTGTCTTTTCTTTTTTGGTACTGGGGATCGAACCCAGGACGTTGCACTTGCTAGGCAAGTGCTTTGCCACTGATCTACATTCCAGCCCTACTCTGGTTAATTGTAGATAGAGTTTCATGGACTTTGCTGCCTGGCTTGACTTTGAACCATAATCCTCAGATCTCAGTCTCTTTAGTAGCTAGGATTATAGGCATGAGCCACTAAAACTAGATCCTTCTCTTACTTAGTTTAGAAGTGCAAATACTAGAGCTCTTGCTTTCTCAATGGCTGGTCAAAGGAGTTCAGGTCTGTCTTGTTCATCAGGATTGTCCAAAGTGCAGGGGGCCCTCAATTGATTGATGTGCCTTTAGGCAGTTCTCAGCAACCCCCTACTCCCTACACTTGTTATGCAAAGATGGTTAGAGCGGTCTGAGGCTGGGTTGAAAGATCCTGATTTATACACACCTCAGCTTTCTTTTCAGGGTGGATGAAGCCCTTTTCTGTCAGGCATGTGAAGGCCGGAATGTTCTGGAAACTTTCAGGTTCTTCAGAGACCCAGGAGAAGGAGTAGGTGCTACTGGTTGGATTCAGGATTGTAAAGGTCCTGGGCAAAGGGAAAAAATGATAGTAGAAAGTAAAGAGAGAAGAGTGAAAATTAACAAACTTTCCTAGAACTTGCCTATAGTCTAACCTTCTAAGGGAAACCAGAATTGTTCCAAGCTCTTTGTGACTCCAGAAATGAAAATGCCATCTGAGGTGGGATTCAAAGTTCAGCTAATGTTCTGGACTCTAGAGTAACAGATGAGGTCAAGGCCTCATCTGTTCCAGTGATGCTCTGTGGTCAAGATGGCAGTCAGGGAATTATACTTTTAGATACACTCAGCTTTTTCCGTTGTCAAACTATGGAGACAGAATTCAGATGCTTTCAAGTAAACTTCAGTCAAACCCCAAGATATCAAGCCTGCTTCTAGAAATCATTCTACCTTGCTTCACTGAATTTTCCCCCTGGACTTTCTAGAAGTATTGTCTGATAGGAATTCAGCCAATTCTGAGAGAGGCAACTCACCGGAGATTTTTTCCTCCTATGCCCACACTGGTGAACTCAATCACCTTGGTGCTTGGATCCAGAGGCCCCACACCAGACCCTCGGAGTTCTGGGTTGCGCCGATGCCCGGTGATATAGTCTGAGTCTTTCAGGTCAAAATGGCATACGGGTAAGGCACTTCGCCCTTTTGCTACTATGGTTGGACCCTGCTGTCCAGGTGGCAGGTTCGGAATCCTGAGAGAATAAAGTTATTTTTATTGATGTTTTATTTTGTAATCTGTCATTGCTACCTTGGTTGGAAATGATTATTTCTATTGGGATGATTTCTGTGGGAGTAGAAAATGAGTTTGTCTCACTTTCTAATATTTCCACCTCAGATGCTTTTGATTCGTCTACCTCACTTGGTAGGTATTTATTAACTAACTGTTAAATGAGTAAATAGACAGAGTATCAGGATTCCTATGGAAGTAAGAAAGCAAATTACTTCTACCATCAGTGGTAAAATCTTCCTGCTATACACTTGGCAAATTAAGAAACAAAAACAGAAACAAAATAAGCAGTCTTATCTCTGGGTCCTCTCACAGATAATTATTTAGTGAGCTATAAAAAAGAGCCTGGAGGTTGGGTGCCTGAAATCCTAGCTACTCAGGAGGCTGAGATCTGAAGATCTCAGTCTGAAGCCAGACTACACAGGAAAAATCTCCACTAACCTACAAAAAAAGCTGGAAGTAAAGCTATGGCTCAAGTGGTAGAGTGCTAGTCTTAATTAAACATAAAAGCTCAGGGACAGCACACAGGCCCAGGCCCAGGGCTCGAGTCCCAGGACTGGTTAAAAAAAAAAGAGCCTGGAAATTCTAAAAACGTATCCTAAATGCCTTGGAGCAAATGGATATGAGTAGTCTCTCAGTCTTAGGACTAAATAGAGCAAGCCCTAGGCTTAGAGGAATCTCTATACTGTGACTTCAGGGACTCCAGGAAGCTGTGACAATTCACATGGATCAAAGAATTTCTTAGCAAAATAGGTGTTCTCTTTGGAACTTTCCCCAAAAGTGAGTATCATATCAGGTATGCTCACTGTTAAATGTAGCTATCTTTTATCTTACTTGGCAACTCCTTACTAAGTACCAGCACCCCTTCAACCACCTAGCATTTATTGTGATTATTGTGTGTGAGATGTGAGTCTAAGCTTTTTTTTTTTTTTTTTTGGGTCCAGTCGTGGGGCCTGAACTCTGAGCCTGGGTGCTGTTCCTCAGCTCTTCAGCTCAAGGCTAGTGCTCTACCACTTGAGTCACAGCAGCACTTCCGGCTTTTTTTTCTGCTTATGTGGTGCTGAGGAATCGAACCCAGGGCCTCATGCATGCAAGGCAAGCGCTCTACCACTGAGCCACCTTCCCAGCCTGAGTCTAAGCTCTTAAGGTAAACTCATTCCCAACAATTCTTCAAGGTGGGTATTGTTATTTACATTTTATGTATGAGACAAATGAGTTTCAGAGATGGCACAAGTTTATCCAAATTCTTACTTGCACAACAATTAAAAAACACCTGGCCACCAACCATTCTGCAGCTTAGTAGAATCCTGTATGTGGTCAGAAAATGGGAAGTGGGTAAGGGAAGAGAGGGCGATGAACAGAACAAAGACCAAATTCTTCCTTTTCCTCCTAAGAATGGCCTCTTTCAATCTTCCCAAAAAGAAAAGTGGCAGCCTGGGGGGCTGTGGAGGAGGTCTCAGGTTAGAAATAATAGTGGCAGGAATGGGGTGGAAGAAGGGATAAGAACCACAGAGCTTCACCCCTGCAAAGATGAAGGCTCTGGAGAATGTGTTTCCTTACTGGCAGAAAAGGTTGCTCTCAAATTCTCCAATGTCCAGTGGGGAGAATTTCACTTTGAGCTTCTGAGTCTTCCCTACAGGCACACTGCCTGAGGAGGGCTCCACAGAGAAAGGAGAAGGAGAACTTTCGCTCCAGTGGTCCACACTGTCCAGGGTGCTGCCTGTGCCTTGGCTAAGCTGATCTTTTGGAGTATTACCTAGGATCAGACCAAGAGTGAGTGATATTCTGCAGTCATAATGAGAGGGAAGGTGAGAAGCAGCTAACTCACAAGTTACGTGATCTTTTCTTTTCTTTTTCTTTTTTTAAAATTTTTATTAAGAAAATACCATACAATTACATGGGCAAGATAATAAGTACATTTCTTATCAAGCATTGTTGCTTCCTCCTTTGTTTCCCCTTCCTATCCCTTCCCATACCTTGCCCCCCCATATTCCCTGCCCACCAAAGTTGTAAGTTTTTCGACATAACGACTTGTACATCTCATTGTTGCAATGGGTCCACCTGTATCCCTATTTAAACAAGTTGTTTTTTCCCTTCCCCTCCACAAATTATACCAACATCAAATATAGTGAAAGCATCTTTTCTCCTTCCTTCCTTCCTTCCTTCCTTCTTTCTTTCTTTTTTTTTTGTCGGTCATGGGGCTTGAACTCTGGGCTTGGGCGCTATCCCTGCACTCTTCAGCTCAAGGTGAGCGCTCTACCGCTTGAGCCACAACACCACTTCCTGTTTTCTGGTGGTTAATTGGAGATAAGAGTCTCACAGATTTTTGTGCCCGGGCTGGCTTTGAACCATGATCCTCAGATCTCAGCCCCCTGAGTAGCTAGGATTACAGGTGTGAGCCACCATTGCCCAGCCTTTCTTTCCTTCCTTCCTTCCTTCCTTCCTTCCTTCCTTCCTTCCTTCCTTCCTTCCTTCCTTCCTTCCTTCCTTCCTTCCTTCCTTCCTTCCTTCTTCCTTCCTTCCTTCCTTCCTTCCTTCCTTCCTTCCTTCCTTCCTTCCATCTTGGAGCTTGAACTCAGGGCCTGAATGCTGTCTCTGAGCTTTTTTGCTCAAGGCTAGCCCTCTACCACTTTGAGCCATAGTGCTACTTAACTCACAAGCAGTTGAGGGTCTGGAAACCAGGAGGGAAGAGGCTAACTCAGGTCCATGTAGTTTGATAAATACCACAAACCTCTTTTTCTACTTTTCCTTAGCTACTTTAGGAAATTGTTCTCTAGTTTCTCTATAAGAACAAGACTTTTCTACTAACAAGTCAGAACTTAGATTTTATCTTTCATTGAGTTTACCTTGGTTTTCTGGCATGGCAAAGCTGACCGACTTTGAGGTGTCTTCTGAGGCCCAGTTGAATTCTAACTGTACTTGTCCTAAATTAACCAGATCCAGCCTGTGAATCAATCAGAAATAGATTTCAGAAATGCATTGCAGGCAATTTTTTCCTGCTGCATTTCTTAAAGGTGAGTCACTTTATATCTTTATATTATTATAATATTCCATATTATTATAATAGAATTATATTTAATTCCATATATTTCATTTGAGCCATACCCACTAATCCTCTTTTGAGACAGGGTCTCGTGTTTTGTCTGGACTATGATCCCCCTACTTATGCCTCCCATATAGCTGAGATGATATAGTTGTATGCTGCCATGCCGAGTTTATTAGTTGAAATGGGTCTTGCTAACTTTTTGGGTGGGTTGGCCTTGAATCATTGTCTTCCTGATCTCTCCCTGTGAGTAGCTAAGCTAGATTATATATTTGAGCTACCATACTTAACTCCAAAAACATTCTTTTGTGTGCTGTTGCTGGAGCTTGACCTCAGGGCCTCACACTCTTGCCTGGCTTTTTTGCTCAAGGCCGGCACTCTACTGCTGAGCTATATCTCCATTTCTTGGTGGTTAACTGGAGATAATAATCACATGGACTTTTTTTTTTTTTTTTTTGCTGATGTTGGCTTCAGATCAGTACCCTCAGATCTCAGCCTCCCAAGTAGCTAGGATTACAGATGTGAGTTTCTAGTTCCTGGCTCTGTCCCACATCTTGATCATTTAGTCTTTAGGTGCTCTTTGCTTCATGCCCATGGCACTATGTCCCAACTGACAATTCACCTGTTTATATTCATTCCCTCCACCCCTACCTCCAGACTATGATCTCTCTAAACCATCCTTGAACTCAGCATCTAAGTGTTGGTGAGGGTTAAGGTAATATCTTCTCCTTCTCAGCATTGTCTCTGAATTAACTTTCTAGCTCATGTCCTAAGGAAATGTGATAAAGGAGAAAGGTCGGCCATGTTAACAGACAATATTATTTATAGTAAAAAAATGATCTTGAATTCTTGAGTCCCAAATGGACTTGGAGGAGCCATGATCAACTGGGAAGGAAGTCATAACTCTGGTGCTCTCTGAGTGTGGTGACTCTTGGAACTGAACATGTTCCCTGCAGGGATCCTGGAAGCTACTTCTATGGTTATAAGAAATAGTGGCTTCTGTTGGGAATATGATTTCTATGCTAGAAAGGACCCTGTATCTATGTCCACTAGAGAGGACACCTGAGGGTGTTTCTGGCCAGCTATATAGACTGTGGTAGGGATTATTCCCACTGAAGTGGATTGCCTAATATCACCCTCCTGGCAGACTATTTCCTGGTCAATATCTTAATTTCAAGTGTGAACTTCGTGGGTTTGAATGTTTTATTGGACCTCAGATGGCACTCTATTACATAGTGCACAGATGTATTGCCTGGACTGCTGTTGTGCACACTGAATAAATGTTCTGACAAATGAATGAGTGAATGATGGGATCAAAGAATTGGATGACTCACTCAAACACTCGGGTCTGATAAACCAGCGTTTCCTTAAAGCATATGTCATTTGTTTGGCACTGGTATGCGGCGTAATCCACAATGGCACTGACTTGAATCCGAAGTTCTCCGTAGTTTTCTTCTAGTACAGAGTGGGCAGGCTCAGGATCCGTCTCAATTACCTATAACAAAGGAAGTGCTGTACTCAGCAATGCTTAACCAGTTACCTCCACAGTAATAATAGGAGGATGGTATAGCACTTTATCCTATCTATGAAACAGCCACAAACTCAAATTCCAGAATAAAGGATTAAAGCAAACTTCAAGGACTCATAGAATGAAAAAGGGGTAAGTTGAACAACAAAACGTTTCAGAGAACATTAGGATCCCACGGCTATGAAGTCAGATGTATTCCAAAAGAAAAGAAAGAGAATCCTAAAGGACAGATGTGAAGGAAGTAGAAAACAAATGGAAGGATCAACAAAATTGTTTGAGATCTGAGTGAGACTGAACAAGAACAAGAGAGAAAATGCAAATAAACAGGGTCATAACCAAAAAGGAGGCACTACTATCAACTCTACAGATCTAAACAGCCAGTAAGAAAATATTTAAATGACTTTTTGAAAATACATATGAAAAAGTAGTTGAAAGGAAAATTCCTAGAAACATAATAAAATTTTTGCAAGGACAAATAACTCTGAGGAATCCTATTACTAGTAAATTGAATAGCAGTAAAGCAAAAATAATCTTAAGCTTCATCATTACTAAAGAAACTTGTGTTGTAGCAATAAATAACTAGAGAGGTATGCCTTGTTAGTGGTACAGATAAACTAATATCACAAAATTGTCAATTCTCCCTAAATTGCCTATAGTTGCAATCCAATTCCAATTATGTTTCCATCAGAGTTTTTTTTTGTAGGAAATGGGAAATGGATTCCAAAATTATGTATGAATAAGACAGCAGTAAAAATGACCAAGATATTTTAGAACAAAGGGCATGGAGGAAGGAACTTTCCTCCAGATATCAAGTCTAATTAAGGCAACATAAGGCCGGCTCAGGGGTAGACGAATTGACAGTGGAAGAGAATACCGAGACCTAAATGAACACCTAATGGAAAAAGAAAACCAAAGGACTTGTGATAGTATTTTTAAGAAAATAAGTGAGAGGACTTGTTCAGCTTATGAAAACGTAAACTAACATTTTACCAATTAAAATTTTACATATGGTATGTGAAGTAAGGATGGTAGGTGGCATATATAGTTGTTGCGAAAAAAGAAAACGAATGAGACACTGAAGTTGAGAGCACTAGAAATTCAAGCATGGTAGTCTGAGTCAGATTTGTGCTTGAGGTCTCTACTTACCTTTCGTTTTATCGCCAGAGTCCCAGGTGCAGCTCTGACCGTGTCTACCCACTTGACTGTGCGCATGCGGTCATCCCAGTCGGAGACCTGCTCTGCAGGTTGCTGAAACATGATCCGGGAGAGCTTGCACTTGACACTCATCTTCTTCAGGCTGATGGGCAAATCTGACTTCAGGGTCACTACTACATCTTTGGCACAGCCAGCGTGGAGATGGCCTGTCTAGGAAGAGCCTGGTATTAGTACTTTCAGGAATTCAATCGTGAGGACTCCATATCTGAGATGGGGTTGGAGCCACAGTTTTGGCCAAAAAATACATAATTTAAACCCACATAGATAAGACTGACTTAATTATGTACACATGGTTCCTAAAAATGCAATCATAGTAAAAAGAACAACGAGCATTTATTTATCAAGGACGATTTTAAGCTCTTGTGTAATTCCACTAATTCCAGCGATAACCCTAAGAGATATATAACCATTTTGTTGATAATGAAGCTTGTACATTGCTAAGGTCACTGGAAGATCTGTGTCCAAATCCAGGTGGTGTGCTTCCAAAGCCACAGGTCACCCTATATAATCAATATGATCTATAAAAAATGGATGGACAAATTCAGTATACTAGCAGTTTCAGAGTGCATTTCCTAATATCCATAGGGTCCACAAGGGCAAAACTATTTAATCATAATACAAACATGCTATTCGACTTTTTCACTCTAATAGTCTCATGAGTGTATAATAGAGCTTTCTAGAGGTTACATATGATAATATGTCAGTTAGAATGCAAAAGAAGATATATGAGAATCCATATGACTTTGTGACTTCTATTAAATCAGATATTATAGATTTATTTCAAAATGTAAAATAGGCATGGTCTCACATATCTGTAATTCCAGACCTTGGGAAGCTGAATTTGAGGCTAGGCTGGGCTACATAGGATTTCCAACATTATCATTCAATTTAAAATATAGTCATTTATATTAGTATGTAATGGGTTCACTATAATGTTTTATTTTAAAACCAATAAAATACATGTTTCAAAAATATTATTTTAATTTATGATATAGTAAATAGAATCCAAATAAGCAAAAGTTCTTTGTGGGTTCTCAATAATGTTTAAGAGTATGAAGGCCTTCTGAAGCAAAAATGGCTGAGGATTGTTGAAGTATACCAGGCATAAGGGAAATTCAACTTCAGAATGAAATCATTTGTAATTTACCATAAAGACAGGAAGACATACATACACTCACATATATGCCATATACATGACAGTCTCATCATATTTCTGATAGGTAAAACACCTCTTCTTCCTCTGGACAGTGAAGGGAAAAGAAAACTCGGTGTTTCCCAAGGCATGTGTACATATGTATATATAGGTGTGCATGTATGTAAATGGATGGTAAGAACCTCATCTTTGTTTTTGTTGACTAACCCTTTGCTAACACAGATGACTATTAGATTATACTATGTCTGAATCATTACAGTTCAAATGCAGATAATAGTAGAAATTAACTTCTAAGGTTTTTACAAAGATTAAATGAATTAACTATGGTCTTGGAACTAAGTTTGGCATATAGTATGCCTTCAGTTTATATTAATTATCATTTAGTGTTGCATTTGGACATTCTGGCATTAAAATTTGTCAGGAAGATTAAGATGAACTCAACACTCCTCCAGGAAAAAAGAATTGTTCCTGACGTCAAAGGTTTAACTGTGACTAAGTAGGGTCTCCTGCCCCCCTCTTGCCATCCCCTGAGGGTTCTATACTTGGGCAGCCTCAGAGGCTGTGTGTGTGTAGTGGAAAAACTGGTATCCCTGCTGCCAGAGGCAAGAATCTTCTATAGCATTGTCCTGACTCTTGTTAAATGTTGAGATTTGCTCGGTAGTTCACAAAATATACATTTCAAAATGGTAAAAGAAGGGTTGAGAAACTTTTAGCCCAAACAAAGTTAACTAGATTTTAATATGTCAGAAGGTCCTAGGAAAGATGTATCTTGAGACATTTTCTAAATCTCACAGTTGTCCTTGGACCCACCACTCTTCCTTTAGCTTTGTGAACCATTTCTGAAGGATTAATGATCAAAAAGAACACATGTGTGGAGGGTCATGTGTCTATATTCTGGGAGAAAAAAGGCTGGGGTCTGTATCATCCATCCAGGCCTCTGCTGAATTCCTCAATCTTGGTCTAGCAACAGTTCTAGCTGACTACATTCTCTGTTCTTGTCCTCTTAGATCGAAGAGACACGGAGAGTGGTCTGGCACTAGAAATGGTTACTGCTTTCCAGTTTGAGAAACATCCATCCCCTTCCATGTATCCATGGAAACATACTATCAAACTGGGGTTGCCTTAGGCCAAAGGGATTTCAGAATATAGTAAATAGTTTTTACCTACCTGTGGTGAGAAAGTCAGTGTAGCTAAAACAGGCCATTCAAACCGTATCACATTTGCTTTGCTGTGATTAGTGATGGTGAAGCTCACATTATATCCAGTTCCAATATGGCAATACCCAAACTGGATGTGGTCTATCAGAGCAGCTAGGGGTTACAAGTAGAGGGCTGGTAAGTCCTCCCTGGCCTTCTTAAAGGGCCTGCTTCCTTGAGAAGACAGAACCTGATAGACATTGTATCTCATCCCATGCAACCCTCCCAACTTCAACAATTATATTTTAATTACTGAGTAGAAAGATGCAAATTTATCCAGCTATCCGTTCATCCACCTCCCATCCATCTATCATCCACTCTGGCCCTCATTTCTCTTTATACAAGAGAAAATGTAGATCCAAACAAGCTTTATTTATTTGATAAAACAATTAAAGTTTACATTGCCAGATAAAGGAGTCCTAGTTAAATCTGAGTCACAGATGAAGAATGAGTAGTTTTTAGGATCAGCATGTCCAATACTTAGTACTACAAATTATTCATAGTGTATCTGAAATTTAAATTTATGGAAAATTCTTGTATTCATTTTCTTTTTTTTTTAAGTTTTTTTTTTTGGGGGGGGCCAGTTGTGGGGCCTGAACTCTGGGCCTGGACGCTGTCCCTCAGCTCTTCAGCTCAAGGCTAGCGCTCTACCACTTGAGCCACAGCGCCACTTCCGGCTTTTTTCTTTTTGCTTATGTGGTGCTAAGGAATCGCACCCAGGGCCTCATGCATGCAAGGCAAGCGCATGTATTCTGATTTTCTAAGTCTGGTAATCTTATAATTAACAGTTATAAAATCAGATTTTTTGAACTTGGGTTACTGATAGCTCTTGCTTGATCCTTAAACAAGAGATAGATGATGTCAATATGTAGCTTCAACAGGGCCAAAGCATCAATTATATAAGGAGTGTTGATTTCAACTCAGGTTCTACAGACTAGTTTTATAATCCAGGACTATAATTAGGCTCCTGAGAAAACTTTGTGGCTGTGCTTACAATTCATTTTATAGTGATCAACCACATGAGGGTGCTTAGCAGATGCTGTTTGGAATTAACAATGAAATAAATTTATCCTACTCCAAAGAAAATGGAGTAAATGGTCACTAAATGAAAGCCTCCTCATGGCTTGAGACTGAAGAGCAGCATGTCCTAAGCTTTAATATATACACAGATTACTTGGGGATGGAATTAAATGCAGATTTTGATTCAGTAGGTCAGTGTGGATCTGAATTTCACACTTCTATCAAACTCCAGGAGATGCTGATGGTGTATAGTCCCAGGCTGCTCATTGGGTAGCAAGATTATGCAGAATGACGATACAAACCTAGGCCTTTTCTAACAAGGCCAGCCCACCATTTCTCCTAGATTGTTTCAGATGAAGTAGACAATGCCAATACAAGCCAGTGAAAAGATAGAACAGCTACAAAGAAGCATTCATAGGTTAGGTGCTTATTGCTCACACCTGTAACCCTAGCTATCCAGGAGGCTAAGATCTGAGGATCACATTTTAAAGCCAGCCCAGGCAACAAAGTACACAGGATACTAATCTCTAACCACCTAAAAGCTGAAAGTGGAGTTGTTGCTCAGGTAGTAGAATGCCAGCTTTGGGCAAAAAAGCTAAGGGACAGCACCCAAGCCCTGAGTTCAAATCCAGTGCTGGCATGCACACAGCATTTACTCACAATCTGAACTGGAATTTTAATGTAGAAGCTCCCTAAAGGCAGAGGCTCATTAAGCTTTGAAAATCTAGGGCTCAGGGTAGTGGCTGACATATACACACTGAAGCTCAGTAAGTGCTTACTGAGTGAAAACACATATAAATGGGAGGACTGAGGTGTGACTAAGCCATATTGACAGATTACCTAGTAAGGAAGTGGAATTTTCTTCCTAAATTCTCGGGAAGCTACATCCATTACTTACATTTCATTCTTATTTAAAATGATCTGAGCACCAATACTTGCCTCACTGTTGCGTGTCCTACCTGCTATCAAGTCTTCCATGGCACTTTCCTCAGCGATCTCTAGGACCTCAGACACATCTGAGGCCTCTTGGCTGGTGGAAGTCATTAGCCCATGGATGTTGTCCAAGGTGATGTCATCTTCATAGCTCTCACCTATTAGGTGGATAATGGTCTCCTCATACTGGTTGTTGATCACTGACAAATGGATGATACCTGTCATCCTCCCAATCTTCTGGGAGTGAAAAAAGACCTCAAATTCAGCTGTGTCTCCAGGAGCAACAATCAAGGATGCTGTGTGGGCTTTTTTTGCTACAAAGAGAAAGAGAAAAAAGTGATTTAGAAGCTGGGCACTGGAAGATCACACTTGTAATCTTAGCTATTCAGGAGGCTGACATCTGAGCATTGCAGTTTGAAGCCAGTCCAGGGAGGAAGGTCCATGAGACTCTAATCTCCAATGAAAAACCAAAAAAGCTGAAAGTTGAGGTATAGCTCAACTGGTAGAGCACCATTCTTGAGCAAAAAGCTAAGGGACAATGCCCAGACCCTGAGTTCAAGTCCCAGTATCAGTGCATGCACATGTGCATATACACACTGACTCAGTTTAAAGAAATATGTCTTCGTAAAGACCCTGGCTGAAGAAAAAGTAGTCCTACTATGAGAATGAGCTTTGGCTAGAAACTGGGTATCCAACTCCACCTGTATCCTGAAAAAAACCATCTACGGAGATCCATTGCTCTGGAGAGGCACCTTCCCCTACTTACCTTTCTCACTGGGTTTGTTTTCTTCTGTGATGTAGATATAGGAAGTGGTGGGCCTCCCTTTCAGGGAGAAGACTCCTAGTTGGTCCCGAAGGTCCACATGCAACTAGCAAAAGGAAAAGAGAGTTGAGTGTTGCAGTTACAAAGTACTCATGAATTTTAAGTGTGGGGTGGGATACAATGCTGTGTTTGGGGGCAGGACCTCCCTCCTCCAAGTTATTGTGCCTAGAACTCACTTTTTTTAAATAAGTTTTTTTATTGTGAAAATACTGTACAGAGGGGTTATAATCACATGAGCAAGGTAATGAGTACATTTCTTATCAAGCCTAGCACTCTTTAAAGTTTTGTTTTATAATTATGAGAGAGATATGCTAAATATTAACTTGGAGAGTATAAAAGAAAATTCAGTCAAGTTAGCTCTACCTTATTATTTGAGTTAGGAAATTGAAGGTCCAAAAAATATAGGTGACATTCCAGATCACACAGCTAGCTAGTGTCAAAACTTGGAGAATTCAAGCCCCACTACTAGTAGCAGGGGAAACATTTTAAGAAGAAATAAATATTTCCAAACAAAACCAGAGAGAATTAACCACGAGCAAATCTATGTTAAAGAAACACGTAAGAGTAGTCTCCAATCATGTATTTGCCACAGCAACACAAAATTGGTTGATGATACACCAGCCTAACACCTTCAAGAATTACCTGGGCAGCAATGGTACCGTTGTTTTTGAGAATGAGAGGTAGTTTCTCTGATTGACCAAGCCGAAGCCTCTTGAAGAGGAGCAAGGGGTTTCCTAATTGGTTATAGAGAATTGGCCGGACCACAGTCACTCGAGGCAGAGTCCCCTCACCAACAATATCAAACACAAGACCTCGGCTCCTGGCCAGGTTGCTGCAGGGAATGGCAAGATGAAGGCTTGTGAGCCTGGTCTGTCAGGAATGACTCCCATATGGAGTATGGGTTACAATCCTGATGTAGGAGTAGGAGCAGAGTGTTACCTGGGCAAGCCTTCCAGTGTGGCCTCAAAGATGCACTGGTAGGTCTGCATGGCCTGTGGGGTGAAGAGTACTGTTGCAAAGGCATGTGAGCGACTGCCAACACACATCTTGTTGGGTTCCACATCAAAGATGTCGGTGATGCGGGCAGTAGCCTGGTGAGAGAGCAATACCAGAGATTGTTAGCTGCTTTGTATTTCCATTTCTGCTCATCTTCCCTGCTCTGTTGGAACTCTCCTCCTACCAAGATTGTGGTGGACAAGGACAAACTCAAGGGCCTTCAGAGTCATGGGTCTTGGAAAGAGCAGTCTGGCCAAACCATGAACTTTGACAAAGTCATTCAGCCAGGTATTTTTCCTGCCACTCTACCTCCCCTTCTGTCAAAGAACTTCCAGCAGGCTTTGGCAGCCTGTAATTCCCACTCAGGCACAGTGCAGGGGCTTCCCAGAGCTCTTTCCTTGGCTTTTTGCCTACACTGGAGCCAGCTGGAGCCTCTTTACCTTATTGGAGATGGGCTTAACTACAAGGTTGACATCACAGGAAATCTTGCCCACATTGCTGATCTTGATCCGAGCCTTGGCCTGATGGCCCACCAGGACATTACAGAAGATGAACTTGTTCTCATCCTCCACGTAGAGTCCCCCACTCTGTATGGTCTGCAGGATGTGGTACAGATTGGAGCTGGTACAGATTTGGTGCTCCTCAAAGATCAAGACATTGTTGTCGGTCACAAAGGCTGGGGAATGGGGGGAAGAAAGACCATGAGAAAATGCTAGGTTGCTAGATTCCTGGCAACTGCCCTGGCAAGTTACCACATCTTAGTCAATTGTTTTTTTGCCAATAATCAAGGAGGGATGGGAGCTGAGGCCTGAGATGAGCCATGGAGAAGGAAGATAGTTGATTTGAGTCTCTAAGGAGCTTATAGCCAATCTCTCTGTGCTTTGTTCAGCTTTTTTTTTTTTTTTAACATTCTGTCTAATGAGCTATCTTCAGTTTAGTGTGGAATCTGGGTCCTCTAGTCTTAGCCTCCTAAATTGTTGGGATTATAGTCATAAGCTATCCTTTTTCTTGATTTTTTTCTTTCCCTTCCCTTCTTTTCCCTTCTCTTCCCTTCCCTTCCCTTCCCCTCTCCTTTCCTCCCCCCCCCCCAATTCTCACTTTTTGGTGTCAGTACTAGGGCTTAAACTCAGGGTCAGAGCACTCCTCCTTAGATTTTTCACTTAAGGCTGGAACTCAACCACTTGAGCCACATTTACACTTCTATCTTTTTCCTAGTTAATTGGAGATAAGAGTTTCACAGACTTTTCTTCCCAGGTTGGCTTTGACCATAATTCTCAGATTTCAGCCTCCTGAGTAGCTAGGATTACAAGTGTGAGCCATGGGCCCTTCATGACTTTTTGATAATAAAAGTAACTTGTCTTCTAAAATAAAATGGTGCTGATAGAATATAGATAATACATTTTAGTTTTTTTTTAAATATTTCTATTTGGAAAATCAATAAATGACCAACTGCACTGTTCCTTGACTTCTTGTTTATCTTAAACCAGCCCCGAATCTGAGGACATCAGGACTGGGGTGTCATGCAGGGCTCTTTCTGGGTAATATCTTCAACATATTTGTTTACTGTATATACTTTTGTCACAGGAGGGGCATGTACATGAGAACACTGGGTGTTTCTGGCTCCTGAGCCACAACCCATGTCACCATGATGCTTAGAAAACACCACTCATCTGAGAATTCAGAATCAGACTCAGTAAGACTAGAAGTCTGAAGTGGTGAGTCCTCTCCTACTTATGTATATTTGTAAGGCCTTAAGAAGAAATGTGGCTGAAGACACCAGAGGAAGTTCTAAGGTCCCAAAGGAAGCAATCTGGCCTTGTCCTCTGGATATCTTTAGAAGAATTTGTCTGGAAAGGAAGGAGTGTTATAGACCCAGGTCCTAGGGGGCTGTTGACTAATTTTAATGGCAGTACCTGGTAGGCATGCTTCGGCAAGCAGAGTGTAAGGAATACCAGCAGGATATTCTTTAGGTTCTCTGTCAGAGATATCGATGGCTAAATACTCCTCACATTTTCCCACAGGGTCAGCCACACAGTCAACAGTAATGATCTGTTGTCCTCCAGAAGAGACGGTGCCAAACCCAGGGTACACAGTGAACATGCCATGCGTGAACCGCGACTATAGGACAAAGGTGGGAAGGATGGGACAGAGGGAGGCAAAGTGGGTGACAAGAGTCTAAGACTTTCCATGAGAACTGTGAGGTAGGGAGAAAGGGAGATAAATGGGACCTTTCCCCAGAGGCACTCTCTGGGTTCCCAACCTTCTCCTCCTACAAGGAAATTGGGTCCAGAGATTCATGGATGAACTCTTAGCACTTCCTTCTCTGAACCTTCCTTCTGACCAGTCATGACTGGACTGAGAGCTTAAGGAACCAGATGACCATCTAACCAGCTGATCATATAACACATGCTCAGGTGGGGATCTTAAAGCAGAGTGCAGGATGGAGTGGTGATTGAGATGATGGGTTTTGAATCAGATACTCGTGGCTTAGAATCCAGTTTATTTCTCTATAAAATGAGACAAGGAACCCTAACCCTAGAGAGTTCTGGAGGCTTAAATGAAAGAACATGTGTGAAACATCTAGTATAGATTTCATGTGAAAAAACAAGTGATATTCATGTGGGAAGAACCTCCCAGATGTCTCTGGAGGATAACTGTAGTATGTATGGAGATCGCAGTGCTCCAAGGTAAGGAAGAGCCATGGATAGCCTAGTGAAGATCTTCCCTCTTACTCGGTGTCAGGAAGCAGACATGAGGCAAGCTGACATGTGAAGCTGTCCTTCTTCATGGCATCTCTTGTACTATCCTTGGAAACTAGCATACTGGCCATCTTCCCAAATCCTTAGATGTATTCTGTAGTAATATTGATTTATAAAGTGCTTTATTCTGATAAAGGTCAGCACTAATTCTGGATTTGTTAGAATATCATGAACTTTCCTAAATTCTTATCATGGCTGTTGCAGACACACTGCAGTTGCCTGTAAGATAAGCCCTCTAGTGTGGAGAAGTGTGATTGCTAGTCATCTAACAATTCTGATGTAGCTTGGTCCTTATCCAGTGAACCTCTACTATAGGCCAGGGGCTGTACCAAGCATTGAGATTCCCACATAAGCCATCCAGACAGAGATGGACTTATCTCCAGTTTCTTTCTTTCTTTCCTTCCTTCCTTCCTTCCTTCCCTCTTTTCTTTCCTTCTCTTTCTTTTCCTTCCTTCTCTTTCTTCTCCTTCCTTCCTTCCCTTCTTCCTTCCTTCCCTCCCTCCTTCCTTCCCTTCTCTCTCTTTCTCTCTTTCTTTCTTCCTTCCTTTCTTCTTTCTTTCTTTCTTGTCCCGGAGCTTAAAGCCAGGGCCTGGCACTATCCCTGAGGTTCTTTCACTTAGGGCTAGCAGCACTCTACCACTTGTTACATAGCCCCACTTTTAGACTTTTCTGAGTAGTTTATTGTAAATGAGTCTCATGGGCTTTCCTGCCTGGCTGGCTTTGGATGACAATCCTCAGATCTCAGCCTCTTGTGTAGCTAGGATTATAGGCATGAGCCACCATCACCCAGCTCTTTTTTTAAATGACTTTGAGACATGATTTGGCTGTATAGTCCAGGCTGGCCTCTAATTTGAGATTATCTCAAATGTTGGAGCCTGTAGGCATGAACTGCCATACTTGGTTAAATCATTCTTGATTAAAAATTTTAAAGCATCTTAGGGAGCCCACAGAGGCTTTAAAGCAAAAGAGAGTTTCTGAATTTAAGTTTGTAAAACACTTTAGCTTATAATGAAAGCGAGATTTCAATAATTTAATATTTTTGGCACAGTATATTTAAATCCTATCATCTTAGGCAGATATTTAGTGGTAAGAGCTAGCTGGCTTTGTTGGGTTTCTATGAATAAGGAAGGCACTCACCTGATTTGAGGTATTTACATCTTTCTGCATTGCTTCCGAGAACTTGGCTGTTTTAGGACCACTAGGCTTGAAGAAGGTCTCACTTTCCCGAGTTCTCCCATGTTTCATGTGGCCAGTTCTGTTTAAAGAAGCAAGAGTATACCCTTAGGCCTTGGTGGAGACATTAGACACCACCTGTCAGCCTGTAAGCTCCTTTCTCCTAGGCAGTGGAGGAGTGGGCCCTTCTTTGTTCCCTAAGGCTTATCAGAGTGGCATAGTTAGGTTGGTACACACCAACCAAGATGATTTAATAATTTAAAGGAAACTAAGCATCAATTATACTTGGGAAAATGATTCACTAGGGTATTTAAAATCACCAAAGATAAGTCAAATGGTTTGGATAAGTGTTCCCCAAGGTCCATATATTAAAGGCTGTTTTTCAAGGTGATGCTATTGGAAGGCCCTTAGGTCACTGGAGGTGTGCCCTCAAAGGGGACCTATAATCTCTTTCCCTGTTTATTTTGCTTCCTGCTTTACTATGTGTACTGACCATAAAGTATTGTCTTGCAACAGGTCCAAAACAACAGAGCAAATTGATCATGGACTGGAACCTCCAAATTTGTGAGCCAAGTTAACCTTTTCTCTTTATAATCTGACTAATATATTTAAAAATACTTATGGAAAGTTGAGAAATGATCAAACCATTGTTAATTCCCCCTCCCCCCAATAATCTGGCAACACGGTGGAAGTCAAATGCACTGAAAGTAAATTGTTTTTGGTGCATTGATGGGGATCCACCTTTGGGAGGACACAGTCTTGCTGTTGAAACAAGTATTGAAGTAGCTGTTGTGATAAATGTCTTTTGAGGGAAAAGACAACAACAGCCTCTTGCAGACTGAAGGCACTGCCTGCTTTCTCATGTCCACCTTTCCAGGGTACCCTTTGCCACCTCCTGTCATGAAACAAAGCTACAATTCCTTTTGATTTTGCTTGTTGATATATTAGTTCTTTTATGACTACAGAATGATAGCACAATGACTCGCTCGCAAGTTTCAGCATACCGGAAGCACCAGGACAATAGACAAAAGACTTTATAGTATTTGCTCACTAAAATTTATCCTATATTGACTGCAGATAAAAAAAATGAATGAAGTCTAGAGTCAGAAGATGTAAGTTCAGAACCAAGATGTACTGATAATTTCCTACATAATTATGGATGATTATTCTAGTCTTTTCTAGATTATTCTAGACATTTCTAGACTTCATTGATTGGGTGAATCACTTTAGGGGACTGGGTGAGTTAAAGTGAACTATGTAAGAGCTTTTTGTAGAATTTAATGCACTGAGTAACACAAACTAAGTGAAAGCCTTTATGAGAGTTAATGCCCTGAGTAACAGTTAAGAGTTAAGCCAACATTCATCTTACCCTCTCTTTTGATGAATGGTACTTTCCCCTGTCAGCCTGTAGAGGGCAAACTTGAAGTCAGTGATGCCTAGGTTTTCTATGGTGAAGGAGCTGCTCCTACGCGTGCCACAGATCAACGCCCCAAAGTTGATGATGGAGGAAGGGCTGATGCTGAATTTGGAGTATACTGCGTGCACAGAAAACTTAATTGGGATGCTGGCAATGATCTCACCTCCATCTGAAAGACTGGGCTCAATGATCTAGAAAAGGAAGGATGATTGGGAAGATATTAGCCACGGCACAGCTACAGAATTCCCTTGATTATGTTCTTCCTTCCCCACTTTTACCACTGATATGAACCTGGGCTGTTTACTTCACCCTCTATAACATTAACAATACATTTAGCATACACTGATGATATGGAGCTTGGTATGTAGTAGCCAAGTCACTTTGTCTCCTCTTTTCCTATTCAGCTTTATACTTAATGGAATGCAGATACCTTGTCTCTGATACTCTCTAAAACCTTTTTCTATTGTCCTTGCTATTTCTGACCCACTTGTGTCTGCTAATTGAGACAAAACCATGGTGTTCCCTATATGGTTGTCACCCAGTCCATCATCCCTTTGTCCAGGGACCATGAATTAGACCATGTGTCATTTTTTTCAGCAGATCTACAAACCTGCCTCTAAGTCAAGCACTTTCACCTGAGCTCTCTCACCTGACAACGCAAGATGGGCTGGTGCTCGATCTTCACTTCCTTTCTTGCACGAAAATACACTTGAACATTTGTGGCCTTTTCTGAGAGAGTCAATGATCCCTTTCTGGGCTGAATTGAGATCATAGAGTTTATATTGCCTGGCACTATCCCTAAGGACTCCACCGAAAAGCTGAAAGACCAGAATAAAGGGACTGTTAAAAGTCATTATTGGGAACACAAGGCACCAGAGAGGACCATCTAGGCAGTTCAGGGCTTGCCATGTCTCTAGCCATGCTTAACTACTGTGCTAGAAAGGGTCTACTATGCTTTGTCCAGTGGAATGCAAGGTGGAGGAGAGTGATAACAAGGGGGACACTGATCAAAATGCACTGTACCCATAAAGTGGTATGTAGAATTGAAACCCCTTTATACAACTACTTAAAGATGAATAATAAAACAAATATGAACCAGGCCAGAGATTAATGCTTGAGGCAAAGATGGCTATCCTCTATCCTGTAGAAAGTATCCTTGTTCAACAAGGGCATTTGATATGGGAGAAGAACCAACTAAATGAACTCTCACCTGGTTTTCTCTCTCTGTGTCTGTGTCTCTTTTTCTCTCTCTAAGATTGAGGATAGCACACAAGAGGGAATGTGATACAGAAGCCCGAGGAGCTTCAGGGTCAGTGCAGGAATGAGACAAGGCAAAGGAAAGGAAGTGGAGTCTATGGCTCAAGGGATAAGGTGAGTACCACAGATAGGAACGGACTCAGGGGGCTGGGAAGGTGGCTCAGTGGTAGAGTGCTTGCCTTGCATGCCTGAGGCCCTGGGTTCGATTCCTCAGTACCACATAGGCAAAAAGAAAAAAGCCGGAAGGGTTGCTGTGGCTCAAGTGGTAGAGCGCTAGCCTTGAGCTGAAGAGCTGAGGAACAGTGCCAGGCCCAGAGTTCAGGCCCCATGACCGGACCACCCCCCCCAAAAAAAAAGAAAGAAAAGGAATGGACTCAGGTGAGCAGTGGAAGATCTAGAGTAGGTTCAAGGAGCTTAGGTAGAAGTAGGACCCCTGGGGGTTGCTGTCAGGGTTGGGGGTCCTTCTTATTTGTTTTCCAGGCTCTGGAAGACCAGGTGGCTCAATTGTTACATGGCTGGTGCCTGTACCCCTTCCTCAACAAACCCCTGATTTCCTGCTCTAATCAAAGGGTGACTCTGTTCCTTGTAGTGTGACAAAGCTGAGCTGAAGTCTGTCATGGTTTAACCCAAACACACAAATGGGCAAGATTCCATTCAACACTAATTGCAAAGTGACAGTGGCTTTCTTCTAAGTTTCCTTGGCTTTTATTTACATTCACTGAATTCAGTTTACAGTTTCATTGCTTCTAATGAATGGTGGTGTTGAAGTGGGGCCTCTTTCAATTCAGTGCTCTTTTAGCTGAAATGAAATAATCATGAACACACTGAGTTTCTCCCAAGTCTGCAATGGGAGCTCCCTTTGTTAGCTGTAAATTTGTATAAAACTTTTATACAAATCACTTGCCTCTGCCAAGGAAGGTCATGTGACCTTGAGAACCCCCCTCCTTGTTCCTCACCCAAGCCACCTTTTCTATTCTGAGGAAGCTCTATTTAAACTTGGATCTGAGTATGAACTGAGCAAATTCTAGTAAGCCACTATTTGAATTCTCTATTAACAGTGGTTCTTAAAATTTGAAAAAAATTGGACAACTTTTCTTTATAGAAAATCTTAAGTAGAACGCTAACTTGTAAAACAGATCAGAGCTAGAAGTAGGGCAGGGCAGTTTGAAGCCAGACCATCCTGAGTCTGGCTCTTAATCTCCTTCTCCTCTACCTCAGGACTTTCCTTATCCTCAGGACTTACTACAGCTCTGCCTGCCTCTCCATTTACTCTCTCCCCTCATCCCCCCACACCACTGTGGCTCCAGACACATTCAGAAGCTCTTCAAGGTCCCTGTTTAGTTGTGCAGTCAAGCACAATGTAAATTTCTCTGCTCTTAGTAGTTGGAATTCCATTCAAGGGAGCGAGGGAGACAAAAAACAAAGCAAAGCAAAACAAAAAAAAAAGAGATGTTCTTATGATGTCCCAGATGACAATCTTTTCACCATGAGTAGTTGTGGACAGCCCCATGCCCAGTCGGATTCAGGCTACCTGAACATGATCTCATATTTCCCACGGTTCTTCAGAGAAAGGGGCTGTTTCGCCTCCTCCATGACCCTCAGCGTCCCGAAGTCAAGGCCTCCTTCAGCTCCTGTGAAGCCAGGGATGGGGTGGGGCTGAGTGGGCTTGGGAGCTAGAGCAGGGGACGTCCCATAGAGGTCTATAGTGGAAAGTCTATAGTGACCATTTTAGACATGTTTTCTGAAAACCATGGAGCTTCAACCAACAATAGGAGCTGCCTTTGGTCTCAGTTCATCCGGATACCTCCCTTGGGACTCTTTCCTGGGGTCACAGTCCTTTCAAACCTACCACCAGCTAGAATTCTGGAACTTTAAAAGTTTTTGAACAGTTTACAGTTGTGATATTACATATAAGTTTATGTGGCTTTACTTAGCATTAGATTGTAAGTATGCCTTTAAATTGTTAAAACTCCTAAAAAATGTGATCTTCCATTGTTGGTAGGTATTTAGGTGTTTTTAAAATGTTCACGATTATAAATAATCCTGCAATAAAGAACTTTATACATAAGCTAATGACCTCTAAGGTAACATGGAGCTCTAGTACTCCATGAACCTTGCAGAGAAAGAGACCTATCAGGGAAAGGAGGAGCACGGACAACCACATACTCAAGGGAGACACACAATTTAGGTGTTGGGGCAGCACGGGCGACAGAATAGCAAGTGTCCTCGAAGATACTCAGCCTAATCCCTGAAGCCTGTGAATAAGATACCTTACATGGGAAAGGAAAAGGAAAGATGCTAACCTGCTGCTCTTACATACAGAGACTGTTATGGCTTATACCGGTGGTTCAAAGTAATCACCAGAGTCCTTAAAAGTAGAACAGCTGAAGTGAGAGAACCAGACAGGGGGCCACGTGAGGGGATTTGACCCAACACTGACGGGATGGAGGATGGAGGTCGGGACAGGAACCAAGGAATACACTGACATTTTGATGTTAGCCTAGCAACTCCTGACCTCAGAACTGTAAGATAATAAATTTGTGGGGCTTTGTTAAAATTTTCTTTTTTGAGTCAGGTTCTTGCTGCATATCTCAGACTGGACTTGAAGTCATGGTACTTCTCATTCAGCCACCTAAGTACTGGGATTATAGTCATGCACCATCATATCTTAAACCTTTTTCTGAGAGAGGGTTTACTATGTAATCCAGGCTGGACTTGGACTTGTGATCTTTCTTCTTTGGCCTCCTGAATAACTGGGATTACAGGCAGGTACCACGCCTCATGCAATCTGTGTTGTAACAAGCCAAATAGTTTGTGGCAATCTGTATGATAGTGGTAGAAAACTAATGCAGGCAAGAAGACATATGTTTATGTTTACTACCAACTGCTCAGAGAAGAGGTCTGCAAATTTTATATTTATCACAATACTTTGTTATTCTCCAGTTGGAAAATGACAATCTGTAGTAATGTCACATTGCTCTGGCCTTACATTGCTATACGTCAAATCACCAAAATTGTCTTCTCTCCTACCAACAACTACCACAATCCTAACAAATTAGTGGCATTCTCTACCCAGAAATACAGTAATTAACTATACTACACAAAATACACAACTTCAAAACACTCTTTCTTTGAAGGAGTCTACAGACCTTTGGGGAAGGTGATGTCCAGAGCAATATCATATGATTCTGCAAAGATCATGATGTTTTCAATTTGTACAACACCAACAAGATTATCTGCATCCAAAACCTACCAGGGAAAGAGAAATTATTCATAAGAGCAAGAACAATGAGCTGCTTAGAGCCTGCAAGATGTAACTGGAAGAGAAAATCTTTCAGGGGAGATGGAAAGGAATATTTCCAAATGTAGTTAGGTATAGGTCTCTTACCATCATTGTTTTGTGGTTTGGTGCTACTTATCATACTCACTGGGGGGTGTGGGTGTAGACAACAGAGGAATGGGCAGAAGGAGCTGCATTTTCATCTTTACTTTTTATTAGCTTTGTGTGACTATCACTATATTTCTGAAGTGTAGGCTGAGTTGACATTATTAGAAGGTGTTTGTTTGTGACCTCACAGGAGCCCTAAACAAGCTGTGATTGGGTTGGGAGATGATAACAATAGTCATTGAAACACAGAAGTGTTTCTGTGCCCTTAGGTAAATTGCTTTCAGAGTGACCTCTCCAAGGGTTCACTCGTTGCCTGTCTCCTGCAGCCCCTCATAACAACCCATGGACTCCTCAGTGATCTCAGAAGTTGGCACTGCCAGAGGACTCTGTTCTCAGTGGCAACACTGCCTTTATGGGCTGAAGATATGAAATAGGGATGAGACGGGAGCATGTAACAGGGAGACATGGCATGTGTGTGTGCATGCGTACTTGTGCATGTGTGCACATGTATATATACACTCAATATACACATATTTTGACAACATCACCTCCAACCGAATAGCCTTCTTGACATTGACGGGCTTGGAGGGCTGGAAATACACATGTAGGGTAAATTCTCCCTTGGGTGGTATAGTCCCCTGCATCATGGATGTGGTAAAGTCATCACCCAAGTGCTCCAGGCTGGTGATCCGCCAGGCCACAGGCAGGGGCGTGATATTGTGGAGAAGAACTGCCTTGGAATCTTTTCTGCAGAAATCAAAAGAAATTTCACCAGTTTTAAGTAAAAAATTATACTTTTGTGTATATTTTTTGTATATATTTTTTCTTAGCCCTTCTTTCCTGCTGGTTTTCTTGAAGTCTCTTAGTTTATGAAGCTTGGATAGTTTGGATGACTTTGTATATATACATATGTGTGTGTGTGTGTGTGTGTGTGTGTGTGTATACAAGTTAGCTCAAATTATCCACAAGTAAACAACACTACTGGAAATGTATGGAAAAGTCATAAAAATTCCTCTGTATTTCTTTATCCAGATTCACCATTTTTTCATTTGGTTCTCTTTGCTTTATATTCTCTTTCATAACCCACATCATTTAAAAAACATTTTAAATTAAATTGGAGATCATTGTGCTTTTGACCTATAAATATTGCAGTGCATACTTCCTAAGACCAAGAGAACTTACTAAAATAAAGGGACTTTACATAGATCTTGTTATCATTTCATATTCAAATTTCATCTTGGTTCTAATTATTAATTTTTCCCAGTTAAGGATTCAATCCAGGATCATGTATTACATTGAATTTTCATGTATTTAATTTGGGAAAACAACCTGTGACCTACACAGGGTTATGAACTATTCATGTTTGCATGGGACCAAGGAGTTCCACAGGATGCAGGACTTTTCAGTGTTCAAACTAGGCAATTCCATAGTAAATCAGGAGGATCTTAGAACTGAATGTTCTTTAAATTCCATTCAAGTGCTTGTACCATCTAGAATTCTTACCTGTGTAGCAAAAGTCGGTCAAAATGTAATTGCTTGGGCTCCAGCTCTAGTTCTGGGCGGATCCCCTGGCATTGTAATTTGAAGATAGCTGGCTCTGGGTTCTCCTTGATGCAGCAGACAATGTTGTCTTCAAAGATACCAACTGCAGTAGGGTAGGCCCATACATTTAGCAGCTGATGGAAGATTCACAAGACAATACATTTACACCAAGGATGCCAAGGTCTTGAATTTCCCAAGAAAACCTTGCCCCAGATCATTGTACCTGCTTCTCATTGGGTTTCAGAATCATGTTCATGGGCTCCAGAAAGTAGGTAGTTGCTTTGGTATCATTCTGAAAACAGAAAAACACTTCTACCTCCATTGGGGAATTGTTCAGGATTGTCAGTGCCTCCATGTTGCCTGGGAACAAGGATGACTTGTACCTGGAAGTGGACAGGAATGGGGATGTGTGCTTGTGAAAAAGGAGCCTGTGAATTGGTACAAGGCAATTCAACAGGACAGTATGGCTATGCTGACACATTGGCACGGTGGTTGAGAATGCAAGATGTGTGGCTGTGAACTTACCGTCCACTTCGACATGACCCCAACCTCCACCTTCTCCCAGACAAGCCTTGGTCTCCTTATCTAAGATTAGGGGGACAATATCCTAAAAGAATCACCTAGCCAAGTGTGCTTGATTTTAAGTGAGATCATACACCTGAAGCTCTTAGGACAGATGGAGAGATCAAATACTCAATGAATGGTAGTTATATTTATTTAAAAGATTATTGAGAAATATGCAAGTATATCCCCAGGAGAGATTATCTTTTGAGTCATCTGCCATTTCCCATTTGTCTTAGAGATGACCTCATTAGCTCCTTTCATCATACCGTCCCAGAATATTATTGCTCTCACATGGATTCAGTTGGCCTTGCTCACTAGTGCCAGATTATTTCTATTACCCAGTACTTTTAGGGAGAGACCCACAGAGTTGAGTACCAGAGTCACTGGAAGGCGTTCACTGAATGGTAATGAACAGAAAAGGAGCCAGGGGAGAAGGCACAAGGAACATGATGAACATCATCAGAGCACAGGTCAGGAAAATAGTCTGAAAGTGTTTGGAGTAGGCTATGGTGGTGGATGAAATGAGAGAGAATATAGAGACTACATCAAAATCAGAGAGTCAGAAAACTTTGTATGAATAATGGGTGCACTAATGGATAATTACCATCATCAATCATGGTGCTAAAAGTTCATGCATGTTAGTTCTCTGGTTCATTCTTTACAAATTTTTGAGGTAGGCACTGCTATCTTCCCAGTTTCTGATGAGCTCAACGAAGTTCAAAAGAATAAAAAAATTAATATCCATTTGCACTGGATTTTGATTTGGACCACTGTAACCACTGTTGCCTGGCCTTACATTCTAGTAAATTCTTGTGCTATTCTAAATATATACTGCTGCTGTTGCTTCTGCTTCTTCTTGATGTGCTAAAGACCAAATTCAGGGCCTTGCACTTGCTAGGCAAACATTATTCCACTGAGTGAAATCCCCAACACAATGCTTCTCTGACACATCATCATTTCCAACTCTTGGGAATCCCTACAAACTTTGCCAATCAACCTGACTTTTATGCCTTCCCTTTTGTTGGGCCTTGAAGATCCATCACCAGAAAACCTTTTCATCTTCACTTCCTAGTCTAGCATTTCAGGAAGTGAACTGAAGATGATAAGGGAATGGAGGAAAATGATGGCTGATTAAATTCAACCATGGGAATAGAAAACATTTTCTATTTATTACAGTGAACACTTCATTGAATGAACACAGCAGAAATCTTGGTTCTGTCTTCCACCTCATCTTCTTGCTATACACATAAGAAATTTGTGCTCACTGAAAGAAACTAAGTTTATGATAAGCCTCCTCACCCAGGCCCCCAATTTTGCCTGACAATCTTTATCTGTTCCTCTAATATGCTTTCTCTTTTACAAAAATGCCTTTTATGTCTCCATTTCCTCAACATTTTAAGCTTCTACATCCAATTCCTTTCACTCTCTGAAAAATGACCTCATATAATTTTGTCAGGGAGACAATAAAGTTTGTACAAGAACCCTCTTACCATTTCAACCAAATCTGTAATCACACCTTCACTTGAGGCCATCTCATCTTCCTCCCTCCTGGTATGAGACAATGGTACCTCCTCCTGGCAAAGGTCAGCACCCTGCGTTGTCCCATGGAGCTTCACCATTGATGGCCCAACCCAACAATCTATTCCTTCTGCTTAAAACTGAACAAATAGTCTTGTTTGGACTTCCATTTTCCTTCATAGTCAAACTCTTCCAAAGAATGATCTTTATAAGCTGAGTGGCAGTGGCTCATCATGCCTGTAATCCTAACTCCTCAGGAGGCTGAGATCTGAGGATCATGGTTCAAAAAGCTAGCCTGAGTAAGAAAGTCCATGAAACTCTTACCAGCAAAAAGCCGGAAAAGGTGGAAGTAGAGGTGTGACTCATGTGGTAGAGCACCAGTCTTGAGTGAAAAAGCTAAGGGACAATGCCCCACCCTAAGTTCAAGCTCCAATACTGTTACACAAACGCCCCAAATTATCCTCATACTCTGTCTTCATTTTTCACTATTGAATCCTCTTAGCTTGGGCTTCACTGCAAGATTCTCTACAAAGGACTCTTGATAAGCTCCCTGGTGACAGCCATGGTATTGACCTCTGTGGATGTCTATACCTTCATCTTTATGCCATTTTTTGGTACTTGAAATAGCTGCTGCCATATTTTTTCATGGATCCATGATGCTGACCTTTTTTGATCTTTTTTACCTCCTTTATCGCTTCTCCCCGTATTCTTTGGGGCTCCATTTTGGAGCCTTCTTTTCTTTACACTGTCTCTTCTTAAGCTACCTCATCTTCACCCATGATTTTGTTGTCTTGAAGGTTTATCTTCCCTTTGTGAACCAACCAATGGATTCCAATCTCTGCTTTATTTGGCTTCTAGAGATATTATCTTAACATCTCAGGTTGGACAGATGCCATTGTCAACTACTGCCTTTACTTTTAAGAAATCCAGTCATTTCTCAGACTTTCCTCTTAGGGAAAGTGTTACTTCATTCATGCAGATGGTTAAGCAGAAGTTTGGACACAAAGAACTAGTTCTTCTGATTTGTGGGTTTTGGGCTAATTGATCCTACAAAAGCTATGTCTACAGAGAAACTCTCCCTGTGATATTCGTGAACCCAAATCCAGGAGTCTGAAATCTGCTTAGAAAGAAAAGAGTACTTACTTATCTCTTGTTTTCCCACAAAGCAGTGGCCCAAAGTAAAACTTGTCCATGCTTGTAATAAATGTCTTAAAGATGAATTCATCTGGCTTTATGGACTTCTTCCGTTGAGGGAATACAATTCTGGATGTGGGAGGAAGAGAAGAGGGGACGCTGCTTGAATGCAAGTTCAATGCCATTGTGTGATGGCCATGAGCCCAGCACTCCACCTGTTCAACAAAGGGCCCGCGTGTCTACAGACAGTAACTGAGGATCTTTGTTGAGGCTTTATCTCCTTTGCACCCCCAAGAAGAGATGTAGTATGGTCATACTGTACATATATATACATGTATACATATATGTATATAGATACAAATAGATGTAATAGATATAGTATGGTCTGAACTTGAGAAAGAAGACTCTTAGAACTGAGTTGGATCTTTTGACCTAGTCTGTGCAGTTACAAAAATTCTTAAGAATCTCTTTGGAAAATTACTTCTGGTGGATATTAATTAGCTTCTGATACAATGGAGCCCTTTGGTAAGACCTACAGTAGGAGCTTACTTGTGAACTCTCTCTACCTTTATGTGATTCAGATACTTCACAGTGGTGTCCAGTAGTTCAGAAAAAAAGCTTTCCCACGCAGATTCGCCACATATTCATTTTATACAAGTTATAGCATAAAAATGAAATTGGTCTGCTAGTCAAGAGGTAGAAATAGGAGGTTCGTGGATTTAGACCAGCCCAGGACAAAAAAAATTAGTGAAATGCTACCTCAAAAATAACTTGGGTATAAGACCACACTAAAGCTACCAGCACGACTATGTTTATTGCAGCACTATTTATTATAGCTAAGATATAGAACCAGCCCAGATGCCCCTCAGTAGATGAATGGATCAAGAAAATGTGGTATATATACACAATGGAATTCTATGCCTCCATCAGAAAGAATGACATTGCCCCATTTGTTAGGAAATGGAAAGAATTGGAAAAAATTAAGTGAAATAAGCCAGGCCCAAAGAAACATAGGTCCCATGGTTTCCCTTATTTGCAATATCTAGTATATGTCTGAGTCAAGCAGAAAAGGTCAGATAAGGTGATGTTAGAGAAATGAACCCTAAGATATGTATTCAAATGTTTTTTTTCTTTCATGCGATTGTTTCTAACATATTTATAAGATTATTTCTTCGTTGCTTTGTATGTCCTTCCCCCACAGTATAGCCCCTGATTTCACTGTATTTGATGTCAGTATAATTTGTGGAGGGGGAGGGGAAAAACAAATCATTTAAATAGGGATACAGGTGGACCCATTGCAACAATGAGATGTACAAGTCGTTATGTCAAAAACGAACTTTACAACTTTGGTGGGGGAGGAGGGGAAGCGGGGAGGATTGGGTGGGGGAAAGGGGGAAGATGGGAAGGGATGGGAAGGGGAAACAAAGGAGGCTACAATGTTTGATAAGAAATGTACTCATTATCTTGCCCATGTAATTGTAACCCCTCTGTACAGTATTTTCACAATAAAAAAAATAACTTGGGTATGGTGGTATATGCCTATGGCTCCAAATGGAAGTAGGAAGATAATGGTTTGAGGCAAACCTGGGCAATGTGATTTACAAGATACTATCTGAAAAACAAACTAAGAATGAAAAGATTAGAAATGTCACTAATAGAATGCTCACCTGAGCAAGGCCTTGAATTTGATTTCCAGTACCAAAAATAAAAAGGAAGGGCAAAAAAAAGACTGTTTGTTCGATAAATAAGCAAATCTAGGTATGTACCAGTGTCTCACAACTGGAAATCCTAGCTACTCAGGAAACTAAGATCTGAAGGATTGTGGTTTAAAGTCAGCCCAGGCAGAAAAGTTTGTTAGATTTCATCTCCAAAATCACCAGCAAAAAGCATGGCTGGAGACATGGGCTGAATGGGTAGAATTCTAGCCTAGTAACCATGAGGCCCTGAGTTCAAACCCTGATATTGGGGTAAAAAGCAAACTGACTTGTTAGAGGAAGAACCTTTTCACACTTATTCTATCTCATCTCAGCCTAGGAATACCTTGTGGTATCTTGTCATCCCTATGGCTTTGGGTCAAGGTCTAAGAACTTTATCTCAATCAATCAATAATCTGGGTTTGGTGGTATGCTCCTGTAATCCTAGCTACATAGGAGGGGTAGGTAGGAGAATTGCAGTCTGAGGTCTGTCCTGGGCAAAAATACAAGAGCTTACCTGAAAAATAACTAAAACAAAAGGTGTAGAGGGGTGGCAAAAGAACTACCATGTTCAGAATATGAGAGAAACCAAAATATACCTGTTGACTTTTGAAATAGATGAATATACTTACTTTGGGTCTTGGCAAATGTAGGGGTAAGTGCAGATACCCCTGCAGTAAAGCTGGTACTGGCGACGAGTTCCAAGGATCTCAAAGTTAAATGTTTGGTCAAAGTTTCCAAGGTCTGAAGAAGAGAAATGTACTCGTAATGTCACCTCTCCATTGGCTGGCACGATCCATCGGAAGTGATTCAGTCTGAAAGAACCACATAGGCTCTTAAAGTGACAGTACTTCTTTCTGGTCATGAGGGATCAGGAGGGCTGCCTGGGACAGGTTCTGTCCTGCTAGGGTTAGGCATGGTGGGCCCTAGGCCCCTACAGGCAAGACAGTCATATTCCCCACTGGGAATGTGACAGTTGTACCCCCAACTTGGGGCTTTAGTATCCCTCCTCCCTGGCCACTGGGGGCCCACCTGGTAAGCTTGTCTTGGGAATGCTGGCCACTTAAGTTGTTCTGGTCCATGTCTGACAGTGGGGCCCCGCTCCCTGTATTTCCCCCAGTATTGATTTTCTTGAAGACCATGCGACGTTGTTTGTCCTTTGAAAGCTCACGGGTTGGTTCTGCTTTATCTTTCAGCTTCATTTTGCCTCCCTTAGCTGAAGCGGTCTGTTCTTCTTGGGCCTTAATTAAAAATGAACACAAGGTTGTGAATACTCATAAATCTACACTGAAGACAGAAATGCCTGCAGTGTGCCCATAGGCAGGTGGGGGTGCTGTAGAGTACGGAGGCTGGGACAGAGAAGGGCCTGCCTCATGAGGCAGTGACAAAAGCCAGTGTTTTCCTGAGAGATCAATTCTGGAAGAGGAGACCAAAACCCCCTAGAGCAAATTGGAAGTTGGCAGGAACTTTTAGGTTGAATTTCAACTCCTGGAAGTTCCTTATAATAGCCAGCTGGTCTGCCAGCTTCCCTAGTATTACTTAGGCTACTTGTTCACTTGGCTTTCAGTGCTCAATGTTTTGCTGGCATAGCCTATCCCCCATCTTCCTTCTCTCTGCTCTTTGTTCTTAAGGTTTATATAGCATTTACCTATCTATCTAGCTATTTATTTATTTTTTAAATCTCTTACTAGTTGGGTACTGTGGCTCATGCCTATAATCCTAGCTACTCAGGAGGCTTGAGATCTGAGGAACTGAGGTTTGAAGCCAGGCCAGGCAGATAAGTCTGTGAGCCTCTCATTTCCAATTAACTACCAAAAAGCTAGAAGTATAAGTGTGGCTCAAGTGGTAGAATACCAGCCTTGGGAAAAAAAAATCTAAGGGTCAGTGACCAGGCCCTGAATTCAAGTTCCAGTCCCAGCACAACAAATAAACAAAGAAACAAACAAACAAGTCTCTTACTATTCAGAGAAGAAGAAATAAGCACATTTGTTTAATTAAATAACTTCCCATTTTCCTATTGAGATTTCCATGATTCTCAATCTATTTTTTCTATTTTTTGTCCTTTATCATTTCTACTTTAAAAATGATTAAGAAAAGCTTTCAAAGTTGGAAGTCTTTTACAGTAAGAACTAGCATTAATGGTTTTATCTATTTATCTATTGAGTTTTCTTCTGAACCACTAAAATGAATGTCACAGATGGTAATCTTTGCTTCTAAATACTTTTGCCTGCATATCCTGTACTACCACAATTGTATCATTCCACCTAAGATGTAACTTGGGCCCAGTGGCTCACAGCTATAACCCTAGCTATTCAGAAGGTGGCAATCACAAGGATGAAAGTTGAAGGCCAGCTTGGGCAAGAAAATTAGTAAGCCTCCCATCTTAACAAAAAATTGCTGGGCATGGTGGTACATGCTTGGCATCCTAGCTATGAGAAAATTATGAATAGGAGGCTCACAATCTGCTTTGGCTTGGATGACAGGCATGAACTAGTACGCTTAGCTTCTTTCATTGAGGCAGAGTATCAGTGGACTTTTCTGCCCATGGCTGTAGAACCATGATCTTTCTAATTTCAGTTTCCCATAAACTAGAATGTGAGCCACCATGCTATGGATTGAGAAGAGTCTTGAGAACTTTTCTACTTGGGCTGGGCTCAAGCCATAATCCTTCTGATTTTGGTCTCTCAAGTAGCTTGGAATACTGGCCAGTGGCACTTCGCTAAAATTTATTTTAATATATTTTTAGACAAAGTGATAAAAAGTGACTCTGCCCAAAATATCTAACCTCCCTTGGTAATTTTAATTTTTTGGTTGTTATTATAAAGGTGATATACAGAGGGGTTACAACATAGGTCAGGTAAAGAGTACATTTCTTTTTGGACAATGTTACCTGCTTGGTAATTTCTTGAACAATTTACCCTTTTCCTGATTTTTTTCCTTTTTCAGGTACTGAGGTTTCAATTCAAGGCCTTGTGCTGGGTAGGAAGGCACTCTACCACTTTAAGTTATGCCTCTAATATATATTTATCATTTTAAAAGAGCTAATTTTTTTCTGCAGTTGGGCTTTGAAGTAATGTGACAGATTCCCTAAATTATCCCCTGGATCTTAGAAGGGTTGAAAGTGGAGCTGTCACGTTCAGTCTCCTCTTGGGTAATAGGATGGTCAGATATATGGTAAGTGTGACTTGGGGCCCTTTGTCAGAAGCTTCATTGCTTCTAGGGAACCAGTACTTCACAACAGACTTAGCATTGGGCCACATCTGGGTATGTGTATGCCCTTCTTTACCTGCTTCCCTGCCCTCTGAAATGGTGCTGAAGCCAGGAGAACCAGATGCTTTACCTTGGATGTGGTTGTGCTAGATGCAGGTTCTATATCTGTTTCTAGCTCTTTTTTCTCCTCTATCAGGGAGAAGTCATCAGATGGTGGGAGCACGAACACAAAGTGTTTGAGAACATCTGTGGGAGGCAAGGGTGGCCGCTTCACAGGGTAAGAGATGATCGAGAACAGGGCAGGAGGTAGGGTGGGTGGTCCAGAAGACCCCAGGCCCAAGATGTCCAGGATCTAAAAAAGAAAAGAAAAGAAAAAGGCCTGAGTTAATTTCCCATGAAGAGGACAGACAAACCTTAATCTTTTCTTGAGTGAGAAAGGCTCATGTCCCCTCCTTTCTCCTAGAATTCTTAGGAGATACTCTTGCAACTTTGGGTATAAAGGTCCTCTGATCTAGCTCTGTAAGGACTTTCCACTCCCTAAACCCTAGACCAGGCTACTTCTCTCAGACTTTAATCTCTACTGTGATTGTTTAACTGTCTTTCTTTGTGACTAGACTTCAAATTCCATTAGGACAGGAAGCAGGTAGCACTTAACCAATCAGTTTAACTGAAACAGAGAGGCTCTCAAGGCTGTGATGTCTGTGTATAGTGTTCTTCTATCCGTTTTTTAGACCCTACATTAACTTTTCCTTTTTTTTGCTTTAATGTTCTTTCTTTCCAAAGGTAACAGAAAGGATGGGTGCACGTTAAATATAGAAAAGCACAGTGCACATATACATACAATCAACAAACAAACAATAAAAGAGTAAAGATTTGATTTTTTTTTGGGTCTGGTCGTGGGGCCTGAATTCTGGGCCTGAGCACTGTCCCTGAGCTCTTCAGCTCAAGGCTAACGCTCTACACCTGAGCCACAGCGCCACTTCCCGGCTTTTTATCATTTTTGCTTATGTGGTGCTGAGGAATGGAACCTAGGGCCTCAGGCATGCAAGGCAAGCGCTCTACCACTGAGCCACCTTCCCAGCCAAGTTTTGATACTTTTTCATTCTTCTCTGATGCACAACATGCCAGCTACCTCAAGGGCAAAGGTGCTAAAATTTTAGTAGCAACTTTCTTTCCAGTTTGTAGAGTCTTTAGAATAAATATATGATGCCTAGATTAATTATTGTTATTAAAGGAATCTGACCCATCAGAGTTCCCATTCTGTGGGCCAAGTGGCACAGTAGGACTAACAAGTCACCATCTTTGTGTTTCCCTCCTATGGGACAGGGAGCTAAAGGATTTAATGTGGAGCTGGAGTTCCCTCCCAGTTGTGTGATTTACTGCTTAAATTATCTAAACCCAGAGGTTCAAGCAACAGTTTAATCTGACTGGAAAGGATGTTCTTGGCTATAGGTCTTTAAAAAAAACTCCCACATATATTTCTGAACAAAAAAATCACAATTCATGCTCTAAGGCTGGCTTTAGGTGAACGTGATTGGAGTTGGTGTTGAGTGTCCTTCAACTGTTTTCTTCCCTTGGCCCCACACTGGACCACTATGGCATGACATGTGTATGGTCACATCACATTGGTCTGCCTACCATCCCTTGCCAGCCTGTCCCTGCCAACAATCTCTCAAGTCTCTGTTCCTATAAAATTGTACCTAGTTCCTGATAAATTAAACCAGAGGTCAGATAACTGTACTCTATGCCCAAATCTGGTTTTCTTTTTTAAAAATAAATAAAGGGTGTGGGAGGGGTTGACACTGTTCAAAAAGTACACTCATTACCTGTATTTTGTTACTGCAACCCCTGTGTATATCATGTTTATAATAAAAATTTTTTAAAAAATAAAGGTGTGTGTGGGTGTGGGTACACGCAGGTGCGTGAGCATGTGCATGTCTGCCTGCCAGTTACCTTAATGCTCTTGCCCAGATTTCTTGCTCATTGCTGGTGCTCTATCACTTGAGCCATGTTTCTAGCCTGGCTTTTTGCTAGTAAACTGGACATAGAGTGTCTCAAGATTTTTCTGTCTAGGCTGGCTTTGAACTACAATCCTCCAGGTCTCAGCCTCCTGAGTAGCTAGGATTACAGGCGTGAACCACTGTCCCTCCACACTTAGGTGGAACAGGGCTGTGCTTATTTGGCTACATCTTGTTGGTGGGTAGCTTTCATCATTTTGAGGCTGAGCTCAGTTCTGATGAAGACTGCACAGCATATAGCCTGAAATCCTGAAGTCTGGGTTTTTGGTCCTTCACAGAAAAAGACTGTCCTTTGACAAAAGCATAGTACTCTCACTCAAACCTCCACCAAAGGTGGATGTTGCATATGTAAGATATGAGTGAAAGGCTATCTAATGATCGGTTGAGGTGGGAGGCTTGTAGGATAGAGATTTTGGAGTACACGAGTCTATTACTTGACCCTCAACACACACTTGCCTTGCCATCCTATTGTATAGGGTTGTCGCTAAAGATTCAATGGACAACTGCCAGAAGCTGGTGGCTCACACCTGTAGCCCTAGTTATTTAGAAGGATCAAGGCTGGAAGCCAAATGAGGCAGCAAAGTCTCTAAGACTCCATCTCCAATTACCCAGCAAAATGTAGAGCTTGGAGCCATAGCTCAAGTGACAGAACACCACCTGAACAAAGCAAGTAAGCTAAGCAAGCATGTGGCCTTTAGTCTTGAGTTCAAACTCTGGTACTGGCCGAAAAGAAAAAGAAGCCCACTGAACAAATGATTTTTCTTTTTATATAAGGAGAGATAGAATAATTTTTAGATGGATGGAACTTTTTATGGATTTTCTTTTGCCAAAGGCTAAAAAGTCCCTTTAGCATTTATTGTCTTATATCCAAGGGGGGCATCAACAATGAGTCAAATTAAGGGGATATAGCTTTTTCAATAGAAGGCAACATTTTAAGGATGGCTATCACAGTCTGGCCTCCACTGTTACTCTTCCTGAAGGATAGGCTGTACCTGTTCTCCTTTGGGAAGGCGGCCATTCTCCAGCGCCTGCTTCCAGCTGGAGCCATCGAAGTCCGGAGTCTGGATGTTGATGAATGGCACCCCAAGGTCCTTCTTCCCCTCATGGTCCTCTTCCATTTCTCCCTCCACATCACTCCGGTCTTCCATGGCCCGAAGCTTCTCCAGGCGCTCCCTCTCGGCCTTTTCCCTTTCCAGGCGCTCCTTCTCAGCCCGCTCCTTCTCCAAGCGTTCCCTCTCCCGGTCCTTGCGGCCCCGACGCCCACTGGAGGGGGCCTGGCGCTGGTCATCAGCCTCATGGGACACTTCTTCCATCCCTGCAGGAGGCAGCTGAATTCCTTGCTTCCTGTCCCAGTATGTGAGGATGGTCTGGATATCCTTCAAACACAACTCATAGAGTTTAAACTTCTGGGCCAATTGTCTGTCACTTTCCTTTAGGAAGTCCCCTTCGCTGTCCTCTTGATCCTGAACATAAGGAAATCCTGGTGTATTGAGATCTCCTGTGAGCTTCTTTTTCTTGCTGGGCTCTTCCTTCTCGGTAACTGCTTGTTCCCTCACAGAAACTTTCCTTTCTACTGACTCTACCTTGATATCGAGTTTGGTGGTTGTTGGACCCTAGAAGGCAAAACACACAAACCATGCTTGAAATGGTTTACCAAGAGTGAACAATCTGCATATAGGAACCTCAGGGGGACATTTTATTTCACAAGGTCTCAAAATTCAGGTTTCTCTTGGTGCAAAGGTTGTGCCTAAGAATCAAGGCCATCCATGTGTCTGTATCTGCCCTGTTGTAGATCTGCCTGGGCCCTGGCAGAACCTTGAGAAAGGTTCACAAGGATGTTAACAGGCAATCCTGGCCAACAGCTGCTGGTCTAAAGAACCAACAGGAGAAGGACTGGCAAACTGGAGTTTTGAAGACCTGCTTTCGTTTGTCCTGGGGAAAGCTAGGGAGCATCGTGGTTCAATCAAGTGCCGAGAATTCTTGCTCAAGTGACAGTCACCTGAGCAGAGAGCAAAAGAGGAAAAGCTAGAGGTTCTCACTTAGACATTCTAGCAGTTTCCAGAATCAATAATCAATGTACTAATTATTTTGTGTTTTTTTTTCAAATTAAAAATTGAACTTGGGTAATTGCAAGTTACGGCTACTTGAATTCTCCCTCCTGGCTCCATGAGCAGTGCCACACAGCAGGGGTCTGTGCAATCCTCCCTGGGCAGCCCCTTTTGTTCTCATCTGAGAGTTCACATCCTTCCTGCAGATGTGCATCCTCAACTTGTGCCCAGTCGTGCATGCTCAGACATGCACTCTTTCTGATTGGGTCTCATGGATGTTAATACTTCTGCTCATGTATATACATATACCAATCTGTTGTCATATCCTCTCACTCTTCTCCTTGGATCAGCCCCATCTTGTCTAGAAGTCTGGCTTTAGATTTACCCTTAGATATCACAGGGCTGAAGCAGCTATGCCCATACCAGCTTCTCACACCTCTCAGCTACAGTTTTTTTTCCTTATCATAGTGGGCAGATATGACTCCTAAGCTTGGCAGGCTGATAGACTTTCAGGCCTTGTATGCAAGGATAGGCTTATGTTGGAGTATCTTTCTGGACTGATGTCAAGGAGCACACTGGTCTCCATGGACTTCAGGGCTTCCTGGAGACAAATCTTTAATACCAGCCTATTTTTTAGTGTCATCCAGGAATTAAATTTAGTAACAACCAGAATAGGGACTGATGACAAAGGCTGTAATGGATAAGATATTACTAAGTGGGGCCCTGGAACTATAACTTTGTCTCTGAACCATGAATGGGGTTTATCTCTCTGGCCCTTACTGGGTGAATGGGATGTCAAGCCGTGTGGTCAGGGAAAACACAAGGCTAGCAATTAGGATACATTGGATACTTAGCATTGCTGGGTCTGGTCCTTGTACCTTCTGTTTTACCACTAAAATCCATACAAACATGGTTGGCCAGTTTTCTGGTTAATGGAAGATGCTGGATTGGTTGGTAGTTACAGTGGCTACCCCTCTGCTTCTGCCATTTGGCAAGGAGCAGAGAAGGATGTTACCTGCTTGTTTTGTGGTGGTGGTGGTTTCTTCATGGGAGGCTCCTCCTTCATGGGGCCTTGCTTGGGCTTTTTGTTCTTCCGTCTCAGCTCATCTTCTTCCTTTTGTCGCTCCAGCTCCTGCTGTAGCTTCTTTTCTTGTATCTCCCTGGCTAGCCTCTCAAGTTCCCTTCATCAGAGAGAAGAAACAGAATTAGGAAACTTCAGCTTTAGCCTTTGCCCTCCTGGGACTGCCAGCTGAGGGACTCTGGGCAGAACTTTCGTGGGCATGGAGAGAAAGAAAAAAAGTAAGAAGGAAGTAAAGAAGGAAGGGAAGAGAAAAGAAGGAAAGGAAAGAAAGAAGGAAAGGGGCCATATATATCTTTGGATGATCACTTAGTAAATCTCTTGGTTATGAATGAGAAGTACAAGTTGTCATGTC